>NC_057796.1:33194510-33200055 GCF_018294505.1 Triticum aestivum | reverse complement strand
CCCTCGCCGTCAGCCGCGCCCCTGCCCCGATGCGCGCCGCGCCCCGGCCCGTCCCTGTCGTCACCGTCGCCCTGCCCCGCCCTTCGCCGCCGACGCCTCTGCCCCTGCCCCAACCACGCCGCCGTCGCCTCTGCCCCTGCCCCGACACGCCGCCGTCGCCTTGGTCAGGGCCGGCACTGCCCCCTTCCTCCCTATTTTTCTGCACATTTATATGCTTATATGTATATGTATGAGTATATGTATGTGTGTATATCTGTTTATATGTCCTTTTTTAGATCTTTTTTTTGCATTTTCTCTGTGTATATGTATGTATATATGTTCTCTGTGTATATATATGTTCATGTATATATGCAAAAGATAGATTTTTAGAAAAGTTAGGATTTTTTCTGTTCATAGATTTTTTTTGGTGATATTAATTATTGCAGAATATGCAAATGTTTGTATATTCATATGAACAATGCATTCGGCAAAACCTTTACTTTTTTCTGAAATTTTCTATTTGAACATTTTTTTATGAATGAGAGGAAAAAGGAAAATAAGAAGAGGAAGAAAGGAGAAGAAGAGGAGAAATAAATAAGAAGAGGAAAAAAGAATAAAAAGAAGAGGAGAAGAAGAAAGGAATAGAAAAGAACATTTTCTATTTTTTCTTCTTCTCTCCTCTATTCCTTTCTTCTTCTCCTCTTTTTTTTTCTTCTTTTTTTTCTTTGATCTTCTCCTCTATTTCTTTTCTTCTTCTCCTCTTTTTGTTTCTTCCTCGTTTTCTTATGTTTTATCGGGTCTCTCGTCGTCGATATACCCCTCTCCCGATAACTTCAACACGAGGGGGGGTCGATATACCCCCTCCCCGATAATATTATTTTCCCATGTACGTTCATTGCCGTTGTCGATATAACCCCCTCCCGATAACTTCAACACGTGGGGGGGTCGGTATACCCCCTCCCCGATAACATTATTTTCCCATGTATGTATGTCGTCGTTGTCGATATATATAACTCCCTCCCAGATAACTTCGACATGATGGACGGTCGATATTTATACCCCCTCTCGACCGTGATAACTTATACCACGGGAGCACCCCCTGGCCCTCTCGCTCGACCAAAACTCTCGAGGACACCCAAACCTTAGAAAAAAACGTTGTCGGTCTCCTACCCCCTCCCGCCGCGCCCCTACCCTTGAAGCATTGCTGAGGCCACGCCAAACCCGGAATAAGCTAGGTCTACGTTTGCACTAACCACCTGCTGTCATGTTTGTGTAATAATTGCCATGTTGTAATATTTGCAGAAACAATGGAGCACGGACGAGATGAGCAAGCAGAAGAGGTGTTGGGGGAGATAATCTTAGCCGGAGGTGATATCTTGTCGTATCTTAACGACAATGATGGTCTGGAAGAACAGGGTGAAGAAGCAGGCTACGGTGATCGAAGAGTGGAGGAGGAAAGACATGATTATGATGGCTCCGGTGACCCAATGCTGGTGCAAGAAGGAGCCCGTGGTGACGGCTCCGGTGACCGAACAGAGTCCGGCCAGGTAAATATATTAGTTAAGCCTGTGCTGACTAGCTAATTGATGCATTCATTGTTTTGGTATGTACACATATTAATTAACACTCGTCTTTCTTCTTTTTTCTAGCCCTCCGGATCGAGCACAACTGCGGTAAAGAGACGAGGCCCGAAGAGAAAGTTGCGCTCGGATGAAAGGTTTGAGATCACAGCAATCGCGCACGACGGCCAACCGATTGAACCCATCCGGACAAAGGATGCATTTGCTGGTCAGTGCGGGGTTCTAGTTAGGGACAAGATCCCGATCAGCATCCACCAATGGTATAAGCCTAAGAAGGAAGACCCTGAGGTGTCTTATGTCAATGATATGCAGAAAGATGATCTTTGGACTGAGCTGAAGGCAAATTTCACCCGACCGCCAGAGGAGGATCCGGAGAAGCCAGCTAAAGAGCAATTAATCAAGTCTCATGCTCTTACGAAGATGGTAGACCTATTCAGGAGGTGGAAGAATGAGCTGAAAACGTTTGTCGACAAAGAAGAGACACCAGAATTCATCCGCCGGTATGAGAAGATCAGAGATCACTGGCCCGCATTTGTGGCCCACAAGACATCGGAAAAGAGTAAGAAGATGTCAGCGACAAACAAGAAGAAAGCTGCGATGAAGAAGCTTCACCATCGCACGGGGTCAGGTGACTACCTCAAAGCCCGGCCTAAGTGGGCGAAGTCTGAGAGGAATCTGCTTGATAAAGGGATTGAACCAGAGACAATGAACTGGCCAGACCGTTGCCGGACTTGGTTCTTCGGGGCTGGCGGAACCTTGGACCCTGTATCAGGGAGGTGTCGTTGGACGGACAAGAAACTTGCAATACCCGTCAAGAAGCTTAAGCACTATATCGATGCAACGCAGCAAGGGACGTTCGTTCCAGACAGAGAGAACGACGAGCTCACAATGGCCCTCGGGAATCCTGAGCACCCTGGACGGACACGAGGCACGCCAGGCTCCGTTCCGTGGAAGGCTGGTTTTCTGGACGCGGGCGGTTAAAAAAGCCAGGAGAGGAGGAAAAAAGTGGAGCAGATCCAAATTCAGAAGCTGCACGAAAGGGTTCAAGCGCTAGAGGAACGAGACGGCAATCGACATGCCGAAACTACGCCCGAAGCTACCATGCCATCTCAGTGGAGAAGCAGCGTGGCTTCCACCGAGCTGCTTCAGCTGGAGCATGTCTTGACGGCTCCTGCTAGCTACCCCGTGGATGCTATCACGGAGTCTCAACATTGCCACCTTATGGCGGAATGGCAGAACTTCAAAGTCAAGGCGGCAGTTGGCTCTGTTTTACCTCTTGAACCCGGCGCAACCTACCACTGCCGGCCAATTCCAGAAGGATATGCTAGGGTGATGGTGAATGAAATAATGGAGGGATTTGAGGACCTCCAGCTTGACCACCCTACCGGTGAAGGGGAGACTCGGCTGGGTTTAGCTCTGAAGACTCCATGCCTATGGCGGAAGGAGCTCATCAAACTTCTGAACTCGACGGCTCCGGCGAGTAAGGGCACTCCGCCTCCTCCTCCGCCTCCTCCTCCGGCGAGTGATCAGGGCACTCAGCCTCCTTCTCCGGCGCGTGGCGGCACTCCGCCTCCTCCTCTGGTGACTGATCAGGGCACTCAGCCTCCTTCTCCGGCGCGTGGCGGCACTCCGCCTCCTTCTCCGCCTGCGCCGGCGCGCTAGAGCAGCCAGCCTGCTCCTTCTCCGCCTCGTCAGCAAGGGTGGAAGAGACCCGCCGCCGCTGTGGCTGCTCCGGCGCGTCGTAGTCCTTCTCCTCCACCTCGTAAGCAAGGAAAGAAGACAACCGCAGCCGCTCCGTCTGCTCTGCCGGCGTCTAGCAGTACAGCTGCCAGAGGCGGGAGGCAATACAGATTCGGTCCTTCTCTGAAGACTCCAGAGAAGTTACCATACGAGAGGACCGAGGAGGAAACCAGGAAGATCGTGCGAGCCGAAGTGACAAACTTCTTTGAAGGGGTGAAAGCAAAGAAACATCCACCTCCGGAGGAGAAGGTAGATCCGGTGAAAGCAAAGCGCACTCTGGCTGCCCTGACAAAACCACCAAAGTCTCCGTCAAGAGGCAACTATGAGCGCATTCTTGCAAAGACATATGCCGAAGCGGAGCAGTCGGGAAGTACTGTCAGTGATCAAAGTTTAAAAGAACGACGAGCTGGGAAAAAAAATTGCCCAGCTCGGCGAACAAGCGAACCAATCGTGCCCCCCGCTCAAGGTGTCAAAAGACATCGTCGCTAATGATCCGAGGATGGTGCCCGGTTATAGCAATCTTGAAGATTACCTGCCCGACGATGTACATTATGAAATCATGGAGGTCGACGAACACAAATACCATTACGGGAAGCCTCTCGTCAAAGATGAAAGATCTCTAACAACGATGATGCAAAGACTACATGATTGGTACATGAAAACCTGCAGAGAGTCTGATGGGATGAATACTTTGACGTTGAGAGTTAAACCGGAGCATGACCTCGTTGGAATTGATCTGTTGAATGTTCCATTTGAGGATTTCTTCCAGTTTTACAATCAAAAGGCCCTCGATAAAACAACGATCACTTGTTACTGTCTGTAAGTAGTACTACTTCTGTCATTAAGTCTCTCTATATAGGTCAGCTCTTTCATTGCATGTATTTATAATTATCCTCACTATATTATGCAGATTGAAGATCGCCGAATTGAAGAAAAGACAAATCGGTGATATTGGGTTCATAAACACAAATCTCATAGATGCATATACGATTGAAAAACATCCCAAAGAAGCCGAGGCCAACTTGCTACGATCGTTGGTATTAAATCAAAACAAAGATATAATACTCTTTCCTTAACTCTTCAAGTGAGTGTTCCTGTCTTGTGCATATTCGGTTTCCCTTATTAGTTCAGGTTATGGTAATGTAATTGATGACTTATGCATGCATGCGCAGCTTCCACTTTATTCTCCTAGAGATTAAGCTTGAGCCGGGAGTAGTAACCGTCTTAGACTCGAGACGAAAAGATCCCCAGGACTATGCGAACATGACTCAAATGCTCGAGAAGTAAGTTAAATCGATCATTATCCACCATATCAGCAACTTTGTTCATTTCCTGATAACAAGTAATTGTTTTCTTTGTCTGGCAGGGTTTGGAGAAAATTCACCACAAAAGCTCCGGGACTGCCGAAGAAGCTGCAATTTAAACACCCGAAAGTAAGTACTATAGTAGCATGTTCCGCGCATCTCCTAGTGATTCAAGCGCTTGTTTCATCAATACCATTTAGCATGCTTGCTTATCAGTTTGATTGACCTCTATTTCTTGTAAAGTGGTTGTGGTAGGAAGCCGGGAATAATTACTGTGGATACTACGTTTGCGAGTCCATCCGCTACACGACCTATGAGCGGGGCTACTCTGACGAACAATATGAAGTGCGTAAGCAATAATATTCACAATTTTATTTTATTACCATCATTTCTGTTAGTTTCATTTATTCATATATATATATATATATATATATATATATATATATATATATATATATATATATATGTATTGACCCCCTTCTTCAAATTAGATGTTTCAGAAGCGGGATGAACTCCTAGCACCAGATCGTATACGAGCAATTCAAGAGGAATTGGCGGCATTCTTCCTTGACCACGTGATCGTTGAAAACGGAGAATACTATGTGGACCCTGTGTTCTTACAATTTAATTAGGAGATTGTATTGTAAGAGATAATTATTGTATATATGTAGCCGGTAGTGTCGGATAGATATACGAGAACTTGTTGTTCGACCAATCTCTCGGAGAAGGAGAGGTGGTCGATATCACTTCTCTTTGTATGCATATGTTCATGACGATCTTCTGTTTCCTTCATTTGATTACTAGCTAGCGTGGCTAGTCCTCTCCATACGTATATTGTACGTAGCGTCGACCAAGCATGGAGATAAGAGAGGACACTTCTCTCTATTAATTAGCTAGCTAACACAATATATGAAACACCTAAATTAACCCCCCAAAACCCCC
>NC_057796.1:33192300-33194307 GCF_018294505.1 Triticum aestivum | reverse complement strand
CCGGTTGGTGGCACCAACCGGGACAAAAGGCACTGCCTATTGGTCCCGGTTGGTGGTACCAACCGGGACCAAAGGCCCCCCTGCCTGGGCTGGCAGCAGCGGCCACGTGGAGGACCTTCTGTCCCGGTTCGTGTAAGAACCGGGACTAAAGGGTTAGGGCTTTAGTAACGACCCTTTAGTCCCGGTTCGAAAACCGGGACAAAAGGCCCTTACAAACCGGGGTAAAAGCCCCATTTCCTACTAGTGGAATTATATAATTGTAAATATTTCGTGCCGCAGATGTCGCGTACGTTATGGGTCAACTATATCGGACTTGCAAAAGTTAAACTTAGGATAACTCTAAACTGTTCTGTCACTAAAAAAAATGAGGATATAAACACTAGATAAGGATATAGTACTTATAAATACGATGATTTAAATACTTGTGATTACCTGCCATCCACAAACACTATGACGTAAGTAGATATCCAGCTACCGGCGCATATGGTGTTTCCTTGTCCACGGGCGACTAGCTTCGCCCCGTTGCCCTCTCCTTCAAATACAGTCCAGTTGACAACAACGTAATGCCCAAACTTGGCCACCTCAAGAAGGGATTTCTGGGTGTCTGGCTTTAGTTTTGGTGACTAACCTGTGATTTTGTTATGTATGTGTCTGGCTTTAGTTTGCAAATTCAACATAAAATACATATGTGATTACTCTTTCCTTTTGCACCGAATAACCAGAGAATATTAGTACTATGTTGGTGTTGACAGGCCACACTATCTTCTCCAGTGGCATGGGCAACGTGTATTATGTCGAAGTGTGTAGGATTATTGATTTTATGTCTTTATTTGTACCAATATATATTTATACAAAGGCGTGTATTTCTCATTCAACCAGTTTCCTCACATGTAAAGACAAGTAATGCTCTGAGAAAATGCGGGGAGGTCTTTATTTACTCAAGTATATGAAATTCTTATATCACTCTAGAATATGACCAGCACAAGGGGTCCTTTTATACACTTCTTATAAATGCACCAACATCATCCACTAGTAGAAAACGAAGCTTTATCACCGGTTCATAAGGGTGGAGACTAAAGCCCCCCCCTTTAGTACCGGTTCGGCACGAACCGCCACTAAAGGCCCACCACGTGGCGTGAGCTCGCGCTGTGGTATGGGGGACCTTTAGTACCGGTTGGTGTTACGAACCGGTACTAAAGGTTTTTTACAAAAAAAAATTCTGAAAATTTTGGAAAAAAATTGATTTTTTTTTATTTTCAATTTTCTGAATTATTTGATGATTTAGTCTCTAATCACCCCTCTTAACTACTCAAGTGTGGATCACTCATTCCAAATTGTCTAACTTCCCGGCCGGTTACCCATCCTCTCACTCCCCCAGCCCGAGCACGCTTAACTTCGGAGTTCTATTCCATCTACTTTCCAAGTCTCCACTTGTTGTTTTCATGACAAATGTAAGCTGTCAATCCTATTAACCCTCAATAGTTTCGCTTGAGCATTAGGTCACAAGTTTCACCGTTTGAGTTTGAAACTATTATTCTAAAAAAAGTAATTATTTAGTAACACTAATATTTCTTGAATAAGTTTGACCACAGTTTGACCATAGTTTGACCAGATTTGACCAAAATTCAAAAAATTGAAATAATTATTTAGTAACACTAATATTCTTGAATAATTATGTAGTAACATTAATACTTCTTGATTAAGTAGTTTGACCATAGTTGACCAGATTTAACCAAAAAACTGAAATTTTAGCATATCTTTCTTTTCTTTTGGAATTTGAGGATTCTAAAAATTGCAAACAGGCCATAGGCGGTCAAAATCGGATGCGGATTTTCGTGCTGAATGTTTTGATATGTTATACGTTTTTTTCTGACATCGTATGCAAAAGTTATAGCCGTTTTACATTTTCCCTACACTTTTTGCAAAACATGTCCAAATTGAAGTTTTCAAATTTTCGGAACTAGTAGATGTAGCCTCTCAGAGGATTTTATTTTTTGAAGTTTTTAT
>NC_057796.1:33183709-33191925 GCF_018294505.1 Triticum aestivum | reverse complement strand
TAGCCCTTTAGTACCGGTTCGTGCCACGAACCGGTACTAAAGGTGATCGTGGGGCCCTGGCCTGACGCCAGCCTGCCACCACCCCTTTAGTACCGGTTCGTGGCACGAACCGGTACTAAAGGTTCAACACGAGCCGGCATTAATGCATAGCCGTTCGAACCGGCACTAATAGTACCATTATTACCGGGCCAAAATCAAACCGGGACTAATGTGTCTCACGTTAGGTCCTTTTTCTACTAGTGTAAGGCAAAACTTGTTTAACTTATGTCTGTAGTGAGATATTTTTGCTTCTACTGACTCGTTTGTATTCGAGCTTATGTATTCGATCCCTCGAGGCCCCTGACTTGTAATATAAAGCGTGTATGACTTTAATTTGTGTTTGGAGTTGTATTGTGATATCTTTTAGTGACTCCCTGATCTTTGTCGTACACATTTACGTGCATGATTAGTGTATGGGCAAATCGGGGACGTCACACAATGATTGTAGTGTGTGTATAAACTCAGATTTTGTCTGGTATGTTGTACATGCATTGCTAATTTAACCGAATTGAATTTCTAACCATGGCAAGAATGCTCAGTTGTTTACTTTAAATGGTTCTCAAGCTGAGAAGCAGAAGTGGGTAGGATGCATGTTCTGAATTCTTGCACGGAGATTCAGACAATACTATGGTTGAGATTGCTAACTGTGACATTGATGTATAATGTTTCCCAAAATATCTAGGATGCTATGAGCAAATTTAGGTTGTCAACGACGGCATCTTTGCCAAACTGGCGACCCAGAGTACCTCTATCCGTAGTTTTTTTTCATCAGAGACTTTTCTCCCATGTTGGTCATGACTAAAGTTGATTTATGTTACTTGGGTGAGAAGTGAGTTTGTGGTGATCAAGGTGCCTAGATTTAATCGCAAAGTGGGAAAGATGCAATCAGTTGTTTTTCTTCTCCATAGCAATGCATGGGCATTCAACCACGTATCTCTTTATGTAGAAAAATGCATGTATTGTGCATGTATGATACTTTAAAAAATTGATAATTAAGTTTTTGGTTAAGACGAATCTTGATAGCATCACATACATGAGTGTTCTCCCATGATAATACACGGACCCATGAGCTAAGCATTCTCTGGTTCCAACGCACGAGCATTTTTGCTAGTCCCACAAAAACTAATAAATGGCCACCATAATATGATAACAACATGAATCACCCCCTTTAGACTGGCCATATTGGGAGAAACTTGCACAGTATAACTTAGGGTTTAGCTCAGCAATTTTGCTTATGTGACATTTAATTAACGAGGCGAGAGGTAATTTGAGTAACATAGCTGGTGACCGTAACATAGCGCTTCATCTGCACCCATCACCTGAAATGTGGACCCCGTGCGGGGTTCACACTTCAGGTGATGGGTGCATGCTTCAAATGTGCATGATGATTTTTGCGTTACCATGAATCGATCGACTTGAGCATTGTAAGATCATGATGACCTTACCTGGAAGGTCTATGGACACCATTCCCTTCAACCGTGCATGATCAATTTTATGTCACCGACTTGAAGCAAACATATTTGACTTTGACACCATTCCCTTTTAACAATGTATTTTGATACGGAGGGTTGGCAACTGAGGTGTTGAACAAAACGCCTTCAGTATATCTAACTAGCTCAAGGTTTAACTGACATCTGAATAGCCTTGATGCGACAAAGATATCAATATAAAGTATCATTATTGAAGAAATATCGCACACTGATGGCACGAAAACACCAACATTGAATGAGAAAAGGATTACATTTGGTGTTGTGGTAAAAAGCTTTGAGATGAACTAAAAATATTATAACTAGAAACATGAGTTGGGAACAACCATTATCCCTCATATTATGGATGAAACTGAGATTAAGTCAAAAACTTTATTTTGATCAGAGCAACTGGTAAATCTGATCAGGCCCAAGGGACTAATTCTCCGCTGCTGCATAACACGGTCCTAAGAACACTGGTGTATACACTTCCACCGTAAGGTGGTCAACACCAGTAAGTTTGTCAAAATCCACCTTGATGATACCACTTGCAAGAGCAAACTCCCCAGTCCCACCAGTAACAGCCAACTGACCATTAACACCCAAGGCGTTTCCCATCACTTGAAGGGTGGATCCTTTGAACCTGCGCATGAAACATGGCATACAATAATATCATGTTAAATAAAGGAAACAAAAAATACTAGGAAAGGTAACCCTCTTTTTGAAAATAAGTGAGCTTTTTTCCAAGCTTTAACATCATCATGTTTGACCATATTTACAGAAGAGAACATACCAACATCTGTACCACATTGAATTGGTATCATTAGTTTGATCATGAATGAATTATATAATTGTAAATATTTCGTGCCGCAGATGTCGCGTATGTTATGGGTCAACTATATCGGACTTGCAAAAGTTTAACTTAGGATAACTCTAAACTGTTCTGTCACTAAAAAAAATGAGGATATAAACACTAGATAAGGATATAGTACTTATAAATACGATGATTTAAATACTTGTGATTATCTGCCATCCACAAACACTATGACGTAAGTAGATATCCAGCTACCGGCGCCTATGGTGCTTCCTTGTCCACGGGCGACTAGCTTCGCCCCGTTGCCCTCTCCTTCAAATACAGTCCAGTTGACAACAACGTAATGCCCAAACTTGGCCACCTCATGAAGGGATTTCTGGGTGTCATCACCAGTGCGGCCCAACCACAGGTTGCGGAGGATAGTCTTTCTGTATGTAGTGGGTGCGGGGACAATGGAGACCTCTACATTAGGAGGAACGGCCGCCATGATCGAGTTCTGTGGATGTGCAAGAAATGTACTACTCAAGCTAGTTGGGTACTATTAGCTCTATCTGGTTGTACTTAGGAAAGAAAGAAAGGAGATGTACTTATAGCTGGGAAAACGTCTCATTGCTGACTGCACCATGTGCACGCACGAGATTCCAAACTTAGTATACAGCCTTAATTTCGTAAGTATGCTGAGTTTTCCAGACTTATTAGATCCCAAGCGACCCGATCTAGATCTGGTAATCTCTCCCAACTAGAGGGCATCTCTTAAAAAATCTGGATCACCGATGCTCCCCGCAATTTGATTTTTTTTCTTGAAAATACCACCACCAGCACCACGGATGCCAAGCGCACTGTACCTCATCGATGAAAATTGTACTATCTTTTATTTTCTATCGCGTTTAACAGTTCATTAATTCGGACGGAAATAATGGGGTATGTCTCGGACATTGTCCATGCCATTGGTCTGCTGTTCTTTGGACAAAGTCTTTTTGGTGTGGTGATGACAACATTTGTGGATGTTGTTTCGTTCTTGAAGGCATGATCATTGAGATTTTGTACCTGTGCCTTTCTCATGGAATCGTCGCCTTATGAAAACCGTGATCAGGCTTTAGCGATCAACGTGCCGTGCAGCCGCCACCATAGCCCACGCTAAGCCTAATGCTCTACCTGCTGTCCACGTCCCGTGCAGCCGCCACTATGCCAGGACGGCAAAGGAGCCCCTCCGCTGCCCACACTACCCAAGCTTTGCCCAACAGCACGCCTAGGCGGCAGGGGGTGGGGAGGGAGGAGCACTACTAGAAAAAGGGCTACTAATGGCGCACCTAATCTGGCCATTAATGGCGCATCAGTGGTGCGCCATTAGTAGCACGCCATTAGTATATTTTACTAATGACGCACCACTAGTGCGCCATTAGTATCTGGTATACTAATGGCGCACCCCGGATGCGCCATTAGTATATACAACAGTGCGCCATTAGTATGCCTCCCAGGGGGCCATGTATACCCAGGTGCTTTGGCATACTAATGGCGCACTACAGATGGATGCGCCATTAGTAACTTCGGCATACTAATGGCGCACTGTTTAGTGATGCGCCATTAGTATCCTTTGGCATACTAATGGCGCACTATGATGTGATGCGCCATTAGTATGAATATTAGTTTTATTTTTATTTTTTAATTTTCTGTTTTTTGCACAGGTTACAAAATGTATAATTGGACAAAATATAGACAGCACACATCAACAACAGATTCATCGAATACAATAAAAGATTAGTCTCTGAATACAATTCATCATTTTAGTCTCCGAATACAATTCATCATATTAGTCTCCGAATTGAAAAGACCGAACAAAATGTATAAGTATGAATCATTATATTACAAGTCTCGAGACCGCGAGTTTGTCTTCACATTACAAGTCGAGAGAGGGAGGAAGGGGAACGGACGAAGAAGTGGCTCACCAGAATGCCGCGCCGGGGCGTCGCGGAAGAGCGGACGGGGTGGATTTGAGCCTTCTATACTTCTGCTCACGGAGAAATAATGTGTGCAGTTATAGATTGTCAACATACGTGCAGCTCCGAGCAGGACCAAAACTAGAAGCATTGCATGGAAGCATCAACGTCATCGGCCGGAAATGATGCCTTGGCAGCCAACTCTTCCACAAGAAAAGATCGCGTCATCAGGCGGCAAGGTAGGATTTACCAACCCAACTGCAAGTATGTGGGCCCTAGCTGGCTCAACTCTACTTAAACACGAAGATGCAAAGGAGCCTATCATCCGGGCTTGGATCAGGCAATTGGCACGGTGTAATTTGCTAGATGGGCAACCGAGGGTGCAGCAGCTGGAGCAGACACAATGGCTCGAGTATCTGAAGTCGCAACACAGCAACAGACCAGGGCATGGTCTGAAACCGAGTCGTGGTCGGAAGTGTGTCACCGTTATCATCACCGCTACTCATCTTTTCATCGTAAACATCTGCCTTGAGCTTATCAACTGTAGTCTGACTCTCAGTGACCTTGACATCAAGAGCTCTCCTGGTTTTCATGAGGTTAGCTATGCCTCACTCAATCCTCTGAGTAGCTTGAAGAAGATATATCACCTGCTCAGTCTTAGTCTTGAGCATTGGAGAAGTCGAAGAGCTAGGACTAGCAGTGGTAGTAGCAGCTCTAGCTATCTCAGCCTGCGCCTGTGCTGCAGCTGAAGTTGGATGAGAGGGATCATAACTTCAAATTCTTTATGGCAAACTGTAACTTCATATCCTTAAGCACGCAAATAGTAGCATCGGGACTAGAACTGGCAACAATTATATCATCAACATGGACAAGAACAAATATAGTAATGTTGCCTTTCCTGTAGAAAAACAGTGAGGTATCTACCTTAGATGGAGTAAACCCAAGTTCTTGTAACTGTATGATCAACTTTGAGTACCATGCTCTTGGTGCATGTTTCAATCCATATAAAGCTTTATCTAACTTACAGACATAACCTGGTTTTTGGATAGCACGAACATATTTCAATAATTCGCACATTTTTTAGATCCCAATTTAGAAAGAAGAAAGATTTTTTTTATAAATTCCAAACATTTTTGGAAATATCCGGCACATTTTTTTCCTAAAAGGGAACATTTTTGAAAACAAGAACATTCTATAACATTTTAAAGAGTTTCTAATTTTCAGAGCAATGTTGAAAACCAAGAAAATGCCCAAAAGAACTCCCAATTGCTTTTGAAAATGCAACCATTTATAGACGGTCCAAACATTTCTTAAAATACTTCCAAATTTTCTAAAATTCTATTTTTTAAACATTTAGTTTTTTGAAAATTATAACATTTTTGGAAAAAACAATAAAATCCAAAAAAGTCAAAAATAATACAAATAGAAACTGAACAACGAATGTCAACCTTGTAGAAGTTTCCAAATAGTGGTAAAAATCAGACCATAACCTTCTAGAAGGTTCACAAAACCAGATTCCAGTAGTATGTTTGGGCTCGACTGTGTTTTTGGTCAGCTATTTTATGCTCTTTGGAAACGCCCCTGTGGTAGCCTCGCCTACATGGATGCGCTTAACTGATAGGACCCAGGAAGTGATTTTGGAAGCTTGTGAGCTCCCGTTCATGGAAACTTCCGTCTGATTCTGTTCCATTTTGGGAAGGTTATAGATGGTCATTTTTCTTGTCTTTATTTGTGTTTTTCACTATCAGTTTTTTATTAAACACATGGTAAACATTTTTTGAAAATGCCATAAACATTTTTTTAAAATTGCAAAATTTCTTGAGTGTTAGAAAATTTTCTTGATTGTCACATACATTGTATTCCACATTAGACATAACTATTATGAACTCTAAAGGCATAGGAAATCGACGAGAAAAATCATTGAGATTGTTGCAGAACTAGTATGAAAAAACTAAATATTTCTTGTTCTATGAATTCAAATTACATCATATGAAAATGTATCATCAAAATTTAGAAACAAAATAAACAACTATCATGTTAAAATTTATTATCAACGTTGCAAGGTCTCAACTAAATAGCATGCATGTTCCCTGTATCATACATATTGGTCTGCGGCTAATCATTCATCCACCCTTACCACCACCATCTCTCCCTTCGCAGACAAGAAGCGGCCGATGGGGAAGAAGAACCAACGCATCTACACCGGGACGATGCTCGTGTGCTGCATCGAGTTTGACCAAGTTGTGGACAAGCTCGACCCGGGCCTTGTTATCTTCTTCGTCAAGTAGCAAGCCAAGCTAGGCTCGGCCCAAACGGATGTGAGCTTATAGTAGGCTTGGCATGAGGTCGGCTTCGCCCTTACATAGGATATTTGCCAAGCTGAGGTGGACATGGTGGGAGCGGCTGAAGGAATTGAGCCGTGAGCTTGTGCAAAAAAGAGGCATGCACCAATGGGTAGGCGGGGACATTGACCATTTTCAAATGCGAGCGTGCTGCTATATTTTCTCTTGATATATAAAGAATTAAATTGTTGGGGAAACTCGACGAGTCAGGGAAAACATAAATAGTAAAATTCTTTGAGATTATGGCAAACTATTACGAACACACTACATATTTTCATTCCGTTTCCTCATAATACATCATATTAACATGTATTGTGAAAATTTAGGGTAACTGAGGAGGAAGCAAAACAAAAGTATCCAAGGTGGACTTAAATCGTTATCTTATTAAAATTCATTATCAAAATTGGAAGGTCTTAACTAAATATCATGCATCATCCGAGTATCATGCATACTAGCCGGTAACCACTTATTTATCCAACGTTGCCATTACCACCGCCTCCCCGTGCTGACAAGAAGCTGCCGATGGGGAAGAAGAACCCACACACCTCCACCAGGATGATGATCGGGAGCTGCACCGAGCTTCGCCGAGTGGTGGAAAAGCTCAAGCCAGGCCTTGTTTCCAGGCTCGTCAAGCAGCAAGCGAAGACAGGCTCGGCCCCAAGGGATGTGAGCTTGTAGTAGGCTTGGCACCAGGTCGGCTCTGCTTTTACATGCGACAGCCAAGATGCGGTGGATATGGTGTGCTAAGAAACATCTCAAATCAAACTCTGACCAAAATTGTTGTGGGGTACTAGCAAAGTGGATTTTACCTTTTTGAGATTATTATTTTGAGGACCAGCAAAGTCGAATTTAATGCTAGCTTAGTTATATGTCTCCCTGACCTGCAAATAAAATGATGGTGAGCTCGTCGTGATGGATCACGAGGACGTGCCACTACTATTAGCAGCTAGCGAGGCCACATTCACTACAAGAATACCCCTTATAAAGCAACGCACATTCTACAACATTTTAGCTATACGTTGTAAAATTCATAATAGATACGCATATGAAAGGTTGCACGTATGCGTTGCAGAATGCAGATTTACATCTCTTTGACCCTATCGTGGGACATATACCCAAAAAAACAGGGAAGGAGAGAGGGATGCGCGAGAAACAGATCCCCCGATGCCCCTCCTCTCTCCCAAGTCGCCGCCACCAACCGCCTCATCACCCTCCTCTCCCCCTTGCCGCCGGCCCTCCCCTGCCCTCCTCTCACCTCGCAGCTCCGGAGGCTACCGGATCCGCCGCATCACCCACCCACCCACCCACTTATCCCTCTCACATCCCATCTCTCTCTCTTGATGCGACTCCTCATTGCGCCACCTGCGGCGGCTGATTCAGGCGATGTCCGGCGAATCCCGCCATCGCGAAGCACAGCCCGACGTCCCCTCACACCGTGGCGCCCTTCCATGCGGCTAGATCCGGCGGTAGCGGCCACCAAAGCCCACCCGGCCGCGACCTTTCCCCGATGGCTAGGGCTTCGGGCGTCGGCTCAGGCGCCGGTGGCCATGGCGTCGTCTCGTCCGGTGAGTGAATCCCCTCCCCTGGCTTTGGCCTCTCTCTCTTCCCTTTTCTCTAA
>NC_057796.1:33177558-33183474 GCF_018294505.1 Triticum aestivum | reverse complement strand
CTGCTAATCCCTGTCAAAAAAGTTTGACCCTTGTGCAATTCATTGACGAACACTGATAGGCCTATAGACTGACTTCCGATCTCCGTTGATTTACATTTATGCACTGATTGCTACTCTATTAAATTAGTAATTATTAGATATCAATGGAGCATCAAATATTTAAAAATTCTTATACGCTGCTAAGTGCTAACTCATCCATCCTTGGTAGATGAGTCGTTAATCCTTTCTATTTTTTTATGTAGAGAAGCACTACTTCTTATATGCGGACCCCATGTTAAATAGTCTATTACAAGAGTTACAATATTTAAAGAGGGATCCAGTCTTAATAGATCTCTGTATTGCAGTTTTGATGAGTTACTAATCAAAGTTTTTGTTGCAATTTCACACTTTTTGGGAGTCTGATGGTCAGGTTATTCAGGTGGAGGTAGTAGCTTGCTAATGGTGGCTTTCACGTCCAGCGCAAATACTAGTGGACGTGGACCTGTTGGGGAAAGCACGTACATCTTTGTGTTTAGTGAGCAGGTGAATTAATATTCCACATTGTTTCTTCTATGATGTTGCTTTGATGCTGTTGATATGATTCAGAACACTGATAAATAAGACAGTACACATTTTCTTTGTCATTTGGTTATGTGATTGTCCTCTCATACACTGGAGGAGGGTAGTGGAGGCGAAACTGGGCCACGACCTCCCTTCCAAAATTACAAAAAGAATTTTATACAAAGTTTATTCACTACTTTAGCACAGCCCAGGAGATAATGCCCAGTAGCAGTCTAGGAACAGCGTCCATCCCTGATTCTCCACGGCTCCGATAGACTGCTCCTGCAGGGCTAGATCACTACCAGGCCACAGCTATTGTGAACCATCCTCCGCTGACATGATTTGAGTGACCGACCATTGCGAACTCGTCCGTTCGTCTGATGACCTCCTTGGCTCCTCCTCTTTATCGACTTGTCTATCCCCTTCTTATCGGTCGGAGGCTTGGAGCTGCATGCCGCTGACGCCGGCAAGCCACCACGCCGGACGGATGACGCACTAGCACTTGTGCGCACTGGACCTTAATCCTCTTGCTGGGTTGCGGCTCCTTGTTGATTGAAACCAAACGCCTTGGACATTGCTGGTTGGTGCTTCGTGCTTGCCTGGCTAATCGCTTGGTTAGTTTACTACAGAAAGTGTATGTCCTATTTTTTGATTGGAATGGAGAGAGTAACAGAGAAGCGAGGTGTGATGATAATTTATTCATATAGATGTTCACTGCATCGGTTAAATGCTGGAAAATTTGATGCATTATAAATTCCTGATTTAGATATATAGCAACAATGGAAACGACATATTGTTTAGTCATATAATTATGGGATCGCTACAAATTATCGCTTACACATGTTCTATGATGAGTAGCTTTTTCATGCATATTGTGTGTTTTTAGATGGATTTGGCCCCTGTTGTGTTTTGGTCACGCTCCGCCACTGCTCTCATAGCATGCAGTTATTATATATGCAATTGGGTCAAGTCAATGCAAATGATTCATCTATACCAAGTACTTATCTACTAATCTAAAAAAGATACTTATCTACTACCGCTGTACATCATAGTGTAAAAAAAACTGAATCCCAATACCCCACTTAGATGCAACCCACACCTGAGCTTTATGCATGTTCATGTGCAAACATTCATATACTAAAGTTTGCAGAAAGCACACGCACATATACACCGGCAGCAGCTCACTGTTAATCATCATATTAGTCATTCATTAAATAGAGGCTCACTGTTTGTTTGTGCGCAGGTTTCGGAAGAAAGAAATACTCAATGCCATTCGGTGGTTTTCAATGTGCCAGTGTCTACATTCATAGTACATCATTGAGTTTTACCTTCAACTAAGACTATTTCCGTTGAGGTGATTATTTATTTATTCCTTTATTGCTTAGATTAGCTCTAACCATTTCAGCCTTCTTTTCTGCTCTTATTCAACTATTTATGTACTCCTATCTCACCAATTGTGTACCTATTGTTGTGTGTAATTTAATGTGAGGCGCCGCACTCATCCGTTCCAGCACTGCCGAGATGGAGGCGACATCACGGACGGCTGGAGCTGCGAGTAGATTTGTCCAAGATACAGCAGTGTTCGTAGTCATAGTTCTGGTAACTGTCTGCAATCTCCATATGTTAACTGTTTGTGAAGACGGAAATGCAAGTAATGTTCTTCTTAGATGCTCTTGCCTTTTTGATTTGTACATTGCTAAAGTGACCACTGAGCTCATACCACTTTGATTCATAAATTGCTGAATTACCCTCATGAACTCTTGCTGTCATGGTTTGTAAATTGCTGAATTTCCCATTATGTCGCTTGCACTGTTCCATACAAGCAGTGTCTATTATGCTTTTAATCCGTCAACTAAGTAGGTACTATGTTATTAGTGGCTTGCTTTTAGGCCACAACCACATCTGTTTATTTTTCTCCGAGTCTGTTTATGTTTGTTTTGTGACCTGAGGTAGTATATTGAGTTGTAAGGGAATACTTTCAGGTCACAACTTTTCTTTGTAATAGTTGTAATCTAGGCAGGCAACCAATGTTTCGAAAGTAATGACCCATTGTAAGAAGTAATGTTTCCTATTTGCTGGGCAACCCATCACTATTTGCATCATGTCAATGCATTGTGTATTAACAGTTCATTTTGTTATTTTGTTTGTAGATTCAAAAGATATACGGATGATTATATGGGTGCGTGGCAAGTATACTGCAATGATGATGATGATGTTCCTGGTTCACGATGAAGACGATGATGGCTGTTCTCAGTTTTAGTTTAGTTGTAGGGATGCTTTTCCTGTTGGATGATGTTCCTTGGTTAAGTTTTAGTTTAAGTTGTAGGGATGTTGATGGATGATTTCAGTTTAAGTTTTGCTGTCAAGAGAATATTCAGGTTATGCATCACATTTGGATGTTATTCCTCCTGTGATATCAACTATTGTAATCCCACAGTTGTTTTCAATATATGATTTCTTCCTGTCGTGCGTATATTTTTTCTTCTGACTTGATATACATACTTATCATCATTATGTGGAGCATTAATTTAATTACTGGAAATATATAAAATATTATTCACATTTTATATGTAAAACACCTGAAGCGTTGCAAATTCTTTGTGGCCAAGCAATGGGATTTGAAATCCTGTAGATGAGATTTGAATTCCTCGACATTAACCACCAACGTATATGAGTGTTGTAAAAGTCGGTTTTATGTGTTGTACTCTTGCAACGGTTCCTTTTACCAACGGAAGTATAACCGTTGCATTATGCGCTAGCAACACTGGATAAGGCTACGCATCCAAAACCGTTGGTAAAGACACTAGCAACGCATATATGGACATTTAGATACGGAAAAATGTTGCTATATGATGGGTCTTGTTGTAGTGATTCAAGATATAGTGAGGGCTGATCTTAGAACGGGCTACTCAAGAAGTACGTAATATTAGTTTGGAAAAATACGAAAGAGATGTGTTTGTGTGTGTGTGGTATTGATAGACCCATAAATCTAGGATAAAGTTTGTACACATATAGATGCATTCACATGATTAGATATGTATTAGTGAACAAAAATAACTCACCAGATTATATATTGTCATAAATCCTGGATGAACGTGCTGGTGAAGTGGTCGCCTTGCATGGCCGACCTTATGGCAGCGGTGTGCACATGGACGATGACAGCCAGGACAAAACAACGGCGGCCGAGAATAAACCGTATAATATGTATTGGATGCCCTGTCCTCCTGCTTAAACAACGTTCTGCACTTTTCATACTGCGACTAAGTGCAAATCTGTGAAAATATAGAAGTACCAGGTTGATAGACGACGAACTATCGATGATGTGGTAGGGGCACTACTTGCTTATCTTAGGACTAATATATCTAGTCACTGGCATGTGAATTCGACACTCTTTCAAAGACAATAGCTTAGTTAGTGAGTGTCGCTGCTATATTTTCTCTTGATATATAGAGAATTAAATTGCCGGGGAAACTCGGCGAGTCAGGGAAAACATAAATAGTAAAATTCTATGAGAATAAGGCAAAACTATTACGAACATACTACATATTTTCGTTCCATTTCCTCATAATACATCATATTAGCATGTATCGTGAAAATTTAGGGTAACTGAGGAGGAAGCAAAAAAAAAGTACCCAAGGTGGACTTAAATCGTTATCTTATTAAAATTCATTATCAAAATTGGAAGGTCTCACTAAATAACATGCATCATCCCAGTATCATGCATACTAGCCGGTAACCACTCATTTATCCAACATTGCCATTACCACCGCCTGCCCGTGCTGACAAGAAGCTACCAATGGGAAGGAAGAACCCACACACCTCCACCGGGATGATGATCGTGAGCTGCACCGAGCTTCGCCGAGTTGTGGAAAAGCTCAAGCCAAGCTTTGTTTCCAGGCTCGTCAAGCAGCAAGCAAAGACAGGCTTGGCCCGAAGGGATGTGAGCTGGTAGTAAGCTTGGCATCAGGTCGGCTCTGCTTTTACATGCGACATTTGCCAAGATACGGTCGATATGGTGTGTGTCGTGGAATTGTCACGGCAGATGCCCTTAGTGTGAGGACTTATCATGAGGCCAACGCATCTATGTGGTAGCTTGAGAAGGGTTGAGTGGAACGAGAGGCGCGAGGCAATCAACACACAAGACAAGGATTTAGACATATTCGGGCCCCGGAAAACATCATCCGGTAATAGGCCTACATGTTGTTTGTGGCTAGGTCTCATTATGCTCATGACGGAGTCGCCGCATAAGCCGGCTCCCCTTTAGTTGTGTCTAACCTTTGCGATTCTCTTCTCCTCTCCCCTTTGCGGAACCCTGCCCCTCCTTATATATGTGGAAGGGGCGGTTTACATGACTAGTCCTAGTTGGATTAGGATTACTCTATTACAAGTGGAGCCCTAGCCTTACTTCCTTTGTAGGACAATATTCCTTGTGCTTTCCTCATAAACCGGCCCACCATTAACATGAACCGGCCTTATGGGCCTTGGGCCTTGTCATACGTCTGACCCACCCGCCGGGTCACCAGTGAGTCATAATGTTCAGGCGGGTTGCTTGTAAAGCACCAGCTCAGGGCGGGTCGCCAGTGAATCGCCAAGTATCAGCCGGGTCTCAAGTAGACCGCCAAGTCCGGCCAGGCCATATTTCCAGCCGGGTCATACCGCGGGGTATATCCCCGACATTAGCCCCAGTTTAATTTGGATTTATCCATGTTAAACTGATCATGATCATCCTTAAGTCCTTTGTCATTCTCTTCTCCTGGAAAATCCGGGTCAATAGACCAGCTTCATAATCAATTTGCTGAGATTGGTTTCTCATGGAAAAATTGTGAAGAATGATTCATTTGATTCAGCTTCCAATGCTTAGAAAATATTGGTCTTACAATACTCATCTGATTTTTAGCCGGCTTGAAGATATAGAACTTGCCGGTTTATCATTGCCAAAATTGTTGGGTTATAAAAACTGATGATTCCGGATTATGACTGTTATACACACCGGGTCATGATTGTTGCCAACGCCGGGTCACACAATTAATCTTCCTAATTTGCTCAAAACTGAGAATTTGAAGATGTTCCTCCTTTATATGCATACTACCTGTAGCCCCCAAGTCTTAAGAGAAGAACATAGTGATAGCTTAAGACTTGCTTCAATATAAATGTTGCAACCTTTGAATAAATCCATTTTGTTCATCTCAATCACAAGTCAGAACTGAGTATTCCACATATGTAGCCCCCAAGTGTCGTGTTGTCATGCTTGCAGCAACCTGGGACTTGAAATTGCCTTATGCTCATAAAAACTTCAACCAGTGTAGCCCCCAAGGGCTGGGTCATTATGCAATAATGAGCAGGGACTTTGTAGATATGATCATGTAGACTTGAACA
>NC_057796.1:33081686-33177277 GCF_018294505.1 Triticum aestivum | reverse complement strand
ATAACTTCATATGACGTAACCCACACCATTGGGCTTGAACCCACATCCATAAGGTTAAGAGCTTTGTACTCTACCAACTGAGCAATAAACCTTTCAATATAATGGATTAAATCTTGTGTACCTTAAATTTTTGACAAGAGCAATTGGTAGCCCCAAGGGCGGCTCCTTGTGATGTGATGAGTCGGGTCTTCAATAAGGCCAGTAAAAATGACTTTGCATTAGCCCCCAAGTGTCATGGTGCATGCTTGCAGCGACATGAGACTTGTGTATTTGATGTAATCCCAACATGAATAATGTAGCCCCTAAGTGCCGGGTCGTAAGCCTGCAGCGACTCGGGACTATTCCTTCCATTGTAGAATAAATTATACCTATTGCGCTGAAGCGACCTTGAAAACCTCAATCATAATATTGGTTATTGATAACCATAATAAAAATCTAGCCATGTTGGCTATTTGAAGATTTGAATAATATAATCCAATGATTTATGAGCGCATGATTCCAATGGCGCAATCCAAATATATACTGTCGACTTGCAGTTCCAAACTAGCCCGGGTTAATAAACACTGGATAATTTATCATTATACTGGCGATTTATAGCCGAAAGCCGGGCCGGGTTAATAAACGCCAGTGATTTACAATCATGCTTTATTCAACCTGTTTCTGCATACAACAAGTTTAAAGTGTCCTGGCGGTTTACCGTCGGACAGGTCATAATGCCCAACATATAACCCGGGTTTATAACCAAGGCTGCACTTAAGAATAATCAAATATGAAATATATCATACCTGTGACATTGAATCACATTGTTGGTTTACCAACTTTTTGTACTAAGGGTGATAACCCTAATCATGAGTACTCATAACTCCTTCCATATTGTGCCGGTTTATGATAAAACTGTATCGTGTTGTGATAAACACCGGATTATCCATATATAACACTGGCGAATTATAGTCGAAACCAGACTGGGTTAATAAGCGCCGGATTATAACTGATCATGTACTGACAACTTGTAGTTGAAAGCCGAGCCGGGTTAATGAACGCCAGTTTATCAAAAACATTATAAATCTCATCAAAGGAGAAAAAACTTGGCAAATAAAAGCATATGAAAACTTGTAGTCGAGGCTTTTCACGGGCTGTCAGGCCCCAAATCGAGGCTTTTCATGGGCTGCCAGGCCACTGAGTTAAACCATTTTATAAAGCCTTTTAAGATGGACCTCAATCTTTACCAATTGTCGTTTTAATTTTGACAAGTTTAGGGTCTATGAGATTGACTTGTCAAGAGTTCGGCGGGTCATACCAGGTTTGCCTGGACGGAGTGGCTTACTTAAAAAGGCAGGATAACCCGGGGTTTTAGGTGAATACACCTGGCTTCCAAGCCGTGGCTTGATAGCCTATTACAATTTTAGATTCTTTGTTCATTGCGAAGCAAATAATCCCCAAGAAATATTTTAAGTTGTGCTCAGCGGGTGCCTATGTTTGAGTTGTGCTTTTGCAACACTCTCTTTGGCCCCTCAAGTGATTTCCTTTTGGCCTTACGCCTATCAAGAGGTGTAGCCATGGTTCGAATGCGACCAAGCCCCCAAGTGATTTCCCTGGTGGCCTTACGCCGGTCAAGAGGTGTAGCTATGGTTCGAATACGACCAAGCCCCCAAGTGATTTTATATATTTCTGAGCTGTGCTCGCCGGGTGCCTATGTTTGAGTTATGCTGTGCAACAAACTCTCTTTGGTCCTTTTAATTTTTCCTAAGAACTCGAACTTGTGATAGATTATCCTTTTGAACCGAAAATTCTTAAACCGGATATTGAGAGCGTCAAAGCTTTGGGGGAGACATCTTTCCCTTGAACCGGAGTTTAAACCAGAATCTTCATTTTCAGCCGGAAATTTTCTAACGGACTTTAAACTCGAACTTGCGAGAAGTTAATTCTTTTTTGAATGGGAATTTCTTAAACCGGATTTGAGAGCTTCAGAGCCCCGGAGATATGTTCTTTCCCCGTATCTTCCCTGTGTCCGGCTACGCCACTCATCGGAGGTCGACGGAGGGGAAGGGGGGCACCTTCGCTTCCTTGAGACCAGGCAGGGGTCGACGATGGTCTGCACTAAAGAACCAAGCAAGTCATCGGTTGCGCAAGCCGGCGACGCACCAGCGATGGCCAACCTGGGACCCCAAGCGGCGGCGGCCTCCCGTGTCTAATCTCCCTCGATGTTGGCGGCGGACGTGGACGCACTGGCCACCGACTCGTCAACCTCCATGCAGCCGACTTCTTTCTTTGCTGGTAGGGGGCTGTTACGCGCACGTTGACGGTGGATGACACGGTCACAGGCACAGGAGGCACGGTATGACACGGCGTCGTCCATAGTAGCGACGATGCCCGTGCTGCTGTGCTCCCGCCTTGCCGGCCTGGAGCAACTCGCCACTCCTCCGCGAGCTGGCTTGGAGTGGCGAGTTGCTGAACCACGCGCCGGCTTGGGGCGACAACTTGCTTCGTCCTGCTAGGCGAGGGAGGTGGAGCAGCAAGCTGCCCCGCTCGTATCCGGCGAGCTCCACCTACCCAGCTTTTATGCCAGAGAACTGCTCTTCCTGCTCGTCGGATGCCATCGAAAGGGTGGAGAAAATGGTGGAAGGAGGAGATGAAGAGTGGCGGAGTTGTGCGATTCTTGCCCTGTGTCTGGCTCCTTTAAATAGAGGGCGGACGGGAGGAGCTTGCCTGGCGTTGTGTTTAATGTCGGCCCGCTCGTGAACCTATGTGTGGCCGGAGTGGATTTCTCGGCTTCCACGCGGGGTTTAATGGAAGTGTTTGAATGCGGCGAGGAGGCGTGTTCAGCTGGGCGTGCAGCGGGCGGCGCCCTCGGCCGGCGCGCCGCTTCATTGGCGGAGGCAGTGAGAGGTCGCATCTGCCTTGAGCCGTTTTCAATGTGGAGTGGCGCGCTCTACAGCGACATAAATGCCGCAGCTGAGCCAGACGAGAACGCGCGCGGGCGACGGAGGAGGGGGTGGGTGGGCCAAGGTGGTCAGACATGGTCGTGGGTGGTGTCCGGACGCCTGGAAAACCCCCCACGTTTGTCTTCGGTTTGCGGGAGAAAGTACGTCCGAATCATCCTGCGGACCGATACAGACCCGCGTTGGATGGCTTCCAGCCTTTCGCAGTCTTACGCGGTCGAGACGTATGCATGAGGTTTGAGGTTCACCGTTGGAGATGCCATAGTTCCCGCAAAAAAAAATTATAGCTAATTTTTTTGTTAAACTTGTGTACTATGGAGTATTCTTCTTCAATGCGAGCAGTTGCGACTCTAAACAACTTTGTTCGCGTGTCTCTGTTGTGATTTCGTGGGCACAAAGATATTGGGTGATTATAAAATTACATGTCTCATGGCATTGGTGTTGAATTGAGGTTTTGGATACACTGTAGTATTTGGAATTCTATGGATCCACTGCCTTTTTTTGAACCTTTTCTTTTGGACAACTGAGACTGTTTCTGACTCTTAGAGATATGTTGCCCTAAGTTGTTCTAGTCATAGAAAATTAAAAGTGTGTAACCTGACTTTTCTCTATCAATCTTGATGCACCCTTATGTCCCTTTCCTACCTCTGCTCTACTGGTATTGGATGATCAACATGACTTGACTGACTAATACTTGACTGAATATGTGTAACCTGACTTTTCTCTATCAACCCGACGCCACCACCCTGCATAGGACTTGACTGAATTTGGTCGACTCCAATCTCTCAAAATAAACAACATAGGCCGTAAAGTTGCTTCCTAACTGGCATAGATGCATGTCAATGTGATGGCCCGCACGCTTATGAAACTCCATCCTCGCCATGCAGCCATGCTATAAATAGATAGTTGATATTCTCTTTGGGCATACTATTTACATTTAGAGTGCATGTATTGAGTGTGATTTGATCATTCGATTACAATGGGATGTTGCCTGCAAATACGAATTTTAATACTTGTGGTTCAATTGGTTCAGTAATTAGGCATGTTGCTTATTTGCATAGGGTATCTCTTTTACTGGCCAGTCTATCACTCCACTTGATGTTCAGATTATAAATCAAACTGAGTTCTAACCAATGTGGAACTATAGATACAGAAAACAGAATAATGATCTTTGTTAAGGAAAAGCAAATTTTCTTATGTAGTAGTAGTAGCACAGATATTTTCCTTCTAGAATTTGTACTTACAAATTTTACTATGTTTTGTTCACCCATTTTCGAATGATTCCTGCGCAGCGTACAACCAGTTCATATCAACTTTCTTCTTCTGTGAAATAACGAAGCAGAATATATCTCATTACCTTAATGGTAATGAGATTTGTGGACCTAGATAAGGATTGAGAATCATACAAGTGCCCATCCAAGTACACACCGGGTTTGAACACCCCTCTCGCGTCGCCTCCCCCGCGGGCGGCTCGGGAGGGCTCAGCCGCCGCCACCGCCTAGTAACCCTCCTGCGCCCTTCTCTCCCTCCGCCACTGCCAATGGTCGGCGCCGGGCAAAGCCCGTGTGTGCGACGGCGGCGGTGGAGGGCCTCTCCTCCCTCTCCCGGATCCGCGGCGGCGCGGGCGTCCTGATCCGCGGGATGCGGCCCTCCCGGAGGCGGCGGGCTCGCGGCGGTGCACGGGCGTCCAGATGGATTCCCGGCAGCGTGCGGGCTCCCGGCGGTGGCGAGATCCGTCGATGGCGGGCTTGGGAGATGGCGTCGGCCGCGTTGTGCTGGATCTCATCGCTCATGGCGGATCTCGCCACTCTGGCCATCGTGGAGGAACCTGGACCTGGGGCGGCGGCCCCGTTAGGCATGGCGACGGCACCCTCGGCTGGCGACGTTCGCGGGGGTGGATGGACGGCGTCTTGATCGCGTGAACGGTGAGTTGCCGGTGGATCTCCTCCGCGCCGCAGGCTCTCTCTCGCTGCATTGGTGGCTTACGATCGCGGTCGTCGGCCTCGGTGCGTTCGCGGGGGCTGGTCGAGGTGACATCGGATGGAGGAAACTCTGGATGACTCATTCATCCCGACGGTGGCGACGACCAGGGTCGCAGTTCTCCTCCTTGCAGGCGCCGTCGAGATCCCTGCCCTCCACCCCGACCCCATGCCCAGGTGAACACCCAAAATCTCCTTAGATTGGGCGGCGGCGGCACTTCCTGTGTCGTACCCTTCTTGGCGGCGCCACCTAGGGCGTTTGGGTGCTCGGTTAAAGGTACTGCAGGCGGAGGGGATGGGACCAGTGGCAGCAGGTGGTGTTCGCGAAGGAGGAGCGGCATGGCATCTGGCACGTCGACAACGGCGGTCTCAGCGGCATGGAGTAGCGGGGTCTCGCCGGTGGGCGTGTGATGATGGACGAGCGCAGGATGATGGCGTTGTCTAGCGTCGTGGTGGCGTCGACGGCAGCTAGACAGGGCAAGGTAGACGCAGCAATATACAACACTGAGGATGGATTGGTGGCAGGTGGCTGCGATGGCCTCATACCCGGCAGGCGTCCTGGTTGAGGAGTGCGCCAGACTGGTGGGTGCCTCATACCCGGCAGGCGTCGTGGTTGGGACCACAGGTCTTAGATGTTAGGTTTGGCTGCGAGGTCTATTTGGTATTAGCAGGGCCGAGTCGGCAAAATCAAGGACCCTGTGCCAAGCTGTAAAAATAGGCCTACCACTGCATGAAGAACGTTCGGCGAAGGGACGCACTGCGACATAGCACCAAGTCGTCATCTACAATAAAAGGCGTTTTCTTAGTGCATTTTTTGAAAGGACTCAAAGTTATATTTTCAAACATTTTAGAAAAATCATATCAAAAAATTATTTTCGTGGCATTTTCATCAAAATGCCTAAAAACACTATATATTAAGGCAAGTAGAGAAAACACTTCAGAATAGTTTCCATGCTAAGGTGTTTTTTTTCTATTAGATGATATATTAAGGTTTTCCTCAATACGCCTCAAATCGTCATTCCGTGTGAAAATCCTGGAAAGAAAGCTACCGGATAGGGCTTCTTATATACTCCTTCTGTTTCAAAATAGATGACTCAACTTTGTACAAAAGTTAGTATAAAGTTGGGTCATCTGTTTTGAAATGGAGGGAGTACCTGTAGTCAACATTTATTCCTAGAAAGTGTCGCACCGAGCAAATAGGTCAGTTGGTTTATCTGTTTTTTTTTGGGTAGCACGAGATCGTGAGCTCGATCACATAAAAACGCATAAAAAAATTCACCCTCAGCGGTCCTGGCCAGGTACGAATGTTGGGCCTTCAGCCTAAGTCTAAAATTCGGGGCATGTCGTGGTTTTGTCACGGCAGATATCCTAGAGAAAGGACTTAGCCGTGGAGCCATCGCTACGGGTTAGCTTAAAGGGGTTAAAGCGGACAAGGGACGCAAGAGAGTTTTATACTAGTTCGGCCCCTTACGATGCAGGTAAAAGCCTACGTCTAGTTGTGATGAAATTGATGGGGTTTCGATGACCAGGTAGCGAATACGCTTTGCCTGAGTCTCGAGTTGTTGTCTGTTGTCCTTGAACCGCCGCCGGGTCGTCCCCTTATATACATGGGTTGACGCCCGTCGGTTTACAGACTCCGGGGCCGGCTCATAATCGTGTCCGGCTCAGTCTCAGCTACTTCTATCTTACAACACAAGTTTACATATCAATGTCGGTTTGTGTCTACAGGTCTTAAACCGGCTTTGGGCCCTGGGCCTTCATGAAGCGTCACCGTCTGTCTTCATGGGCTTCAGATACAGATGAACTACTTATGAGGTTAACCCGGCCTCTCTTGGCCGGTTTACGCCCAGTGGTAATATCTCCAACATTAGGCCCCAGATTGATTTGAACTGGTTCATGTCAATCCTCAATACTTAAAAAAATTTCTTCTTCAACATCTTCACACAATCTTGTAAACCGCCATGAGATCATCTTCTAGGATCATGGTAAACCGCCGTGATGTCATCTATCATTAACGAGCCTCCGACAATCAAGGCGACAACATCGCCTCATATCCAAAAATTCGGCTCCTCGATTTTCGCGTCTGTCGTTTATCTCCCTTATAAATAGGGCCAGGGGGTCTTTCCATTTTCCCCCTCGTGCCTCTTCGCTTCATCGTCATCCTCGCGACGCCCGACCTTTCAACCTCGGCCGCCGCCGTCAACCCTTGACTGCTGCACCAACCTTGGCCGCTGTATCGACCTGAACGTACCAGAGCTCCTCCGCGCGCCGCCGCTGCTCAACAGCCTCCGTAAGTCTCCCCTTTCTCTTACCATAGATCTGCACTCAGGGTTCCTGTCGTTCATCAATGTTCGTCACCGCCCTTCTTTTTCCTTATTTATATCCATGGATTAGATCCAAAAACCACATAGCCCTCGCGCGGTAGTAGTTTAAACCACATAGATCTCGCGCAGTAGTAGTTTCAGCACCTGTTTGATATCCAACTCATCTCAACTTGGTGAACTTTTAGTACGCTGGAATTTAGGTCAGAATATATTTTGTTTTTCCTGCGCGCGGTAGATCTGAAATTACCATAGCAAGATGTGAAACTTGTTTCTTCCTTCTCTTACACACTTTGAATACCAGACTGGCCGGTTTAACTTCACAGAAAAAATGATGACCCGGTAGATACCATTAGTCCCCTGTTGAACCGCCAATGCATTACACCGTTCCATTGTCAGACTCCGGTTTACGAATAACCAAATCCGGTTTACCAATATGCTTGTATCCTCATACCGCTGTATAGTTGTCCACTGTGAATCTTAAACCGGTAATAATCATGTTTCAGATTTTTCCTTGTCATGGCTAAGCAAGTCTATGAGTACAATTGGGCTCCCTCTCGAGTAACCGAGGAACAGTTAAACAACCTTGTTAAAACGGGCGCTTTAGCCAAGAAAGATGTCATCCACTGGAGGGTCCCTGGCCCGGAAAATCCTCCTACACCCAAGGATGGAGAGGTAGTCATGTTTGCTGATCATCTCGGACGAGGTTTTAGCCCTCCCGGTTCAAAAAAATTCCGGGATGTACTGGCTAGTTTTCAACTGCGCCCTCAAGACATTGGTCCTAACTCTGTAACCAACATCTGCCACTTCCAAGTTTGTGAGGTTTATCTGCAAGAGGAACCTTCAGTCGAACTGTTTCGGGATTTCTTTCACTTAAACCGTCGCACAGAGTTCTCAGATGGACCCAATACGGAACTGGGCGGAATGGCGGTTCAGAAAAGGAAGGAAGTCACCTTCCCTCATCCCAAACTCCACAGTCACCCCAAAGAGTGGAACCAGACTTGGTTTTACTGCATGGATACATCTCCATCTGATGAAAATCCTTTGCCGGGTTACCGCCCTGAACGCCTTAGCAACACACATCCTTTTCTTCAGAGGTTGACAGCAAGAGAATGGGCCAACTATGCTCCCCAATTATCAAAGCTTAGAGCCTTCATGGCGAACGGTTTGACAGGAGTTGATCTTGCTCGTTGCTGGATAAGCTGGAGCATTCTGCCCTCAAGCCGGCGCCCCGGTTTGATGTGTGAGTACACGGGGAGTTTGAAGGATACTCAGCGGCACATTGACATTCAGCTTACAGACGAAGAAGTCACTGAGGCTGTAAAGAAAATACTGAACGAACCGGAGGCCGTCTGTGCCCAAACCGGACTACTCCCTTTCTGCACCTTCAACAAACCACCATCTGTAAGAATCATATAATCCTTTGTATCTGGATTTGCTTCTGTCCAAATATTCTCTGAAAGTGTGATTATTTTCTGACAGGGTGATGATCCGTTCTGGAACAAGAAACCATCACAAGACAAACCGGCGAAGCTGCAAGACAAACCGGTCAAGCCAGTTCGTCCAAAGACCAAGGTTGTTAAGAAACCTGCCAAGAGAAGGACCACTGCATCCTCCGATCTACCAGCTGATGACGATGTGCGTAATCCGGAACCAGAGGTAGAACTTGACTCTATTGGTTCATTTTTCGTACATCTCATTGACAATGATTATTATCAGGACGACGCTGAAGGTAGTCACGCTGAGGACGTAGAGGTAACCATTCTTTCCTCCGATTCAGATCCTCTGCCAACATCAAAAATCCGTCAAGCAAACCGGAAAGTAAAATTTGCTCACCCTCTTGCTTACTTGGACCCAAACTTTATTTTGAAGACGCGGCAGCACGAAGCTCGCCGTACAACCCGGCACAGCGGCCAGGTAGTTACCTCCGCCGGTTTACCGAACAGTCTGGTTCGGAAACACCGATCAGAGGTCTCTTATCCCATTGATACTTCATGCCCAAAAGCAGGTTGTTTTCGCCAGCCTCTTAACCCGTCTGATTCAAATTATCAGGGTACTTCTCACTCATCCTCTGGCGAGTCCTTGGCCACACGACTTCCACCCCTCAAAACAGTTCCTGGGTGAGCTATGCACATGTCTTTATTCTTGATGTGTTATCTTTACATACTGTACTGATCCTTATGTCTATCTTTTCTCAGCGCCAAGCCAAGACCCAGCAAGAAAGCTCGGTTAAACAAATCGGCTGATGATAATGTAGCTGCTGAACCGGAGACAACTCCAGATCTGGAAGAAACCGACGCTGACGCCATGCTTCACGATCTGCCGCTTCAAGACCATGATTTCCTTGTTGAACAAGTGCAAGTTGACACTACAAGCCATGCAGACCGGCCAACCAGCCTTGTCCGAATTGATGATAAACCGGTCAGTCCAGCTAAGGACACTGATAAACCGCCAACTCCGGTGAATGCTGCTGATGAACAAGATGATGACGTTATGATTACTGGTACTGGCCACACCACTCCTGGCAATCCTGTAGCTTTGTCAAAGCATACTGCCAAGGATGATCTCTCTGCTATCGGCAAAGGCAAATGGAATGCCGATTTATCAAGCTATGCCCATCTCAATGCTCAAGATATTCACTCTGGCTTCTTGAACCGTCTGTATACCAGCCGTGATTATGAAGCTAGTTTGGTAAACTTGATGAAGGAGCGATATGAGGTAACTACTGTTTTTCTCTTTTGTCCAATTGCAGTTTATCAACTCCTAGTAGCCCCCAAGTGACGGTTTATGATGCCAATCTAAACCGGGACTTTTGTCATAACTTAACTTTGCATATTTAGCCTCCAGGGACCGGATTACCTTTTAAAGATGAACCGGTTCCTTAAAATTTGCCATACTGCTCTTTCGCCGGTATAGCCCCCAAGGGCCGGTTTAACTTTATAAAGATGAACCGGGACTGTAGAGGAATTCCCATACCAACAGTTTTTGAGCAAACACACATTAGCCCCCAAGTGCCAAGATTATTACTTGTATTGTACTTGCGACTTGTAGAAATTTCTGATAAGGAGCAAATATGCATTAGCCCCCAAGTATCAAGGGGATAACTTGTTATGTGCTTGGTACTTCAAATATGTACTGTCAACTCACTATGTATCTGTCTCTTTATAGGCTGAACTGAGCAAGAAGGAAAGCCAAACCGTTGATCTGCAAGAAAACATCAAGTCCCAACAGGCCGAAACTTCCAAAGCAAAAGATGAGCTGACGAGCGCCTTAGCCGCTATGGAAAAGCTAAAGGAAAGGTTTGCCAAGGAGCGGGTGGATTGGAACACCGAGAAATCCGCTTTGCAGAAAAGAGCTGAAGACGCAGAAGCAGCTCTCAAACCGGTGGTAGATGAGCTGACTGGGGTAAAGCGGCAAGTACATGTGATGACCGCTGTTGTGTTTGGTAAGCATCTTTTCCTTAATACTGTCAATATATCTTCCCATGCGTTGCCGGTTTACTGATGTTTGCAATAATGCAGGAACTTGCATTAGTCATCTGGGCTCTGATGTTCAGAAGAAGCTGAAGGCTGCCTACACGCTGATAGAACAACTGTATACCGACGCTCAACGAATTATCTGCACCGCTTCTCACAATAAGCCGCCCCCGACGTTGATCAAGGATACCTTAGACAGGTTATCTATGCTGCCTGCCCAGATAGAAGAGCTGAAGAGGTTTGCTGCAAGGGCTGGCGCTCTGACCGCACTAACCCGGTCAAAAGAATGGGTGCCTGATCTTGATCCGACGGACGTGGCTAAAGGCTACCCAAGCTTAAAAGAAGACGGATCAGAGTTTGGCACTGACGATGATCTCCGCGCCATAAACCGGGAAGTACGTCCACTGGCTTGTCAACTTGCTGAAGAGGCTGACCTTTCATTTTACCAGGCGAGCTATGATACCAATAACAAGCGGGTTGCTGCACCAACTCCTGAGGCTCAAAACCTGATCCCTCCAATCCGTAAGCACACTTATGCCCCTGATATCGAACCGTCCACCCTTATAAGCGACAAAGCTGTGTTCCAAGCTTTAACTGGGATCGACTGGACAACTATTGACTTCCAGCCGCTGGGTAGAGACGAAGAAGATGAACCGGTGCAAGATGATCCGCAGCCGTCAGGTCAAGCTGCTCAGCAATCATAACCCGGGGCCGGTTTAATCTTCCATACTGCAATGTTTATTGAGAAACAATTATTCCTTTGGGCACTGAAACGCCTTGTAGTAGGCTAGTTAAAACACTTGGTCTGTTATGCCTTCGTGCATATTTATCTGCAACTGATGCGTGTTAATCCGCCATGCTTGAGATATGATGTTCATAATCCATAGCTATTTATTCAAGCTGTTCCTGCAGATAAGAAGCTTAAAGCGCCCTGGCGGTTTACCACCGGGCGGGTCATGATACCCAACTATATATATGACCAAGGTTGTAAAAGATAACCAAATATGGAAATATATGATACCTGTGACCTTTAGGCATAGTGTTGGCTGACCAACCTTGTAATGAGAGTAATAACCCTAATCCGGAGTAAAAGTATCTCCTGCTATATAATGCCGGTTTACAATAAAACCGTTCCGGGTTGTGATAAACACTGGTTTATTCCATACTGGTGACTATGAGTCAAAACCAGACCGGGCTGATAGTCTCCGGATTATAACTTGATCATGTACTGACAACTTGTAGTTGACAGCCTAACCGGGTTGATAAACACCGGTTTGAAAACATCACAAATCTTAGCAAAAGAAAAAGGAACTTAGCAAAAGGCAAATAAAACCGTTGTAGTCGAGGCTTTTCACGGGCTGCCAGGCCCCAAATTTGATCAAGAGGTGTTGCTATGGTTCGGGTTCGACCAAGCCCCCAAGTAATGCTGTGGCATTACGCCGATCAAGAGGTGTTGCTATGGTTCGGGTTCGACCAAGCCCCCAAGTGATGCTGTGGCATTACGCCGATCAAGAGGTGTAGCTATGGTTCAGATACGACCAAGCCCCCAAGTGATGTTGTGGCATTGCGCCGATCAAGAGGTGTAGCTATGGTTCGGATACGACCAAGCCCCTAGTGATCTAATATCAAGCTTTGAGAAGCTGAATCAAGGGGTAAACCGGACGCCGCTTTGTAAGCTCCATGTAACCAACATGATGTAAGAAAACGACAGATACCCCGCTTTAGCTGAGGTTCCGGTTTATTATATTGATCATAATATATACAATGTCATAATATGTACATAAGCAGAGCCTGTAGCTCAAGTATAGTAGGGCCGAAGATGAGTCTTTGCGTGAGTCTTTGCGCTCTCGAACATCGATTAGGTAGTATGACCCGTTGTGCAGATTCTTGCTGACCACAAAAGGTCCTTCCCAAGGGGGGATAGCTTGTGCATATCTGTCTGATCCTGGATGAGTCGAAGCACCAAATCTCCTTCTTGAAAGGTCCTGGTTCTAACCCAGCGGCTATGATAACGACGCAGATCTTGCTGATAAATCGCCGAACGGGCTGCCGCCATGTCACGCTCCTCATCTAACAGGTCAAGAGCTTCCTGCCGTGCCTTCTCGTTGTCAGCTTCAACGTATGCCGCTACACGAGGTGAGTCATGACGGATGTCACTAGGAAGAACCGCTTCCGCTCCATAAACCATGAAGAACGGTGTGTATCCTGTCGATCTGTTGGGTGTGGTATTGATGCTCCATAACACTGAAGGTAGCTCCTCAACCCAACAACCCGACGTCCATTGCAAAGGAACCATAAGCCGGGGTTTGATGCCTCTCAAGATCTCTTGATTGGCCCTCTCTGCTTGACTATTGGACTGGGGATGAGCCACTGATGATACGTCAAGCCGGATGTGCTCACGTTGACAGAACTCCTTCATGGCACCCTTTGACAGATTGGTACCATTGTCTGTCATAATGCTGTGTGGAAAGCCAAACCGGAAGATCACCTTTTTGATGAATTGAACCACCGTGGCTGCGTCACACTTACTAACTGGCTCTGCCTCTACCCATTTTGTGAACTTATCAACCGCCACCAAAAGGTGGGTCTTCTTGTCCTTGGACCTCTTGAAAGGCCCAACCATATCCAGCCCCCAAGTTGCAAACGGCCAGGTGATTGGAATCATCCTCAATTCTTGAGCTGGTACATGAGCGCGCCTTGAGAATTTCTGACAACCATCACATCTTTTTACCAAGTCCTCGGCATCAGCATGAGCTGTCAACCAATAGAAACCGTGACGGAACGCCTTGGCCACCAAAGATTTTGAACCGGCGTGGTGACCACAATCTCCTTCGTGGATCTCACGCAAAATTTCACGGCCTTCCTCAGGAGACACACAGCGTTGAAATGCCCCTGTCACACTGCAATGATGTAACTCTCCATTGATAACAGTCATGGACTTGGACCGCCGGGTTATCTGCCTGGCCAAAGTTTCATCCTCTAGTAACTCGCCCCGGTTTATATACGCCAGATATGGAACCGTCCAATCTGGGATAACATGAAGAGCCGCCACCAACTGAGCCTCCGGATCAGGAACAGCCAAATCCTCCTCGCCAAGGAGCTTGACGGACGGATTATGCAAAACATCCAGGAAGATATTAGGTGGAACCGGTTTATGTTGGGAACCCAGGCGGCTTAAAGCGTCTGCCGCTTCATTCTTCCGTCGGTCCACATGATCCACCTGATAACCTTGAAAGTGACCTGCAACAATGTCCACCTCACGACGATATGCTGCCATTAGTGGGTCCTTGGAATCCCAAGTGCCGGACACTTGTTGAGCCACCAGATCCGAGTCACCGAAGCACTTAACTCGGCTGAGATTCATCTCCTTAGCCATCCGAAGACCATGGAGTAAAGCCTCATATTCAGCTGCATTGTTAGTGCAAGGGAACATTAAACGGAGAACATAACAAAACTTATCACCTCGTGGGGAAGTTAATACAACTCCAGCCCCCGAGCCCTCCAATTGCCTGGACCCATCAAAATGAATAGTCCAGTAAGTATGATCCGGCTTCTCTTCTGGCGCTTGTAACTCTGTCCAATCATTGATGAAATCCACAAGTGCCTGAGATTTGATCGCCGTTCGGGGCATGTATTTCAACCTGTGAGGCCCGAGCTCGATAGCCCACTTAGCAACCCGGCCGGTTGCTTCCCTGTTCTGGATTATATCTCCCAAAGGAGTAGAGCTGACCACCGTGATGGGATGGCCTTGGAAATACTGCTTAAGCTTCCGGCTTGCCATAAAAACCCCATACATCAATTTTTGCCAATGTGGGTACCTCTGCTTGGACTCAATGAGTACCTCACTGATATAGTAAACCGGCCGCTGAACCGGATATTCCTTTCCTACCTCTTTGCGCTCCACCACAATAGCCACACTAACAGCCCAAGCGTTAGCTGCTACATATAGCAACAATGGTTCTCTGTCAACCGGAGCAGCGAGAATCGGCGGATTAGCCAGCTGCCGCTTTAAGTCCTCAAATGCTTCACTAGCGGCGTCACTCCAGATGAAGTTATTCGTTTTCTTCAGCATCTGATACAAAGGGATGGCCTTCTCGCCAAGGCGACTGACAAACCGGCTCAACGCGGCAATCCGGCCTGCTAGGCGTTGAACATCCTTGATACACTTCGGTTTAGTCAAGGAAGTGATGGCTTTGATCTTTTCCGGATTAGCTTCAATGCCCCTGTTAGACACCAAAAAGCCCAAGAGTTTGCCTGCAGGTACACCAAAGACACACTTGGCCGGGTTAAGCATCATTTTATAAACCTGCTGGTTATCAAAGGTTTCCTTCAAGTCATCAATCAATGTTTCCTTCTTCCTTGATTTTACCACAATATCATCCACATAGGCGTGAACAATGCGGCCGATCTGTTTATGCAGACAATTCTGCACACACCTTTGATAAGTCGCCTGGGCACTCTTGAGCCCAAAGGGCATGGACACATAGCAGAAGGCTCCAAAGGGAGTTATGAAGGCTGTCTTCTCCTGGTCCTTAACTGCCATTTTGATCTGATGATAACCAGAGTATGCATCCAAAAAGCTTAAACGCTCGCAACCCGCTGTAGCATCAATAATTTGATCAATACGGGGAAGGGCAAAAGGATCTGCTGGACAAGCTTTGTTGAGATCTGTGTAGTCCACACACATACGCCAAGTGCCATTCTTCTTGAGGACCAGCACCGGATTAGCCAACCACTCAGGATGGAATACTTCAACGATAAATCCAGCCGCCAAGAGCCTAGCTACTTCTTCTCCAATAGCTTTGCGTCTTTCTTCATTGAACCGGCGGAGAAATTGATTGACCGGTTTATACTTACGATCAACATTGAGAGTGTGCTCAGCGAGTTCTCTTGGTACACCTGGCATGTCAGAAGGCTTCCATGCAAAGATGTCCCGATTCTCACGGATAAACTCGATGAGCGCCCCTTCCTATTTCGGATCTAAGTTAGCGCTGATGCTGAACTGCTTGGACGAATCGCCAGGTACGAAGTCAACAAGCTTAGTCTCATCATCCAACTTAAACTTCAGGGCCGGATCATGCTCTGTAGTTGGTTTCTTCAACGAAGTCATATCTGCCGGATCAACATTGTCCTTGTAAAACTTCAACTCTTCTGTTGCACAAACCGACTTAGCATAAGCCGCATCACCTTCTTCACACTCCAGAGCAATCTTGCGGCTCCCATGCACGGTTATAGTTCCCTTGTGACCCGGCATTTTGAGCTGCAGATAGACATAACAAGGCCGTGCCTTAAACTTAGCATAAGCTGGACGTCCAAATAGGGCATGATACGGGCTGCTGATTTTCACCACTTCAAAGGTCAAGGTTTCTGATCTTGAGTCATGCTCATCTCGAAAAGCCACCTCCAGAGCTATCTTACCAACAGGATATGCCGACTTACCAGGCACCACACCATGGAACACCGTATTGGACGGTTTAAGATTTTTATCTATTAACCCCATGCGACGGAAAGTTTCATAATAAAGGATATTGATGCTACTCCCTCCATACATGAGTACCTTAGTGAACTTATAACCTCCCACCTGAGGTGCCACCACCAGAGCCGGATGACCCTGATTGTCAACCTGGGGTGGATGATCTTCTCTACTCCACACAATCGGCTGCTCGGACCAGTGCAAGTAACGGGGCACGGCCGGTTCAACGGCATTCACCACCCTTTTATGAAGCTTCTGATCGCGCTTGTCCAAGCTAGTGGTGAAGACATGATACTGTCTGCTATTCAACTGCTTTGGGTTGCTCTGGTAACCTGACTGTTGCTGCTGCTGATTGCCCTGATGATTATAGCCACTTTGATTACCCTGATTGCCATGGAATCCTGAACCGGAATTTCCTCCGCCATAACCCGGCCCATGAGAGCCAGAGCCCGAACCACCTCCTGATCCATGATCATACCGGAAAGAATCAGAATTTTTGAACTCTTGCATGATGTAACAATCTTTCCAGAGGTGTGTGGACGGTTCCTCCTTCGTCCCATGCTTTGGACAGGGCTGGTTCAACAGATACGACAAACGGTCCGGATTAGGATTTGGCATTCCACTGCGCCAGGGCGGTTTACCCTTACGCCGCTGCCCTTGTCGTGTGTATTAGTGTTAGCCACAAAGTCTAAACCATGGTCCGCTTTACGCTTGCCGCCGTTTCCATGACCCCCCGGGTTGGGGTGCTGCCCCTTGGCGTTGCCGCTCTTCTTTCCCTTCCTTGTCTTATCATCACCAGACTCGGGATCCTTGGTACTATCAGAGTCGGCATACTTCACCAGTGCAGCCATGAGGGTTCCCATGTCATTACGACGACGTTTGAGCCGTCCTAACTTCAACTTCAGGGGTTCAAACCGGCAATTGCCTTCCAATGTTAAAACTGCGGTGTCAGCGTTGATGCGGTCCGATGAGTGCAATATCTCCGAAACCCGGCGCACCCAACGGGTTGTTGACTCTCCTTCCTCCTGGACACAGGCAGCTAAGTTCACAATCGACATGGGCTGCTTGCATGTATCCTTGAAATTCTGAATAAACTGGGCTCTCAACTCGGCCCATGATCTGACAGAATTAGCCGGTAAGCTCTTTAGCCAAGTGCGGGCCGTTCCTTCTAGCATCATGGTGAAGTACTTCGCACATGCCGCATCATCCACGTCCAGCATCTCCATGGCCATCTCATAGCTTTCGACCCATGTTTCAGGGGATAAATCAGCGGTGTAATTCGGCACCTTGCGCGGGCCCTTGAAATCCTTGGGCAGACGCACATTGCGCAACACTGGGACAAGACATGGCACTCCCAAGGAACTAGAGGTAACTCCTGGTTCCACCGATGTGGTTGGATGAACCGGAGTAAGCTGACGGGCTTCGTGTTGCGCCGCTAACACGGCCTCTCTACGTGCCCGAGCCCGGTCCACCACCTCCTGAGCATCACCAGCACCACCCGCCGGGTTATGGCCACGGGGCGGATCACGGTTCCGCGCATTGCTTGATACTGTCGGTTCATCCATACGCCTATTGTAACTCCGGCTTGGACGGGGAGTGGAAGAATCCGATCGCGACTATATGAATAAGCCTCATGTTGAACCAATGCTGTCTGAAGAAGCTCCTTAACCCGACGCGTCTCGACCGCTGCCGGAGAATCGCCTTCGATCGGGATGGCCGCCAGCCGTGAAGCGGCAGCGACAATGTTGTCCATCGGGTTAGAATAATGATCCGGTGGCATGAGGACATGTGGTGCCACAATGTTGTTCTAACGAGGCGGATCCGCCAAACGTGGCTGAACCGGCGCCCCTGCCCCCGGTGCCTCCGCCCGGTTTACCACCAGCGGATTACTGGTCCCTGCTCCTGGGGTGTTAAAGAGATTTCTAGCGTCATAAACCGGTGGCAAGCGAGATCGATGCCTCCTCTTCAGGACTTCGTTTGACGCACTTTGATCCAGCATAATCCGGTACGCTTGTGCATCCAATGCGGCCCGCTCCGCGGCTATCCTGGTATCCTCAGCTGCTAAGTCGATTTTGGCCTGGGTGATCTGATCTTTTACTTTTGCGATTTCCACATTGTGTGCATCCTGATCCGCCGGGTTAACCTCCGCCATCAGCGTTGCTAACGCGTCAAATAAATCAGATAGAACCTGAGCTGGCGGTCGCACAGGGCCTCCTGCCCCAGCCGCTGCCGTCGTTGCTGATCCGGAAATCATCGCCGCTGCGGTCGAAGAGTGGAGCGCTGGTTGCGTGCCGGCCATGAAGATCGCCACCCGGTTTGGAAGATCAAAGGGGTCCGGAATACTGTCGCCATCGGAACAGCCCCTAATCCGGCCATCTTGTAACTGATATAACGACTCGGTCTCTCCAGTCGATGACTCGTCGCCGGAATAAACGACGGTCTCACCACCAGATTCCGATCTATCCTCAGATTCCCCTCCATGGATAACTCCCACGAAGGCACGCTTCATGACAGGCTTGACCCGGGCAGATCTCGCACGCTGAGCCATTTCGACGAGGTCGGTGCAGATGTCCGGCTCAGGGCCCGGTTCGCCGATCTTGCCAATGAAAACGTGTATGCCATCAAAGGGGACCCGATACCCGTACTCGATTGAGCCGGCCTCGGGGCCCCAGCCTGCATCGTTGATGTAGAGCTTGCCGCGACGACTCTTGGTCATCCGGCCCACAGCGTAACCCTTGAGTCCTTCGAAGTTGCCCTCCAAGAACTTGAAACCATCGTGCGATAGCCCCACGGTGGGCGCCAACTGTCGTGGTTTTGTCACGGCAGATATCCTAGAGAAAGTACTTAGTCGTGGAGCCATCGCTACGGGTTAGCTTAAAGGGGTTAAAGTGGACAAGGGACGCAAGAGAGTTTTATACTAGTTCGGCCCCTTACGATGAAGGTAAAAGCCTACGTCTAGTTGTGATGGAATTGATGGGGTTTCGATGACCAGGGAGCGAATACGCTTTGCCTGAGTCTCGAGTTGTTGTCTGTTGTCCTTGAACCGCCGCCGGGTCGTCCCCTTATATACATGGGTTGACGCCCTTCGGTTTACAGACTCCGAGGCCGGCTCATAATCGTGTCCGGCTCGGTCTCAGCTACTTCTATCTTACAACACAAGTTTACATATCAATGCCGGTTTGTGTCTACAGGCCTTAAACCGGCTTTGGGCCCTGGGCCTTCATGAAGCGTCACCGTCTGTCTTCATGGGCTTCAGATACAGATGAACTACTTATGAGGTTAACCCGGCCTCTCCTGGCCGGTTTACGCCCAGTGGTAATATCCCCAACAGGGCCCCTGCAAATCGTGGGCCCTGTGCCGCCGGCACGAGTTGCATGTACCTTGGCCCGGGCCTGGGTATTAGGCCCAGACTATCGGCACCCCTTCATTATTTGGAAAGGAGTAGCGACAGATGTTACCTAGACGGTGACTTTAGTCTTACTGTTGTACGACTTTGTAAAGTCTTGTATAAATAATTAATAAAGTGGCTGCATGCATCGTCTAGATGCAGAGGCCGGGGGTCCTCCTCCTTTTTTAAAAAAATCCAAATGCCCGGTCCTCCTCCTTTTCTAAAGAAATCCAAATGGCAATACATCTAGAAGCCAGTATACTCCTCTGTTGTGCATATATGGTTCAAGTTAGATGATGAAGGTTTTGGCTACCTCTGAATGTTGCATATGCCTTGCTGCTTTGCTCTCAACATAACTGAAAAGAATTGGTTGCGTCTGTAGACAAGCAAGCTGAATTTGAGCTACGCCCTATCGTGCTACCGTCATGTAAGTTCAGTAAAGCACATATTTCAGCACTTCAATCGCGGCGTGAAATGTTCCCTCCTCACTGTATTCTTCCATTGAGTGGAGGAGCTTGACAGCAAAGATAATCACGGCCACGAGGCACGGCAGTGCTGCAGTTAACACCACTCCAGTCCAGTTACAGGGGCTACTTTCCATTTCCCATGAGTCCAGATGATAGATCCCTCTTCCGAATAGGCCAAATTTCCCATTGGAGAAGTGCCTCTGCCTGCCGATCCAGTGGCGTCTGCGTAGAATTTGAGGCACAAGAAAGCCATGGTAAGGCAAGCAGGATCGGCTCCATAGTAAGGCAAGCATAGTACTGCACCGACCTACTTATGCGAAACCGAATTTCTTTATTTCTTTGTCCTGGTTCAGTTTTCAACCTACTGTTATCGTACGAATTACTTCTAAGAATAGTTAATAGGGATCAAGTTGAATATTCAGTTGCAGCCGTAATGTGCTGAGATGTGATACGAATGAAACTATTTGGGCATCGCTATGAATTGTATTTAAAATTCCATTTTTTACAGGTAAAGTCGAGTTACTTCACAGTTGTTTCAGGTAGTACTCCTTTTTACTCGTGATGGAGTTCTAGTCGAGAAGAACCATTTGACTAGAAGAAACGGCGGGTCCTATGCATTTTGGGGTACCAAATTTGTCACTCACATTCTTCACTACAAATTACACACATGTCAACCCTTGCTACACTCTTTACACCCATTCCGAACCTCTTGCAGAATCAAGTGGTACGGAATGTGGTCATAGACTGATGCCATCGTTTCAGAACTCTTGCCAAATAAATTCACACGGAGTACCAACATGACTGTTCAAAAAGGTGGACGAGAAAACTGGACTATAACTAGGAATTGCTTTCCAGAACAAGAAGCGCATGGCGACAAAGGATTTCACTGGATTTGGTGGACTCCAATATCTCAAAATAAATAAAAACTCAGGTAAAAAAACTGTTGTTTATCCAAGTCTTTTTAAGAAAATGATTCCCAACAGCAGATGCATATCATAATAATTCCAAGCACCTTATACTGCTCCGTCTCCTGCCATTCAATCACGGTGTATATATAGATTGTTGCAATTCTCTTTGGGCACACTATTTTCATTTAGAGAGCACACATGCATTGAGTGTGAGTTGATCATTCGATTACAATGGGGTGTTGCCTCCTAATGCAAATGTTAGTAATTCAACATTTCAGCATGTAGGCCATAAACAGCATGCATTGAGTGTGAGTTGATCATTCGATTACAATTCGAGGAAGTCGCGCATTCTCAGATCACTAACTGTCATTGTAGGCCATAAACAACATTGCGAAACATGTTTATGTATCAGTGTAACAGCCGCCCATGTTTGTGCAAAGCAAATACTCTTCCTTCCATGTTGACAACTACGTTCAGAGCTCAGGCAGAAGCTTCAGCACCCTCCGAAGTAAAAGAAAATTCCTTCTCAATCTCAAACTGATCCAGATGTAGGAGCTATATCTGGACTGTGAGAGCTTCAGGTCCAAGACCTTCACTGGCCAATGTGAACAGAATATTACAAGAAAAGGCAGAATAAAACAGGTGAACTATTATCTCGCGTCGCCCCTCTCGGGCGACACGGGAGTGCCCCCCCAAACCCTAGCCGCGGACTCCTCTCCTCCCTCCTCCCCGCCGCCACCCGAGGAGCCCGTCGACTGCCGCGTGTGTTCCGGTGAACGTGGCGGCGTGGATCTGCTGCCTCGCGTCCATGTGAGGGGCTCTGGAAGCCAGAGCGGCGGCCCTGGGTGGAGATGGCAGCGTCGATCTCTCCGGTGGATGGCGCGCTTGGGGGCTGGCCGTCCTCTTCGGCCGCGTGGGTGGCGTGAGGACGGCGAGGTCTTGATGCAGCGGCGGGTTGCTTTTCTTCCTCCTGGCCCCTTCCCCTCGCGGTGGTCTCATCTCGCCGATCTGGTGGCTGGCCTGTCAGATCTGACCGTCGAGGATGGGGTGGTGGAGTCTTGGAATGGGGGAAACCCCTGGTCGACTCCGAGTCGACCTCGACGCCGGCGGCGCTCCGGTGTCGTTATCCCTCTTGAGGGCGGGTCGAGCTTCCAGATCTGCTCCCCTCCTCCCCCTTCGTCCCTGGGCGAAAGTCTTGGCCTTTTGACCGGAAGGCGGAGGCGTTCGGGCGTCTCGGTCCTCCTTGGAGGCGCCGTTCAGGTTAGGGGTTGCGGGCCTGGTGCATGGTGGTTGGTGGCGGCGGCGGTGCTCGGCTCCCCTGGTTGCCGGCGTTGGTGCTGGCGTGTGGATCCTTCCGCATCTTTCAGCGGCTTCCTGACTTGGCTGCTGGTTGGCTTGCCAGCTGGTGGTGGGCATCCGCGTGTTTGGCACGGTCTAGACGAAGGGGAGATAGTGGTCTCCCCTCCGGCAGTGGCCCGTGGCAGCGGGCGGTGAAGTCGGTGGTTTCCTTCAAGCGGTCTCTTCATGTCCACGGCAATTGTTGGCGTCGGGTGGCTTCGGCCATGCTGTTCTGGCTGTGCAAGACCTCCGGCGGCTTGATCGCAGCTTGTCTTGATGCTCTGTTCGCTGCTGCTCTTGGCCGTAGTGAATTCTGCATGTATTTTTCAGTTTTTGGTCAAGTCTTTGCCTTTGTAATTCAGCTCCACTGTAAAGCCTCAGTATATCAGCATTCAGCAAAGCCGACCTGCTCCCCGCACCCTAAAAAAACAAAGACGATGCACATTATTGGCCTGCAAGTACTGACAGCTCAGCGGCGATGAGGTTGGGTGCTACCTTGGAGATTTGGTTCATGTCCTCCAAAAGATATTTCTGGCTCAAAAATGCCTTAGCGCTAGCGGCTGATTTACTCGTATGAAAGTCGCCTCCAACTGTCCGGAGGCTGTGAACTATACACACCTGCAGCTATAGCGCAATTCAGCTCCAAACCGGAGCGACACAGAGTGATTTCGATTTCAGGAACCCGTCTGGCACTTTTACTTTACTGTACTCCTCGGTCAGGCCCGTTGGGTGGCGGATGGCGGCGTGGGGGCTTTTGGTCTGCTCCGAAGAATCAAGGTGGGTCATGCTGTTCTTCGAGCACCAAGGCGTCGATCTGCTTCATGTCGGCCTCCTCGACTTGGCTGCCATCGAGTTCCGGTCTACCCCTTAGAGATTTCCGCAGTTTGGCGCGGGGCGCTACTGGATATCTAGAGCAGAATCGATGTGGTCATGCGCGCCCTTATCTTCAGCCAAAGTGGCTTTATTTGGGCAAGATGCGAAGCTTCGCATTCTTGTCATCATCGGACATGTCTTAATATAGATTTTCATGAAACTGACATAGAAATCATGATGGCTGCGATCGGAGATTGGTGTTGGCAGAGGGTACTGGTTGTGTTCAAGACAATGCATCACAGGTGTTCTTCTTGTGTGTCAGGTGTTTGGTGACTTGCAACAGCAGCCTTGGCAAGCGGGGATGGCAACACATGTGGACTGCATTCTTGGTGGTGCTGCTCGAGTACCGAGACACAATTTTCAGGGTGTAAACCCAAGGTCTAGCCTTTATTGGTTGTATCTGGCAATGACCTTGTTGAAGGCATTGTTTTGGAAGTCGGACTTTCTCCAGAGTGAAAACTCGAGATCTTCGATCGGGCGACGATAATGCTTGTGCTTTGTTTCCTTCTTGAAGGCGTTGCTTTTGGAGAATCTCATTTGTTGTACAGGTATTGTCTTCGGTGGTGGTTAGAGTGCTATTGTTGCGAGTGGTTCAACACCATGACGGGGTCTTTGTTTTCTTTCTTCTCTTATTTTATTTATTGGCTGTGTGCATCCTATTGAATTCATGCTTCAGCCAACTCATCCAAAGTCTGAACTGATGGAGGGAGGTGGGCAATATATTTCAACACGCCTCCTCACGTCTAGACTATTTTAGTCCTTAGACGTGGGTTCGATGTAGGCCGCAGAATCGTTTTTATAATACTGCGTTGGCAGAGTCTTGAACTCAAGACCTCTTAGCTCTGATACCATGTGAGAGAACGTCGTACCCTGCCTAGGGCGATGACTTCATGTTATATAGAATCGGGGCGCAACTCCCGCATAGCGTACAAGAGTTGAGTACATCATTAGGATCCTGACTTGAGGTCCAAGAGATAGACTAAAGAGATAGAGATAGTTACAATAGATAAGAGAAAGATCATAACAACCCTAGTCTATAGCTTCGGTTGAGGTGGACTCCTAGCCGAACTCCATACGTGACAGCCAATCATAAGTGGTGGACATGTTGTTTAACACATCCCTGATGTCTTTTGGCATCTTGTTGGTGCAGAGGCTGGGTGTATCTGATATCATCGCGATATTAATATATTCCCTTTATCGAAAATATACTTGATCAGTAAAAAAACAAAGCAATGCGCATATGTACACTTCGGTTGAAAAACAAAGCAATGCGCTGAAAAACTTCGGTCGCTTCAAGTTTTGTCTGTTAAACATCCAGGTGTTGTATCATCAGTTTCCACAAAACATAATGTATCAATTCCCCTTTTAAAAAATGATGCATGCATCCACTTTTCACAATTCCACCCACTTCAATTGAATAAAGAGCCCAAGATAATGGGAATGCATATATTTTCATCCAAGTCTTCGCAAACCATGAGATTTTTGGTACAGAAATTACAAGTACCAATTTACCGAGTCAATGTACAAAGGATGTATTTTACTTGTTATCCACCCTGTTGTCCTTGAGTTCTACACACAAATACAAATACATGGTGGAAAATATATAATTTTGGAAACACGGAAACTAGCTATTTATAGCTTCATATATTCTTTATGATACCACAATAATCGTGCAAATCTTGCAGGCTGATTTCTTGAAGGGGCCTGGGCATTAAAGCTGGGCGGTTTCTATTTGTCAGTGCCTGATATACTTGTTGCATTGTTGGCCGGGCTTTGGGATTGATTTGCAGGAAGCAAAGGCCACCAAGGCAACCAAAATGACATCCTTCTCCTCATGAATGGTTGACGGCGCTGCGATGCATCGATCCAGGATATCATTGAACTTCATCAGCTGCTCTGTTCGGCAGAAGAACGGAAGGAGCAGATCACATGGGTGCTTTCCATCACAACTTCCAACACAACCACACTAACGCTGTACACGTCGCACTTCTCGGTCAACACCATGGTGGATGACAATTCTGTAATAAAAAATCAGTATATCAAAACATAATCTGTTTTTATTTCTCCCTTTCAGGAACGCATGTTCATATCATCGATGGATACGGATAGATTAAGACCATCAGTGAGTACCTGGGGCTATATAGCCACATGTCCCTGCGAAGATAGTGCTCCAGCTTGAGCAACCATGCTTCAGCTTCCTCGCCATGCCAAAGTCCAAGACATAAGCTTTATAATATCGGTTCAGAAGAATGTTGCTACTTTTTATGTCCCCGTGTACAATAGGATCATCACAATCATGATGCAAATAGGAGAGAGCTTGAGCTACGTCCGCTACAATAGCAATTCTATTTGACCAGTCCAGCTCCTTTGCTAGCTCTTGCTTGTGCAAAATGGATGATAAGTTTCCCCTCTCGATAAGGTCGTACACGAGGAATTTGCATTGGAAGTGTGAACAGAATCCATATAGCCTGACGATGCATCGGTGCCTAATTTTAGTCAACACTTCAATCTCAGCGTGAAATGTTTCCTCGTCTTTGAATTCTTCCATTGAATGCAGGAGCTTGACGGCAAAGGTAACCGCGCCTTGAAGCTCAACTCTAAAGACAGTTCCATAGCCCCCAATGCCAATGCAATATTTCTCATCAAAATTTTCTGTTGCACCGAGTATGTCTTCGAATGCGATCTTTCCATCGAAATTCCATATAGAAAGTATATCTCCAGACTTGCTTTTGCTTTTACTTTTTACACACTTTTTTCTCCGACAAACAACCATGATGCTTGCTATTAAGAGGCAAGCGAAGGAAAAGGATGCAAAAAAACAAGAAGTATCATACGTGAATGTTTTCTGTTTAGGTGTTCCATGTTGAGCTTCGGTGTTTCACACGGTTTTAAGTCATAGGAATCGCCGCATAAATCTATATTATGGTCAAGTGAGATCAATGTTGCAGCGGTAGATGGAACTCTGCCAGCCAAATAGTTCTATGATAATTTTAGTCTATACACAGTTGCGTAAGATTAGAAGAAGTCGTTGGGATGGCACCACTTAAATTGTTTCTACTCAAATCTAGCTCATATATATTGGTGAGATACCCAAGTTCTTGTGGTATTTCTCCTGTCAATAAGTTGTCTGATAAGATTAACGATGATAAAAGGTGGCAATGTCCTATCTCAGGTGGAATATTTCCTAGAAATAGGTTGCTACTTAGGTTCAGATCTGTGAGCAGAACAAGTGATCCCAACTCTGGCGGTAATAGGCCATTAAGCTGATTGGAATCAAGTGACAGTGTTGTAACTAAGATAAATTTCCAGAAGGTTGGAGGGATGGAACCATTTATTTGATTGTTAGAAAGATCCAAGAATTCTAAACTTGTTAGATTTCCTATGCTTCCAATGGAACCCATGATCCGGTTGTTGGAAAGATTCAGATGTGAGAGAAGAACAAGTGATCCTAACTCTGGTGGTAATAGACCATTAAGTTGATTGGATCCAAGTTCCAGTGTTGTTAGAGAGGCTAATTTCAAAATGGTCGAAGGGAAACCATTTATTTGATTGTTGGAAAGATCTAGGTAATGTAAACTCGTTAGATTTCTTATGCTTCCAATGGATCCTTGCGACAAAAAATTATAGGAGAGATCAAGATGGGTTAGTTTTGTACAATTACCCATGGATGGCGGGATAGATCCAAGTATTCCAACTTGGCGAGAGCACAAATGCTTGATAGGATTCCGACTGAGAGAAGGTTATTACCAAGGTTCAGATAGACAAGATGGGGCAAATCTGCAAAGTGAAGAGGGTCATCAAATTCCCTACTCTTCCTATTGTACTAGGCATGGTAGAAACAAATTGTAGTAAAAGAGGGCGATGGAGGTTAGTTAGTACAATTACCTAGGGATGTTGGGACAGATCCGGCCAGGTCATTACCGGACAGATCCAAGTTTTCGAGCTTGGCCAAAGCGCCAATGCTTGATGGGATTAGGCCCGAGAGAGAGCTATAACCGAGCTCCAAATTGACAAGATGGGGCAAGTCTGGAAAGTGGAGAGGCTCATTAAATTCGTCCTTACTGTACTAGCCATGGTAGAGAAAAATTGTAGTAAAAGAGATCGATGGAGGTAAGTTTAGTACAATTACCTAGGGATGTTGGGATAGATCCGTTCAGGTCATTGCCGGACAGATCCAAGTTTTCAAGCTTGGCTAGAGTGCCAATGCTTGATGGGATTAGGCCCGAGAGAGAGTTGTGACCGAGGTCCAAATAGACAAGATGGGGCAAGTATGCAAAATGGAGATGCTCATCAAATTCCCTAGTCTTCCTACTTTACTAGGCATGGTAGAAACAAATTGTAGTAAGAGAGATCGAGGGAAGATAGTTTTGTACAATTGCCTATGGAAGGTGGGATAGATCCGTTCAGGTCATTGACGGACATATCCAAGTATGCGAGGTCCGCAAGAGCCCCAATGCTTGAAGGGATTTCGCCCGAGACGTGGTTATCACCAAGGTTCAAATAGACAAGATGAGGCAAATCTGCAAAATGGAGATGCTCATCAAATTCCCTAGTCTTCCTACTTTACTAGCCATGGTAAAAACAAATTGTAGTAAGAGAGATCGAGGGAAGATAGTTTTGTACAATTGCCTATGAAAGGTGGGATAGATCCGTTCTGGTCGTTGATGGACAGATCCAAGTATGTGAGCTCCGCAAGAGCCCCAATGCTTGAAGGGATTCCGCCCGAGAGGTGGTTGTTACCAAGGTTCAAATAGACAAGATGAGGCAAATCTGCAAAGTGGAGCGGCTCATCAAATTCCCTAGTCTTCCAACTGAACTAGGCATGGAAGAAACAAACTGTATTAAAAGAGATAGATGAAGGTTAGTTTAGTACAATTACCTAGGGATGTTGGGATAGATCCATTCAGTTCATTGTTGGATAGATCCAAGTGAGTGAGCTGGGAAAGAGCACCAATGCTAGATGGGATTGAGCCCCGGAGAATGCTGCAACATAGATCCAAGTGAGTGAGCTGGGCAAGAGCACCAATGTTTGATGGGATTGAGCCCTGGAGAATGTTGCCACTAAGGTCCAGATACACAAGATGGGGCAAATCTGAAAAGTGAAGCCTGTCTAACATGCCAACAGGGGCAAACCCCGCAAGCGAAATGTTGGACACAACTAGGGCAGCATCACCCTGGTCACGGCCACGAGGCAGCACGTTGTTGCTACATGCAACGCCATCCCAGTCACAGGGGTTGCTTCCCTTTGTCCATGAGTCCAGGCGATCATTGGACATATTGTTTAGGCCAGATTTTCATTGGAGAAGTGCCTCTGCTTGACGATCCAGTGGCGTCTGTGTAGAATTTGAGGCACAAAAAAGGTGTGGCAAGGCAAGAAGGAGCAGCAGCAGCTCGAAGGCAAGGAGAAGGCTCATGTTGTGCAGGTCTAGTTCATAAGTGAAGCTCCAGAGCACACACATTACATATAGTCCGCTGATGCCGTTGATAGTCCAAAAGAAAGTGACTGCCAGGCTCGCCGTGTAGACCATGCTTGGCCAGGTTGTGGAGCTGATTCCCGCAAGGACCACGTGCAAGACCTTCTAACATTCTGCTCCAGACAAGCATGCGTCATTGAACAGTTAAAAAGAAAAACTGAATGAAGACCAACACTACCGAGTCCTGAATAGAGACCGGCGCTGCAGAAACGAGTCACAACCTGTGGAGGCTGTGGTGCCGCCCGCTTGCAAAGGGCGTCGTCTCCCTTCAGGTGGCCATGGCCGGATATTGACTGACCGCAACCTGTAATTACCGATCGAATCGACTTATTTAAAAAGAATGCGAGTTGACTGAATTCGAGGAAGACGCGTACTCGCGGAGTCGCGGTGCTACCTGCTCCTGGTCATCCGAAGTCCTCCCTTCCCTTCCGGGAGCCGATAGAGAGAGCTGAGGTCGGGCAAGGCGAACGGCGCCGACCTGAGGCCGCTCGGTTTGCACACTCGGCGGCGGCGGTGGCGGGGGAGCTCGCGGATGCGGCGGGGGCGACGAGGACGGCGGCGTGGGGGAAGGGGAAGGAGAAAAAGGTAAGATGGCGATGACATCTGGGACCTGCGTCGGAGAGGAGCTTTGAGGGTCCCATTGCAGGAAGTTAACAAAAAAAAATGAACGCCATAGAAAATAAATAACCACTGTATTTATGTACTCCTTTAATTGAAAGTACTCTGAACAAAATATAAGGTACATTAAAAAAATTCAAAAGTCAAATTTGTGCATGTTTGATCAAGTTTTTAGAAAAAAATATCAATATCTACAATATCAAATTGGTATCATTAAATCGATCATGAAAGTTATTTTACATTTTATATTATAGATGCTGATATTTTATTCTGTTATCTTTGTGAAACATACATATGTTTGACCTTTACGAAAACTGATGCACCTTATATTCTCAAGCGGAGGAATTATTACCTTCTTTTCTGTTTACTGTACACGCTCAGTTACTCCCAGCGGGCCGAGAGACATACGTTGCCACTTTTTCGTTTCTATGTGTAGCCATGTTCGCTCACATGGATTGATCTAACTCATTCTTTCTTCATTTGTTTGTTTTTGTTTTTGTTTGTTTCAATTTTATTTTCTTCTTTCTATTTTCCCTATTTTCCTTTTTTTATTTCTTTTCTTTTTTACGTTTTCTCTTTCATGTTTTTTCCTTTGGTTTTTCTTTTTCTGATGTGGTTTCTTGTTTTTCCATTATTTTCCTAACTATTTTTCTACTTATTATATATGTAAAATTTTGAAATATACTTTTAAATTTTCATAAATAAATATTAAAGATTTATTAATACTTCTTGAAGAATTTATATACACAAAGATTTTTTTAAAATAATGTGGAAAATTAATGCATGATGGTTGTTATTCAAATAACATTAAACATTTTTTAATGCATGTTGATTTTTTTGTATTATACATTGAACAGAATTACTATAGAATAAAAAAATTGTTTAAATAATGTTTTACATTTTTAACACACATTGAACATTGTTTAAAGACATGACGAACATTTTTTGATACAAGATAAACATTTTTCATATAATTTTGAACATTCTTTATACATGTTAAACCTTTTTAATACACAATGAACTTTTTTGAGACATGATAAATATTATTCAAATAATTTTGAAAATTCTTTATACATGTTTAATATTTTGAAATACACAACCGTTCTTTTCAAATAATGTTGAGCTTTTTAAATACATGCTAAACCTTGTTCAATTAACATTGAGCATTTTTCCTTTTTTAAATAATGTTGAATTTTTTCTAAAAAAATATTTAACATTTTTTATAAGTGCGTGCATTTTCTGTAAAAGAAAAAAAATGAAAAAGAAAAAGAAAAAAATAAAAGAAAAATAAATAGTGGGAAAAGACTGCTTCAACAATGGGCCGGACCAGCGAAACCGGTAGCTTCCACAAACTGAAGAAGAAGAAAAGGAAAAAAAAAGTAAATAGAGATGAGCGTTAAGATGTCCTAGTTGGTTTGATTCATATCACCCTCACTTTTTAAAGAAGTTTAAAAAGAAAGAGAAAAAAATTCTGAGGGCGCCAGCCGTGTCGCAGAAGTGATTTGTGTCCCAGATGTTGATGAGTGAGTGCTACAATGCGCTGATAGGCTAGTACCATTGACAAGAGTGATTATGCATGATTGATACAATGATACTGCATGCAGGAACACCGGCAGTGGCGCTGGCAGATAATGGCTGTGTTTGTTTGGGCTTCAGTTTCGACAGATTCAGCTGTGGACTTGCTGTGCTGTCAAAACTGCTGTGCTGAGGAAACAACTGTGGCGAAGGTTAGCTGTTTGGCAATGCAGCTGTGGAAACGACTGTGGGCTGGTGAAAAGCCTGAAATGCCCTTAGAGTACTGAGATCAGTGTAACTTGTTGATTCTGTGTTAATATATTGTTTAAATGGTATTTTTTTTTATGGGTGAGTTTAAATGGTATTTTGAATGACAGGGAATGATTTGTTCTATGGTAATGCATAAAGTATTTCATAATAATAATTCTCTCACTTTCTTGCTCATATATACTCACAGAATAATATTGAGCAAAAGAATTATGTTGTTACGCAAGTCCATGCAAGTGACAATTGTTCGCACATGTAATTACAGGTCTGTACAAATACTATCCCTGCTGCGTTGCGTGTGGTGAACTGGTGAGAGACGAGACAGAGAGAGAGAGGAGTCAGCTCGGATGGATCGGGAGAGGGATGGCATTCTCGTTGTAAATTGAACGAAACGGCTAGGTTAGCGGTGGGATTATCACGAAGCGCAAGCCGTTTCGTAGCCAAAGTACGCCCCCGGTCGCTTCGGCCTATAACACGTGAAACATCACGAAGCTGCTTTGGGCTGTCGCCACGAAGCTGTCCATTTTTAGGTGTTTGTTCCCGTTTCAGTTTTTTCCCACGAGAAACTGGCTCCGGAAGCTGTAACAAACACAGCCAATGGCGTGCATGCATGGCGACCACAATGATAATCTTCCTTGCATGTGTGCTGCTAGTTCACCTAGTGCTTCACCATGTCCTGGATGCCTTGATCTGGTTGTACTTGGCAATTAATCTCATATAATCTGCTACTATTAACAACTGCTCAAGTGTGTAATTAATCTGCTTGATGGTAGAAGATTTTTTTTTGGGATTGTTCTTCCTTCAGAATAACACAGCTATATTCAGTTATTCAGGGGCCCTTTTTTCTAAGGATTTATCGACCAGTCGACACTCAGATAAATGGCTGTCATAATTTAGTCTGAAACCTTGAATGCCATTGCCTTCCTAGTTATTCCCACTGTCCGGGATGCCTTCCTAGTTATTCCCTCCATCTGGAAATCACTTATTTCTGGACGGAGGGAATACTTGATTAGCCACAAGGAATATAATGTTATTTTGTAGGTCTCAATTTGCTCCTTCATTCAGGGGAAGCAGAGTGCAAGGACGTTCAGAAGCCGCAGGGGCGCCGACTGCGGGTGCTTCTGGCCGGATTGCTCGACCACGCGGGTGGTGAGCCGCCGGTGGGGGCTGGCTGCGGCACGGAGTTTCCCCTCCTCGCCGGATCTGAGGTCTGGCTCCCTCCTCCTTGACTCCCTCTGCACCGCCGTCCCCTGCTGCTTGTGTCTCATGTGCGCCGGATCTGATGTGTGCTCGGTGGTGAGGCTTGGGACTACGGGAAACCGTTTGGTTGGCTTGTCCGGCCCGGCGGCAGCGACGCCTTTGGCGTCGTTCTTCCTCTCTGGAGGTGCCGCCGAGGTCCTCCCCTCTCCACCCTCGTTCCCCCTCCCGGGTGAAAGCCCAAAATCCGGCTAGGATTGGGCGGCAACGGCGCGTTTCGTGTCGTGCTCCTCCTTGGAGGTGCCGTCTGGGGAGGGTTCGTGTTCGGGTGAGGTGTGTCAAAGGTCCGAGCTTTGGGCGGCTCGGGTTGTCTAGCTGCGGCGGTTTCGTCGGGATTTGCATGGCCGGCATTGTCCCCGTTCCCCTCAAGGGTGGTGCCCACTGGTTGTGGCGTGTTTGGCTCAAGACTGGCGGTACGGCGCCTTCGATCTGGCGGTAGGGCATGGGGTCCCCTTCCCAGCATTAGCAACACGGCCCTGGCTGTGGGCTCCCGGTTCTCTTCTTCAACGGCCGACGGGTCTTGCTCCTCGACGTTCTGCGGTCTTCCTTGATGTCCTTGCTGCCTTTCTTCAGCAGCTGCTCCCGGTGGCTTTCCGGCAGTCTACTGGTGTCCTTGGTTGCGGCGGTATAGTGGATGTTGTGTGCTCATTGTCCATGGTGTTGTGCTCTGCGGTTGCTCCTGGCCCCGAGGTTACCATCGCTTCTGCTCTAGGGTGAGCGCTTCTCAGGTCCGCTGGTTCGATGCCTTTCGATCCAAGGCGAGAGGGAAGGGTCCCTCTGCGGCGCGAGAGGAGGAAGACGCCTGGTTTTCTTCATCCTGGGAGTCAGCCCAGTTCATGCCCACACTCTGTTCTAGCAGGTCTTCATCCTGCTCTGCCTGTCGCTACCTTTGTTATCAGTTTTGCTGCTGTCTTCGGCTAGTACAAGCAATGGGCTCGGTTGTATTTTCCTTTCGTGCTTGTGCGCTGCGTTGAGTTGTAAGCTTCCTAGAGTGCTCCCTTGTATCGTTGGGCCGATGTGGTTTGGTGTTTGTTTGTAATTCCTGGCTGATTGATGGCTTTGTTAATTCAAAGTCGGGCTCTTCGCGAGCCTTCGTTCTAAAAAAAAAGTTTATCAAAAGAGGCAACAGGTCCTCCTTTGACACCTCCATGTTACATAAACTTCAGTCAATGAGTTTGACACACTTCTCACAAGAAAAAAACGACTTTGAGACACAAAATTACACAGAGCAACAATGTCCAGGTTCTTATTCATACATCCAATATGATTTGTTTATTTATTGCAGCCAATATGATTGTTCCTTACGAAGCACATCTTCATATTTTCAAAATCAAACGCACCAAGATTATTTGGCTACTTCTCTAAAAGGATAACTCTGGTGTTTTTTTATCCATCTGGCTGCATGCTACTACCTCTGCAAAACAGAGGCAATGCCTGATTAAATAGCAGTACGTTTGTTATATGCACCCGCATATGCGTATTAATCCTTAACCACAGGTTTTAATCATGTGAATTGCATGCTTGTTCATACTTTTCAACATAGCTGTCCTGTCCACACGGTGAACTCATTTGCAAAACTACCGATCTGTACCATCTATGCTTAAAATTGCTACTGTCGACATCAGTTAAAATAAGTTCAGAGTAAAACTGTACCATCTATATTGAAAAATGCTAAAAGTTGCACTCCGTTATGAACTCTGCCAAATTTACTCTCACTGCTGGGGATTACTTAAAAGTGTAGCCTGACTTTGAATTGGTTCAGGCTGGATGACAGGAATTTAGTTCGTGTAGTTCTTTCTATGCTTGTTGTTTGAATTAGAAATCCAATCAAGTTCTGATGAATGTGGGAAGAAATACACCTAACCAACCTCCAATCATCCGATCATTACAATCCAACCAGCCCTTTCGATCTCACAATACAAAGGACGTAGACAAATGTTAATGGACCACACAATGCTCTGCGACACAAAATTGTAAACATATCAAGTGGCACGGAATGTGGTCATGACCGATGAAGTAAGTAAACCTAGACTACAACCGAACCTTGCTTTTCAGAGTAAGACTTGACTGAATTTGGTGGACTCCAATGTCTCAAAATAAACAACATAGGTCGCAAAGTTGCTTCTAACTGGCATAGATGCATATCAATGTGATGTCAAACGCACTTATGCAGCTCCATCTTCACCATGCAGCCATGGTATATATAGATAGTTGACATTCTCTTTGGGCATACTATTTCCATGTAGAGTGCATGTATTGAGTGTGAGTTGATCATTCGATTACAATGGGTCAATGGGATGTTGCCTGCAAATACGAATTTAATACATGGTTGTATTGGTTCAGTAATTAGGCATGTTGCTTACTGGCATATGTATCTCCTTTACCGGTCATTCTCTCACCCCCCACTTGCTGTTCAGATTATAAATCAAACTTGTTAGAGTTCTGTCGAATATTATTGTACAAGTTAGGTTACAGTTGGACTTGGAGTCGTACGGTGTGTAGACAGGATATGGAGTCGTGTCCAAATAGGACACTTGTATCCTAGGCCTCTCATATATCGCGGGGGTAGACACATGATGTAACCTATGCCAACATAATAGCACAGGCACGCGGGGGAGCCGGCGGCGTGTGCCGGCGCCCGGGCGGTCAGGGTGCGGTATTGTGACGGTATCATGGGGAGGAGCGCCAGTAGTCATGCCCCGGGGATGTAGCCATGATGGTGAACCTCGTTAACAAATCTCGGTGTCGTGCTCGTGTGATTGCTTGGTCCTCGGTAGATTGATGGTGCGTCTCGGATTATTCTAACAAGTGGTATCATGAGCAAGGTTAGAAGAAGGCTGCGGATCGTTGACCTAGAGGAAGCGATGAAGACCGGCGGATGGTCATGGTAAACGTGCGGGTTCGCACGATTTCAGAAGGACCTCGGCAACGTTCGAAGATCGTCGGGTGAGAAGCAGTCGGAAGGAGCAGCAGCCGATCTAGCATACGGTGACGGCGGGATCGCGAAGTTCTCGACGAGATCGGGATGACGTGCAACAGCAAGGACTCCACCAGATCGGATCGATCCAGTCTGGGCGAACGGCGGCGGTGGCGGCATATTGCGGCGCGTGCGCGTGGGCAGGCCTACTGCCAACGCGTTGAATACATGCGTACGTGCGCGCTAGCGCTGGGCGGCCAGAGGCCCAGGTGATGGTGAGGAGGCTGAAGTCCAGGCGGGCGGCAAAGCCCATAGCGCAAAAGCCCAGGCGTGGGCGTCTCGTGCGCGGAGCGGGCTGGTGCTAGTGGCGCGGCAGGTAGCGATCACGGTCGTTCTTGGCAGATGCAGAAAAGGCAGCGAGAGATTTGTTAAACGAAAAATATCTTCGCGGGCAGCGCGGGCTCAATCAGGAGATCAACTTTTCTGTTCTTTTTGGCAAATTTTGATTGCAGGCATTGCGTCAGGTACAGGACGCCGTGGCAAGAGGCCTGGGAGCCGGTGCATGAGGTTGCCAAATTGAGGCATCGGAAGTAGTTTTTGGACAAAGAAGTATGCATGGCGTGAGTTTTGAGCAAAACGTGACCTCTATGTTGTTTGCAATGCGGACACGAAGAAGCTGCTTGGCTCCAAATAATTTCTCGGATGAAAGTGCGGTGTGATGTCGAGTTGGTCAAGATGGAGCGCGTGGCGAGGATGACGTCGTGCATATAAGGCTCGGAGGGGTCTGGAGCGCGTCGTGGAAGGATCATGCATACACAGGGCGTCAAGGCAATGCACAGAAGTGCGAGGCCGACACAACGCAGGGTGGAGCATGACTGCAGGCGGATAATTTCGGCTGGGTCGGACTGGATTGTCTGATGGACTGACGTGGATGTTGGTCAAAGCAGAAGATGGTGGTGATTTCAGCGACGACGACATATGAGCGTGATGCTGATGGTGGCCAACTTCTGGGGCATGGAAACACGTGGCGCGGGCCCGAGGGCTTGTGCGGCTTCGACAAGACTATGGCGCGGGGTTGATTCAAGGTGATGTATACACGGAGCTTGAAGTTGACGGGGCGCGTGGGTGGACTGATCATCTACCATGGAGTCATGTTGAAGGTGGAGTTGGAGTCTGATGGACGACTTCACTCTGAGCTGATGGAGGGGCTACGGTGTAAGATAACGGAGAGTCGAAGCCTATTTCAGCGGGGATAGCGAGAGACACGTGGTTCGGACTGGGTACCAGTGGTCTGATGGAGACGTGATACTCGGTATCGGTCGGTGATGATCGGTGGTTCTCTGCAGTGAGGGGGTTGAGGCAGTGTGGGCTAGCTACCCGGGAGACTCGGCCAGGACAGCAGAGGCTCGACGCGGTGACAGCGGCGAGGCGTGCGGTAAGCACGGGACACAGCGACAGGCCAAGGCACTGGTGGTCAGATATGTTGTTAGACAAAGTGTGCAGGGGGTGCTGAAGCAGTGTTGACGAGTATCGGATTCAAGTTGGTGACTGGGTCTATCGGTGCTGGTTGATGGTCAGGAGTTAACCATGAAGAATCTGAGAAAGTGGCGGAAAGTCTGAAATTGTCAAAAGCTGGGAGAGTACATGGCCATATATTCTGTGATGTTCAGTGCACATGGCAAAGTGCGGATGAAAAGTACAGAAGGAGGCAGAGTGCTATAGTTGTGGGATATGCCAGAGACTATCCGGAAGAAGGGTGAGACAACTGCGAATTTGACTCAGGGTGACACAGGGCGACGGTGAAATTCCTTCAAGTTTCAGACAAGCGGTCAAGAAAGAGCGGTGACGTTGAGTTCAGGTAACTCTTATATGTGGCGTCCAATATGTGGGTTATTCATCTTCACGCAGACAGTGGTCGGTGTGTGATAGCGTTGAACGGATACTTCGGAAGTTGGGAGCACAATGTAAAGTAATGAGAAACTTAATTTTGCTCGAGTGTTGACTGTGAAGAAGACGAGAAGGGACTACAGTTGCAGGTGGAGTCACATGGAGTCTGGGAGTAGCAGCAGTGCTCATGGCGTATCTCAAGTCCAATGTACATGGAGGTCCGACGCACGGACGAATTCAAGGTGGTGGAGAATATTCGCCAAGGTGGAGTTTGTTAGAGTTGTGTCGAATATTATTGTATAAGTTAGGTTACAGTTGGACTTGGAGTCGTACGGTGCGTAGACAGGATATGGAGTCGTGTCCAAGTAAGACACTTGTATTCTAGGCCTCTCATATATAGCGGGGGTAGACACACGATGTAACCTATGCCAACATAATAGCACAGGCACGCGGGGGAGCCGGCGGCGTGTGCGGGCGCCCGGGCGGCCGGGGTGCGGTATTGTGACGGTGTCATAGGGAGGAGCGCCCGTAGTCATGGCCCGGGGATGTAGCCATGATGATGAGCCTCGTTAACAAATCTCGGTGTCGTGCTCGTGTGATTGCTTGGTCCTCGGTAGATTGACGGTGCATCTCGGATTATTCTAACAAAACTGACTTCTGCTCAATCTTGAACTATGAATATAGAAAACCAAAATATGATCTTTGTTAAGGAAAAGCGATTTTTCTTGTGTGGTAGCACTGGTATTTTTTCTTCTAGAATTTGTACTTAGAAAATTTATTATACTTTGTTCACCAGTTTTGAAAAGGTTCATGCGTGACGTACAACCAGTTCATGTCGACCTTGTTGCATGGGTTGCCCATACCAGCCGAAGTCTTAGTAGCTAGGATGCGTCTATTCGAGCTATGACCAGTGATATTTTTCCACTGTTTTTAATAACGGCGTTGTAGCGCTTACAGATGACCTGCGCTAAAAGACTTTGGTTGTATCACATGAAGTAAAGTTTTAAACAATCGTGCTATAGCGTTTAGAGAGGTTCACCCCTAAGAGACATGGCCCTTTATCTAAAGTATTTTTAAAAATATCTTTTATGAGGATAATTGTAGCATAAAAAAATACAAGTGAAAATTATTGGAATGATCATCTCGTTGACCATGCGGCCGGTGCACAGACACAGGCACCGTGCAATTTTTCAAAGGAAGCTTTATGGATTTATCACCATGTATCAAGATGGTGGAGCCACTCCAGTAGCCACCAGGGAGGGAATCGCAGGCGGCACGGCTACAAGCGCCGCTATTCCCCTGCTGCTGCTGCACCACAGACCCAGCGTGCGCGGGAACTCCGGCGACCAGGTGACTATACTACCTGTCGATTTCTTCAGTCCTTCCAAGTTCATTCCCGTTTTGGCTCGTTTCCGTCACCATAGTAGCTTCCCCTTCGTCCTGTTCCCGACCATGGCAACGCAGGGTATGTCATAGAGAAGGCCCGGCTGGAATGATGAGCCTCGCTCCGACTGAATGTCGAGAATATGGATGCCAAAGGTTGCTCTCAGTCTTGCACATCTCTGAACCCAGCCAATTTTTTTTGGAAATGCCCAACGAATGTGAAGGACAAGAAGGTTGTTCCTCTGTTCTTTAATGTTCAGAGTCAAGTAGTATGTCATGGTTTTCCTGATGTTTGGTTCATACAAGTTGCTGAACCGAGTATATTTGGAAAGGTCAAAGACTGGCGTTTCTTCACGTGGTTAGTCAGGTGCTTGGACATGGTCGTGCAAATTCAGATGATAAATGTGTCCATCATCAGCAATGCATCTGCTCGTAGCATGTCGCGGGAAATGCAGCGACTTATTGATGCTCCGAGGCTTGAATTTATTGCTATGAGAGTTCAAATTGATGCTATCAGGCTTTGAGAATGCAGCACTTGATCGGCGTATCAAGAAGTTGGCCGCCCAAAATGCGAAGCTTCAGCTTTTATTGTATTTTCTTTTCATCATTCTTCTTGGTGTTGCTAGTGAAACTAGTGAAGTAGAATCTCTGTCTGAATCGTGGTCGCCTCCTCTGCTCGCTGCTGTCGGACTGGACTAACATATGTCAGGCTGGTTGGTTCTGTTGAGCCATGTAGACTTTGTAAAAAAAAAAAGATTGCAAGTTTCCGAGGAGAAAGATCTTCATTTTGGGTAGCATTATTTGGCTCAGAATTTTGAACTGATTCAACTAGTTCAAATGGCAAATGACCAAAAAGGTGCGTAAGCAAAAACGGCACTCACACAACAGCCTTCTTGGGGAGGCGCATACATGACACTTCAAAGTTCAAACATGATAGGATAGATACGTTATCTCAAACAAACACATGCCAAATATATAATTGCTCACATTGTAGGCTACCTATATCAATTCATATATTCTTTATGGCACCACAATAATCATGCAAATCTTGTAGCCTGATTTCATGAAGGGGTCTGGGAATGAATGCTGGGCGATTTCTATTTGTCAGTGCCTGATATACCTACTGCATTGTTGGCAGGGCTTTGGGATTGACTTGCAGGCAAGCAAAGGCCACCAAGGTAACCAAAATGACATCCTTCTCCTCGTCAATAGTTGACGGTGCTGCGATGCGTCGATCCAGAATATCATTGAACTTCCTCAGCTGCTCTGTTCGGCAAAAGAATGGAAGGAGCAGATCACCTGGGTGCTTTCCCATCAAAACTTCCAGCGCAACCACGCCGAAGCTGTACACGTCGCACTTCTGAGTCAACACCATGGTAGATGACAGCTCTGTAATAAGGAACAAAATCAGCTCTATATCAGATCAGAGATTATACTTCTTCTCTCTTTCTGAATCACATTTTATAAAAAGAAATAAAAATGGATTAAACCCATGTAAGTACCAGGGACTATGTAGCCACACGTGCCTGCAAAAATAGTGCTCCAGCTTGAGTAACCATGCTTCAGTTTCCTCGCCATGCCAAAGTCTGAAACATAAGCCTTATAATCGAGGTCCAGAAGAATGTTGCTGCTTTTTATGTCATGATGCACGATTGGATCGCCGCAACCATGGTGCAAGTAGGAGAGAGCTTGAGCTACATCCACCACAACAGAAACTCTCTTGGGCCAATCCAGCTCCTTCACTAGCTCTTGCTCGTGCATAATGGATGATAAGCTTCCCCTCTCGATAAGATCATATACGGGGAATTTGTACTGGGAGTGGGAACAGAAGCCATACAGCTTGACGATGCATCGGTGCCTGATTTTTGTCAACACTTCAATCTCGGCGTGAAATGTTCCCTCGTCGCTTTATTCTTCCACTGAGTGAAGGAGCTTGACGGCAAAGATAATCCCGCCTTCAAGATGAACTCTGAAGACAGATCCATATCCTCCAACACCAATGCAATATTTCTCATCAAAATTTTTAGCTGATGATGTCTTCGAACGCGATCTTTCCGTCAAAATTCCATATGGAAAATATATCTCCAGACTTGCTTTTGCTTGTACTTTTTACATCCTTTCTTCTCCAACAGACGATCGTGATGCTTACAATTGAGAGGCAAGCAAATGAAAAGGGTGCAAAAAGAGCAAGAAGTACCATACTTGGGTGTTTCCCTTTTTGGTGTTCCATGTCTAACTTCGGTGTTTCACATGGAGTTAAGCCATACGAATCACCACATAACTCTGTATTATGGTCAAGTGAGATCAAGGCGGCAGCGATAAATGGAACTCTGCCATCCAAATTATTATATGATAAATTCAGCTTCCAAAGTTGGTGATAAACAGAAAAAGTCGTTGGGATGGCACTGCTTAAATTGTTTTTACTCAAATCAAGCTCATATAGGTTGGCAAGATACCCAAATTCTCGTGGTATCTGTCCTGTCAGTAAGTTGTCTGACAGGAGTAAGAACGATAAAGAGTGACAATGTCCAATCTGAGGTGGAATACTTCCTGAAAATTGATTTCTACTTAGATCCATATGTGAGAGAAGAACAAGAGATCATAACTCTCGCGGTAACATTACATTAAGCTGATTGGACTTAAGTGATAGTGTTGTAAGAGAGATCAATTTCGAGAAAGTCAAAGGGATGGAGCAATTTATTTGATTGTACGAAAGATCCAAGAATTCTAAACTTGTTAGATTTCCTATGCTTCCAATGGAACCCGTGATCCGGTTGTTTGAAAGATTTAGGTGATGTAAACTCGTTAGATTTCCTATGCTTCCAATCGATCCATTAAGAATATTGAAGGATAGATCCAAGTTTTCGAGCTTGGCAAGAGCACCAATGCTTGATGGGATTCCGCCTGAGAGGAGGTTGTTGTCAAGGTTCAAATTGTTAAGATGGGGCAAATCTGCAAAGTGGAGTGGCTCATAAAATTCCCTAGTCTTGCTATTGTACCAGGCATGGTATAAAAAATAATAATAAGAGAGATCTATGGAAGTTAGTGTAGTACAATCACCTAGGGATGTTGGGATACATCCGTTCAGGTCCTTGCCGGACAGATCCAAGTTTTTGAGCTTGGCAAGAGCACCAATGCTTGATCGGATTCCACCTGAGAGATGGTTGTTACCAAGGTTCAAATGGACAAGATGGGGCAAGTCTGCAAAGTGGAGAGGCTCATCAAATTCCCTAGTCTTCCTGTTGTACTAGGCATGGCATAAAAAATTGTAGTAAACGAGATCGATGGAGGATAGTTTTGTGCAGTTACCTACGAAATGTGGGATAGATCCATGAAGATGGTTGCCGGATAGATCCAGGTATTTGAGCTTCACGAGAGTGCCAATGCTTGATGGGATTGGGCCCGAGAGATTGTTGTGATTGAGGTCCAGATGGGCAAGCTGGGGCAAGTCTGCAAAGTGGAGAGGCTTGTCAAATTCCCTTGTCTTCCTACTGTACTAGGCATGGCAGAAAACAATTGTAGTAAAAGAGATCGATGGATGACAGCTTTGTACAGTTACCTACGGAATATGGGATAGATCCATCAAGATTATTGCTGGATAAATCGAGGTATTCGAGCTTCACGAGAGTGCCAAAGCTTGATGGGATTGGGCCGCCCAAGAGATAGTTGAAACTGAGGTCCAGATGGACAAGCTGGGGCAAGTCTGCAAAGTGGAGAGGCTCGTCAAATTCCCTAGTCTTCCTACTATACTAGGCATGGTACAAACAAATTATAGTAAAAGTGATCGATGGAGGTTAGCTTACTACAATTGCCAATGGATGTCGGGATAAATCCATCCAGGTCATTGCCAGACAGATCCAAGTATACGAGCTTGGCAAGAACACCAATGCTTGACGGGATTGCGCCTGAGAGACTGTTCTGACTGAGGTCTAGATGGACAAGATGGGGCAAGTCTGCAAAGTGGAGAGGCTCATCAAATTCCCTAGTCTTCCTACTGTACTAGGCATGGCATAAAAAATTGTAGTAAAAGAGATCGATGGAGGATAGTTTTGTACAGTTACCTACGGAATGTGGGATAGATCCATGAAGATGGTTGCCAGATAGACACAGTTATTCGAGCTTCACGAGAGTACCAATGCTTGATGGGATTGGGCCCAAGAAATTGTTGTAACTGAGGTCCAGATGGGCAAGCTAGGGCAAGTCTGCAAAGTGGAGAGGCTCGTCAAATACCCTTGTCTTCCTACTGTACTAGGCATGGCAGAAAACAATTGTAGTAAAAGAGATCGATGGATGACAGCTTTGTACAGTTACCTACGAAATGTGGGATATATCCATCAAGATTGTTGCTGGATAAATTGAGGTATTCGAGCTTCACGAGAGTGCCAATGCTTGATGGGATTCGGCCGCCCAAGAGATAGTTGAAACTAAGGTCCAGATGGACAAGCTGGGGCAAGTCTGCAAAGTGGAGAGGCTCGTCAAATTCCCTAGTCTTCCAACCACACTAGGCATGGTACAAACAAATTATAGTAAAAGTGATCGATGGAGGTTAGCTTCGTACAATTACCAATGGATGTTGGAATAAATCCATCCAGGTCATTGCCAAACAGATCCAAGTATACGAGCTTGGCAAGAACACCAATGCTTGACGGGATTGCGCCTGAGAGACTGTTCTGACTGAGGTCTAGATGGACAAGATGGGGCATGTCTGCAAAGTGGAGAGGCTCATCAAATTCCCTAGTCTTCCTACTGTACTAGGCATGGCATAAAAAATTGTAGTAAAAGCGATCGATGGAGGATAGTTTTGTACAGTTACCTACGGAATGTGGGATAGATCCATGAAGATGGTTGCCAGATAGACCCAGGTATTCGAGCTTCACGAGAGTACCAATGCTTGATGGGATTGGGCCCAAGAAATTGTTGTAGCTGAGGTCCAGATGGGCAAGCTGGGGCAAGTCTGCAAAGTGGAGAGGCTCGCCAAATTCCCTTGTCTTCCTACTGTACTAGGCATGGCAGAAAATAATTGTAGTAAAAGAGATTGATGGATGACATCTTTATACAGTTACCTACGAAATGTGGGATATATCCATCAAGATTGTTGCTGGATAAATCGAGGTATTCGAGCTTCACGAGAGTGCCAATGCTTGATGGGATTGGGCCTCCCAAGAGATAGTTGAAACTGAGGTCCAGATGGACAAGCTGGGGCAAGTCTGCAAAGTGGAGAGGCTCGTCAAATTCCCTAGTCTTCCAACCATACTAGGCATGGTACAAACAAATTATAGTAAAAGTAATCGATGGAGGTTAGCTTAGTACAATTACCAATGGATGTTGGGCTAAATCTGTCCAGGTCATTGCCAGACAGATGCAAGTATACGAGCTTGGCAAGAACACCAATGCTTGACGGGATTGCGCCTGAGAGACTGTTCTGACCGAGGTCTAGATGGACAAGATGGGGCAAGTCTGCAAAGTGGAGAGGCTCATCAAATTCCCTAATCTTCTTACTGTACTAGGCATGGCATAAAAAATTGTAGTAAAAGAGATCGGTGGAGGATAGTTTTGTACAGTTACCTACGGAATGTGGGATAGATCCATGAAGATGGTTGCTAGATAGACCCAGGTATTCGAGCTTCACGAGAGTACCAATGCTTGATGGGATTGGGCCCAAGAAATTGTTGTAGCTGAGGTCCAGATGGGCAAGCTGGGGCAAGTCTACGAAGTGGAGTGGCTCGCCAAATTCCCTTGTCTTCCTACTGTACTAGGCATGGCAGAAAATAATTGTAGTAAAAGAGATTGATGGATGACATCTTTATACAGTTACCTACGAAATGTGGGATATATCCATCAAGATTGTTGCTGGATAAATCGAGGTATTCGAGCTTCACGAGAGTGCCAATGCTTGATGGGATTGGGCCTCCCAAGAGATAGTTGAAACTGAGGTCCAGATGGACAAGCTGGGGCAAGTCTGCAAAGTGGAGAGGCTCGTCAAATTCCCTAGTCTTCCAACCATACTAGGCATGGTACAAACAAATTATAGTAAAAGTAATCGATGGAGGTTAGCTTAGTACAATTACCAATGGATGTTGGGATAAATCTGTCCAGGTCATTGCCAGACAGATGCAAGTATACGAGCTTGGCAAGAACACCAATGCTTGACGGGATTGCGCCTGAGAGACTGTTCTGACCGAGGTCTAGATGGACAAGATGGGGCAAGTCTGCAAAGTGGAGAGGCTCATCAAATTCCCTAGTCTTCTTACTGTACTAGGCATGGCATAAAAAATTGTAGTAAAAGAGATCGATGGAGGATAGTTTTGTACAGTTACCTACGGAATGTGGGATAGATCCATGAAGATGGTTGCCAGATAGACCCAGGTATTCGAGCTTCACGAGAGTACCAATGCTTGATGGGATTGGGCCCAAGATATTGTTGTACCTGAGGTCCACATGGGCAAGCTGGGGCAAGTCTGCAAAGTGGAGAGGCTCGTCAAATTCCCTTATCTTCCTACTGTACTAGGCATGGCAGAAAATAATTGTAGTAAAAGAGATCGATGGATGACAGCTTTGTACAGTTACCTATGAAATGTGGGATATATCCATCAAGATTGTTGCTGGATAAATCGAGGTATTCGAGCTTCACGAGAGTGCCAATGCTTGATGGGATTGGGCCGCCCAAGAGATGGTTGAAACTGAGGTCCAGATGGACAAGCTGGGGCAAGTTTGCAAAGTGGAGAGGCTCGTCAAATTCCCTAGTCTTCCAACCATACTAGGCATGGTACAAACAAATTATAGTAAAAGTGATCGATGGAGGTTAGCTTAGTACAATTACCAATGGATGTTGGGATAAATCCGTCTAGGTCATTGCCAGATAGATCCAAGTATACGAGCTTGGCAAGAACACCAATGCTTGATGGGATTGCGCCTGAGAGACTGTTCTGACTGAGGTCTAGATGGACAAGATGGGGCAAGTCTGCAAAGTGGAGAGGCTCATCAAATTCCCTAGTCTTCCTACTGTACTAGGCATGGCATAAAAAATTGTAGTAAAAGAGATCGATGGAGGATAGTTTTGTACAGTTACCTACGGAATGTGGGATAGATCCATGAAGATGGTTGCCAGATAGACACGGTTATTCGAGCTTCACGAGAGTACCAATGCTTGATGGGATTGGGCCCAAGATATTGTTGTAACTGAGGTCCAGATGGGCAAGCTGGGGCAAGTCTGCAAAGTGGAGAGGCTCGTCAAATTCCCTTGTCTTCCTACTGTACTAGGCATGGCAGAAAACAATTGTAGTAAAAGAGATCGATGGATGACAGCTTTGTACACTTACCTACGAAATGTGGGATATATCCATCAAGATTGTTGCTGGATAAATCGAGGTATTCGAGCTTCACGATAGTGCCAATGCTTGATGGGATTGGGCCGCCCAAGAGATAGTTGAAACTGAGGTCTAGATGGACAAGATGGGGCAAGTCTCCAAAGTGGAGAGGCTCGTCAAATTCCCTAGTCTTCCTACCATACTAGGCATGGTACAAACAAATTATAGTAAAAGTGATCGATGGAGGTTAGCTTAGTACAATTACCAATGGATGTTGGGATAAATCCGTCCAGGTCATTGCCAGACAGATCCAAGTATACGAGCTTGGCAAGAACACCAATGCTTGACGGGATTGCGCCTGAGAGACTGTTCTGACTGAGGTCTAGAGGACAAGATGGGGCAAGTCTGCAAAGTGGAGAGGCTCATCAAATGCCCTAGTCTTCCTACTGTTCTAGGCATGGCATAAAAAATTGTAGTAAAATAGATCGATGGAGGATAGTTTTGTACAGTTACCTACGGAATGTGGGATAGATCCATGAAGATGGTTGCCAGATAGACCCAGGTATTCGAGCTTCACGAGAGTACCAATGCTTGATGGGATTGGGCCCAAGATATTGTTGTAACTGAGGTCCAGATGGGCAAGCTGGGGCAAGTCTGCAAAGTGGAGAGGCTCGTCAAATTCCCTTGTCTTCCTACTGTACTAAGCATGGCAGAAAACAATTATAGTAAAAGAGATCGATGGATGACACCTTTGTAAAGTTACCTATGAAATGTGGGATATATCGATCAAGATTGTTGCTGGATAAATCGAGGTATTCGAGCTTCACAAGAGTGCCAATGCTTGATGGGATTGGGCCGCCCATGAGATTGTTGGGGAACGTAGCAATAATTCAAAATTTTCCTACGTGTCACTAAGACCAATCTAGGAGATGCTAGCAACGAGAGAGAGGGAGTGCATCTTCATACCCTTGAAGATCGCTAAGCGGAAGCGTTACAAGAACGCGGTTGATGGAGTCGTACTCGCGGCGATTCAAATCGAGGAAGATCCGATCTAGTGCCGAACGGACGGCACCTCCGCGTTCAACACACGTACAGCCCGGGGACGTCTCCTCCTTCTTGATCCAGCAAGGGGAAAGGAGAAGTTGAGGGAGAACTCCAGCAGCACGACGGCGTGGTGGCAATGGAGCTCGTGGTTCTCCGGCAGAACTTCGCTAAGCACTACGGAGGAGGAGGAGGAGGTGTATGAGGAGGGAGGGCTGCGCCAGGGAAGAGGTGCGGTTGCCGTCCCACCCTCCACTATATATAGGGGCAAGGGGAGAGGGGGAGGCGCCGTAGGGTTTCCCCTAGGGGGCGGCGGCCAAGCAGATTGGATCTCCCTAGGGAAAATCCTAGGGAGACTTGCCCCCCAAGCCAAGCAGGTGGAGGCTTGCCTCCCAAGCCAGGTGGAGGCGCCCCACCTCCCCAAGTAACGCGGGAAAGGGTGTGGGGGCGCACCACCCCTTAGTGGGCTGGTTTGCCCCTTCCCCTTTGGCCCATGAGGCCCTCCAACACTTGCTGGGGCTCCTGAAACACCTTTCGGTCATGCTGGCCATAGCCTGGTACCCCCGGAACACTTCCGGACTCCAATACCCTTCGTCCAATATATCGATCTTCACCGCCGGACCATTCCGGATCTCCTCGTGATGTCCGGGATCTCATCCGGGACTCCGAACAACCTTCGGTAACCACATACTATTTCCCATAACAACTCTAGCGTCACCGAACCTTAAGTGTGTAGACCCTACGGGTTCGGGAACCATGCAGACATGACCGAGACACCTCTCCGGCCAATAACCAATAGCGGGATCTGGATACCCATATTGGCTCCCACATGTTCCACGATGATCTCATCGGATGAACCACGATGTCGGGGATTCAATCAATCCCGTATACAATTCCCTTTGTCTATCGGTATGTTACTTGCCCGAGATTCGATCATCGGTATCCCAATACCTCGTTCAATCTCGTTACCGGCAAGTCTCTTTACTCATTCCGTAACGCATGATCCCATGGCTAACTCCTTAGTCACATTGAGCTCATTATGATGATGCATTACCGAGTGGGCCCAGAGATACCTCTCCGTCATACGGAGTGACAAATCCCAGTCTCGATTCGTGCCAACCCAACAGACACTTTCGGAGATACCTGTAGTGCACCTTTATAGCCACCCAGTTACGTTGTGACGTTTGGTACACCCAAAGCATTCCTACGGTATCCGGGAGTTGCACAATCTCATGGTCTAAGGAAATGATACTTGACATTAGAAAAGCTCTTAGCAAACAAACTACACGATCTTGTGCTATGCTTAGGATTGGGTCTTGTCCATCACATCATTCTCCTAATGATGTGATCCCGTTATCAATGACGTCCAATGTCCATGGTCAGAAAACCATAACCATCTATTGATCAACGAGCTAGTCAACTAGAGGCTTACTAGGGACATGTTGTGGTCTATGTATTCACACATGTATTACGGTTTCCAGTTAATACAATTATAGCATAAACAATAGACAATTATCATGAACAAGGAAATAGAATAATAACCATTTTATTATTGCCTCTAGGGCATATTTCCAACAGAGATAGTTGAAACTGAGGTCCAGATGGACAAGCTGGGACAAGTCTGCAAAGTGGAGAGGCTCGCCAAATTCCCTAGTCTTCCTACCATACTAGGCATGGTACAAACAAATTATAGTAAAAGTGATCGATGGAGGTTAGCTTAGTACAATTACCAATGGATGTTGGGATAAATCCGTCCAGGTCATTGCCAGATAGATCCAAGTATACGAGCTTGGCAAGAACACCAATGCTTGACGGGATTGCGCCTGAGAGACTGTTCTGACTGAGGTCTAGATGGACAAGATGGGGCAAGTCTGCAAAGTGGAGAGGCTCATCAAATTCCCTAGTCTTCCTACTGTACTAGGCATGGCATAAAAAATTGTAGTAAAAGAGATCGATGGAGGATAGTTTTGTACAGTTACCTACGGAATGTGGGATAGATCCATGAAGATGGTTGCCAGATAGACCTAGGTATTCGAGCTTCACGAGAGTACCAATGCTTGATGGGATTGGGCCCAAGATATTGTTGTAACTGAGGTCCAGATGGGCAAGCTGGGGCAAGTCTGCAAAGTGGAGAGGCTCGTCAAATTCCCTTGTCTTCCTACTGTACTAGGCATGGCAGAAAATAATTGTAGTAAAAGAGATCGATGGATGACAGCTTTGTACAGTTACCTACGAAACGTGGGATATATCCATCAAGATTGTCGCTCGATAAATCGAGGTATTCGAGCTTCACGAGAGTGCCAATGCTTGATGGGATTGGGCCGCCCAAGAGATAGTTGAAACTGAGGTCCAGATGGACAAGCTGGGGCAAGTCTGCAAAGTGGAGAGGCTCGTCAAATTCCCTAGTCTTCCTACGTACCATACTAGGCATGGTACAAACAAATTATAGTAAAAGTGATCGATTGAGGTTAGCTTAGTACAATTACCAATGGATGTTGGGATAAATCCGTCCAGGTCATTGCCAGACAGATCCAAGTATACGAGCTTGGCGAGAACACCAATGCTTGACGGGATTGCGCTTGAGAGACTGTTCTGACTGAGGTCTAGATGGACAAGATGGCGCAAGTCTGCAAAGTGGAGAGGTTCGTCAAATTCCCTAGTCTTCCTACAGTACTAGGCATGGCATAAAAAATTGTAGTAAAAGAGATCAATGGAGGATAGTTTTGTACAGTTACCTACGGAATGTGGGATAGATCCATGAAGATGGTTGCCAGATAGACCCAGGTATTCGAGCTTCACGAGAGTACCAATGCTTGATGGGATTGGGCCCAAGAAATTGTTGTAACTGAGGTCCAGATGGGCAAGCTGGGGCAAGTCTGCAAAGTGGAGAGGCTCGTCAAAGTCCCTTGTCTTCCTACTGTACTAGGCATGGCAGAAAACAATTGTAGTAAAAGAGATCGATGGATGACAGCTTTGTACAGTTACCTACGAGATGTGGGATATATCCATCAAGATTGTTGCTGGATAAATTGAGGTATTCGAGCTTCACGATAGTGCCAATACTTGATGGGATTGGGCCGCCCAAGAGATAGTTTAAACTGAGGTCCAGATGGACAAGATGGGGCAAGTCTGCAAAGTGGAGCCTGTCCAACCTGCCTTGAAGGCCAAAATCCACAAGGGAAATGTTGGACACTACTAGGGCGGCATCACCCTGGTCAACGCTACGAGGCAGCACGACATTGCTGCAGGTAACACCGGTCCAGTTACAGGGGCTGGTTCCCTTTGTCCATGAGTCCAGACGATAGGTCCCTCTTCTATATAGGCCAGCTTTCCATCGGAGAAGTGCCTCTGCTTGCCGATCTAGTGACGGATGCGTTCAATTTGAGGTACTCCTACAAGATAGGCGTGGCAAGGCAAGCAGGAGCAGCAGCAGCTCCAAGGCAAGGAGAAGGCTCATGTTGTGCAGCTCTAGTTCATAAGTGAAGCTCCGGGGCACACACATTACATATAGTCCGCAGATGCAGTTGATAGTTCTAAAGAAAGTGATTGCGAGGCTTGCCGTGTAGCCCAGGATGCTCGGCCAGATTGTGGAGCTGATTCCCGCAAGGACGGCGTGCAAGACCTTATCACATTCTGCTCCACACAACGCGCGGTGCCATGGAACCACTAAAACTTGCAAAACGCGTGGTGCCACCTGCTTGCAAAGGGCGTTGTATTGCTGCACCATTCCCTTACAACGCGTGATTCCGCAAGCTGTGATTACTGAATTTGATTGCGACTTGACTGAATTTGAGTAAGCCGCGTAATCGCTGTGTTACCTGCTCGTGGTTCCCCTGCTGCCGTTGATCGTTCTAAAGAAAGTGATTGCCAGGCTTGCCGTGTAGCCCATGCTGGGACAGATTGTGGAGCTGATTCCCCCAAGGAAGTGCGAAGACCTTCTCACATTCTGCTCCATACAATGCATCACTGATCTTTTTCAAAACTGAATGAAGACCACCATTTCTGAGACCTGACTAGAGCCTGGCACCGCAAGAACGTCTTCACTCAGACAAAGTCACAATCCTTCCTTGCAGAAGATGCTGAACCATACAATCCGAGCAGAGGAACCTATTTATTGCGCGAACGTTGATTCACCGCAACCTGTAATTGCCAGTTGAATGACATTAGGAAAAGAATGCGACTTCACTGAATTGCAGGAAGCCACGTACTCGTGGTGCTACCTGCTCCTGGTCGTGGCACCTCTCATCAGAAGTCCTCCCCTTCCCAGAGCAGATTGAGAGGGCAAGGCGGCCGGCGTCGACCTGAGGCTTCTCAATTTGCATACTCGGCGGTGGTGGCGGGGGAACTCGCAGATGCGGCGCCGCGTCAAGGGCAACGAGGGCGGCGGCGGCGTCGGAGAAGGGGAAGGGAATAGAGATGGTGAGATGAAAAGATCACATGTGGGACCCACGTCGGATGGGAGCTTTATTGAGGGTTACCATTGCATTTTGCATTGCGGGAAGTTAAAAAAGAATGAACATTGTAATTTGTTTGTTCAAATTCATGTACTCCTTTAATTTAAAGTATTATGCATTATCCTTATGTAATGTAAAGATCATGAATCCTCTGTGTGCTACCGTTTGTTGGTATTGAAGAAAAATTCTCATATGCCGAATCATTACATGTTTTCTGGAGAGGACAAAAACGAGAACTAGATTCGATTTACGTGTTGCTAAAAATTTGTAAAAACAACCAGAATTGAGATTTGGGGAATCCTACAAAAAATACTGCGCATGCTCTAAATATTGGGTCTCTTTATACAAATTTACAGTTTTGGTTCTAGAACTAGTGTAGCGTGAAGCATCCTTCTCGAATTCAACCAGATGCAACCCTGACAACTTTGTTCACTTCTGCCTCTAGTGTGATTTCCTGGTCACATATATATTCGATGGTTATAAAATTGCATGTCATGTGGCACTGGTGTTTAATTGAGGTTTTGGGTTCATGGTAGTGTTTGGAATTCCTTGGACTGCAAGATCAAGCCACATAATAAATGTTTCTCATAATAAAACCATGTTCACCAAAGTTGGATTTATCACCGTAAACTCATCAACAAAATTACTTCCAATATGTTTAATATGTGTGTTTATTTTGGCTATACTTAGGAAGAGTGAAAGTCCGTAAAAATCGCAATTTTAAAATAATATTCTCAATGCTAACCTTCACTATTAACACTAAAAATTGTTCCATCTTTATATACACTAGATCATTGATGGCGCGCGTTGCAGCGCCCATCCATTTTAACACTACAATGATAGGTATTTGTAAATATGTGGTATTTGGCCATTAGTTTTACTCATGAGCTCATATAATGAAAGGAAATTTATATAACCAAGCTACAAAACATGAATATTAAATTTGCATAAACTTACCCATAATTGGGTAGTAATCAAAGTGGAGGATTTAATAGGCTTTAAATTAAATAAATAAAAAGATAAATACTTGATTGCTCAAGTAAACGTTGTTTTAACTTTACAATTTATTTCTGTCACAACTTTACTGAAAGGTATAAGAACTAACAAAAATATTGTACCCTTTCAAAGGGGAGTAGTACAGATTATGTCTAGCATAATGATGGCATCATATATAGATACAATCGATATTATATGCAGTAGCATGAATAGCCGGAGCTCAGGGAAAGGCAAGCATGATCAATACCCCAAAAAAATTGCCATTGCATTCGTGTCATGTGAGCAAAAACAATCTAGTTTTCAGAGCTTATTGCATCTACTTCTGCTGCAAATTAAGGCCCCAACGAGTAACACATCACTGTATGACCAATCATCAAGCACTGATGCCTTGCATAGACATGAACTGGCATTGATGCCATCCTCATCAAAATAGCATGAATAAAGCAACACATGGAGAAGTATATAAATTGACAAAATATGCCACCTTTATAAACAATATCCAAGTGCCTTATTGTAATTGGTCCCAGATAACTCAGACTACATGGATAATATACATCTGTAAGCGATCACAGAGCTTTGGCAGCCAAGATATATTTTAGTGCCCTGCAATCAGCTCCTTTCTCCCTTTGCAGAAACAGTACATGAGACATTTTGGAATATATTCGCTAAACAAAATACATTATAAAATAAGAAAATCTACAGTAATAATATGACACTATACGTCTTGCTATAAAACCAAGTTTCAGATTTCCTACTTCGAAACCATTTTTTCACTTATTATGAAGTTGACCCATACATATTGCACATATTTCATTCTTTCTTCGATCAATCTCATAAAAAATACAAATACAAAGTAGATAATGACCATCAACTTATTACTCTAATCCGCTGAGAGAGAAAAAAGAGGCTTCACTCAGTAGAAAACTGATGTGTTATTTCATATAGACCACCAGTTTTTTTAGGATGAAGTTTTCCAACTGAAGAAAGTAGACAATGAAATTGACGATCAATTAAATAGTACAATCAAACCTTCTCTTCAACACTACTCTATTTCTAGTTGATAGGTTTTGACATGGATGAACTTGATTGGACGATGGTAAGAGTAGTAGCAGGAAGCTATAAACAATATCAAGATCAATTATACAGTCCAAAAAAGTCATCATCGGCGTGAAAAAACAGGAAACCTTAAAAATATGGAGAAATTTGAGAAGGATCTTCAGTTGTTGCCTAGCTGCTATCGCCGGAAGAGGTGCAGGACCAGCCAACCCCACATGGACACAACGGTCAACGGCAAGACCGATCAGATGCACAGTTACTTCAACAGAACCATCTCACTTCTCAAGCTCATCGTCTCAATAGTCGAATGCCAAGATGTCTGACTACCTATTTGGGATTGGAGTTACGGGGAGTGCCTAATTTTTATGTACTATCTAGCTTAATTCACTTTTCTTCAGGTTCTATCTCTCAACTAAGTAATCTAATGCAGAATGTTGATTAGTGTGTTATCTCTGCTCTTAGGATTTTCATGTGTCACCAATCTTCTATGTTTTCATGTTATATTCAGATGAATCAGATCTTTACATCATGCTACTTTTCGGATACTCCATCAGATGATTCTTTTGAAGATGCAGGGCACATGAAGTACCTTTGCCTTGCCATTTTTTTGGAAATGGAGGTATACCCCGGCCTCTGCATCATGATGATGCATGCGGCCCTTTTATTAAAAATCCAGAAAGTATCGTCATAAAGGTCTTACCACTAGTAGAAAACTGGGTTTGGTCATAGGGCAATATTCACATTAGTCCCGGTTCAGTCACGAACCGGGACTAATGTGAGCATTGGTCCCCGTTCGTGCGGCCAGGGGCCTGCCGGGCCTCGTGGGGGCATTGGTCCCGGTTGGTGGGACAAACCGGGACCAATGGGCCACGCTCCTGGCCCACAACCCTTTAGTCCCGGTTCCTACCACAAACCGGGACTAAAGGGCTGGTCCTAATTGCGGCCAGTGTTTAGTCCCACCTCGCCAACCGAAGGGCGCTCACACCAGTTTATAAGCCCGTCCCTCTCTGCCTTGTTGAGCTCCTCTTAAAGTGAAAATAGATGCCCTTATACAGGGAATTTGACCTAAAATCACAGTAAATTTCATAGAAATTTATTATGAATTTAGGTTGAATTTTCTCTATAAGCGCATCTATGTTCATTTTTTTATATTTATAAAATAAATAAACCTTAATAAAATAAATAAAACTAAATAAACTTTAATAAAATAAAATAAAATAAACTATAGTAACTAAAATAAATAAACCTTAATAAATTAAGTAAAAATAGTAGCAGTAAAATAAATAAAAATAGCAGCAGTAAAATAAATAAAAATAAAATAATTAAATTAAATACATAAGTAATTAAAAATAAAATAAATAAGTTTTTTGTTGTAAGTAGAAACAAAACAAAACAAATAAAGCAAAAGAGAAAAAAAACAGAGGAAAAAAATTATGCCACCTACTGGGCCACCACGGCCTGAATACGACTAGAAACCCATCCATGGGCCAGGATTCAGGCCCGCAGAAGGCCCAGTAGGCCCCACAGGCAAAGAGAACAGTTAGGCCCGAAAGCCTGCAGTTGAGAGGAGTTCGAGAGGGTGGGCGCAGCAGCGCTTATAAACCACTCTCGAGCTCTCTCAACTAGCGAGGTGGGACTAAACTTTTGACGCGGGGCAGCACAAGGCCTTTGGTCCCGGTTGGTGCCACCAACCGGGACTAAAGGGGGCATTGGTCCCGGTTCGTGGCACCAACCGGGACCAAAGGCCTTTAGTCCCGGTTGGTGCCACGAACCGGGACCAATGAGTTCCCTATATATACCCCATCGCCACAGCAGAGCACTCCAGAGTGCTCTGTTTTTTCTGGCCGGCGAGGGGAGGGCATTTGGGTGCTCTAGCTCACCTCCTATGCACATGAGGTGTTCGATGAAATGTCTGAGCCACACTAGTTAATCTTTGTCCTCTCGAAACTCGACCTCCGAGCTCCATTTTCCCCGAGATTTGTCTAGGTTTAGCGGTCCGTCACGTCCCGTCCCCGTCTTCACCGCCGTCGATCGCCCGCGCCGATCTCGTCGCCAGCACCACCGTGGTGAGCCTCTTGTTCTTATCTTCTTTCTGAAAGGAAAAAATTCTTACTTTAGATAGTTACTTGTCTAATTTTGTTACTTTTATTATTCCTTCTTATTACATAGTGCGATGGTTTTGGTATCCGCCCCCGTCGGCCCTCGTCCTGTCTATGATTCGGATGTGGTATATATTATCTTTTTATAACTATTTGGTTCATTTATTGTTTATGACAAATATACCGACCAACGTGACATAGATTTTATTTATCTAGGAGGTGGTTGAACCGGAAATTCTAACCGACCCTATTGTCGAGAGGTTAAATTTAGTTGAAGAAGAAAACAATTACTTGAAGGAAAAAATAAAAAAATTGAGGAGGAGAAGATGATATTGGAGTTGCATGTTGCGGATGTCGTCGATGATCACAAGATCAAGATGGATGCAATGCGCTTGAAGATTAGAAAGATTAGAAAATATGCCATTCATACCGAGGCTTGGTATCATTATGCCGTTGGATCAATTGTTACCTTGGTTGCGATTATGATCGCATTTGTTTTCGCATTGAAATGTTTTACATAGTTTCAATGTATGGTTTAATTAATTAGATGCTCTGGAGAGCTATATATATGTTGTTAGATGAGAACTATGTATGTACTTTGGTTTTAATGTGATGATGAACTTCTATTAATTTGGTCACTTAATTATCTATTCATGATGTTCTGTAATGGTTTTTGACACACTTAATTATATATAATGCACGCAGATGAACCGGCAATGGATGTACGGTGACAGACACACCTCCGAGTACATTAAGGGCGTGCATGATTTTCTCGAAGTGGCTGAGGCAAACAAGCAGAATGGTTTTATGTGTTGTCCATGCCCTATATGTGGGAATACGAAGTCTTACTCTGACCGGAAAATCCTTCACACCCACCTGCTTTACAAGGGTTTCATGCCACACTATAATGTTTGGACGAGGCACGGAGAAATAGGGGTTATGATGGAAGACGGCGAAGAAGAAGAGGACGATGACAACTATGTGCCCCCTGAATACGGTGATGCTGCAACGGGGGAAGCTGCTGAAGATCAAGAGGAACCAGACGATGTGCCCAATGATGCTGCAAGGGGGGAAGCTGCTGAAGATCAAGAGGAACCAGTGCCCGATGATGATGATCTCCGCCGGGTCATAGTCGATGCAAGGACGCAATGCGAAAGTCAAAAGGAGAAGCTGAAGTTCGATCGCATGTTAGAGGATCACAAAAAAGGGTTGTACCCCAATTGCGAAGATGGCAACACAAAGCTCGGTACCGTACTGGAATTGCTGCAGTGGAAGGCAGAGAATGCTGTGCCTGACAAAGGATTTGAGAAGCTATTGAAAATATTGAAGAAGAAGCTTCCAAAGGATAACGAATTGCCCGACAGTACATACGCAGCAAAGAAGGTCGTATGCCCTCTAGGATTGGAGGTGCAGAAGATACATGCATGCCCTAATGACTGCATCCTCTACCGCGGTGCGTACAAGGATCTGAACGCATGCCCGGTATGCGGTGCATTGCGGTATAAGATCAGACGAGATGACCCTGGTGATGTTGACGGCGAGCCCCCCAGGAAGAGGGTTCCTGCGAAGGTGATGTGGTATGCTCCTATAATACCACGGTTGAAACGTCTGTTCAGAAACGAAGAGCATGCCAAGTTGATGCGATGGCACAGTGAGGACCGTAAGAAAGACGGGAAGTTGAGAGCACCCGCTGACGGGTCGCAGTGGAGAAAAATCGAGAGAAAGTACTGGGCTGAGTTTGCAGCTGACCCAAGGAACGTATGGTTTGGTTTAAGCGCGGATGGCATTAATCCTTTCGGGGAGCAGAGCAGCAATCACAGCACCTGGCCCGTGACTCTATGTATGTATAACCTTCCTCCTTGGATGTGCATGAAGCGGAAGTTCATTATGATGCCAGTTCTCATCCAAGGCCCTAAGCAACCCGGCAACGACATTGATGTGTACCTAAGGCCATTAGTTGAAGAACTTTTACAGCTGTGGAATGGAAACGGTGTACGTACGTGGGATGAGCACAAACAGGAGGAATTTAACCTGCACGCGTTGCTGTTTGTAACCATCAACGATTGGCCCGCTCTCAGTAACCTTTCAGGACAGACAAACAAGGGATACCACGCATGCACGCACTGTTTAGATGACACTGAAAGTATATACCTGGACAAAAGCAGGAAGAATGTGTACCTGGGCCATCGTCGATTTCTTCCGACCAACCATCAATGTCGAAAGAAAGGCAAGCATTTCAAAGGCGAGGCAGATCACCGGAAGAAGCCCGCCATGCGTACCGGTGATCACGTACTTGCTATGGTCAATGATTTACACGTAATCTTTGGAAAGGGTCCCGGCGGACTAGCTGTTCCGAATGACGCTGAGGGACACGCACCCATGTGGAAGAAGAAATCTATATTTTGGGACCTACCCTACTGGAAAGAGCTAGAGGTCCGCTCTTCAATCGACGTGATGCACGTGACGAAGAACCTTTGCGTGAACCTGCTAGGCTTCTTGGGCGTGTATGGGAAGACAAAAGATACACCTGAGGCACGGGAGGACCTGCAACGTTTGCACGAAAAAGACGGCATGCCTCCGAAGCAGTATGAAGGTCCTGCCAGCTACGCTCTTACGAAAGAAGAGAAAGAAATCTTCTTTGAATGCCTGCTCAGTATGAAGGTCCCGACTGGCTTCTCGTCGAATATAAAGGGAATAATAAATATGCCAGAGAAAAAGTTCCAGAACCTAAAGTCTCATGACTGCCACGTGATTATGACGCAACTGCTTCCGGTTGCATTGAGGGGGCTTCTACCGGAAAACGTCCGATTAGCCATTGTGAAGCTATGTGCATTCCTCAATGCAATCTCTCAGAAGGTGATCGATCCAGAAATCATACCAAGGCTAAGGAGTGATGTGGCGCAATGTCTTGTCAGTTTCGAGCTGGTGTTCCCACCATCCTTCTTCAATATCATGACGCACGTCCTAGTTCATCTAGTCGACGAGATTGTCATTCTGGGGCCCGTATTTCTACACAATATGTTCCCCTTTGAGAGGTTCATGGGAGTCCTAAAGAAATATGTCCGTAACCGCGCTAGGCCAGAAGGAAGCATCTCCATGGGCCATCAAACAGAGGATGTCATTGGGTTTTGTGTTGACTTCATTCCTGGCCTTAAGAAGATAGGTCTCCCTAAATCGCGGTATGAGGGGAGACTGACTGGAAAAGGCACGCTTGGAGGGGGACTCAATAATATGCAGGGACGGATATTCTTGGTCTCAAGCACACTACACAGTTCTACAGAACTCTACCTTGGTGACCCCGTATGTCGATGAACACAAGAACAGTCTGCGCTCCAAACACCCGGAGCAGTGTGACGACTGGATTACATGTGAACACATCAGGACTTTCAGCAGTTGGTTGGAAACACGTCTCAGAGGTGACACCACTGTTTGTGATGAGTTGTACTCGTTGTCCAGGGGACCATCTTCGACTGTATTGACTTACAAAGGATACGAGATAAATGGGAATACATTTTACACGATCGCCCAAGATCAAAAGAGCACCAACCAAAACAGCGGTGTCCGCTTTGATGCAGCAACCGAGAGGGGAAAGGACACATATTATGGTTACATAATGGACATATGGGAACTTGACTACGGACATGATTTTAAGGTCCCTTTGTTTAAGTGCAAATGGGTCAATCTGTCAGGAGGCGGGGTACAGGTAGACCCACAGTACGGAATGACAACAGTGGATCTGAACAATCTTGGGTACACTGACGAACCGTTCGTCCTAGCCAATGATGTGGCACAGGTTATCTATGTGAAGGACATGTCTACCAGACCGAGGAAAAGAAAAGATAAGGAAGCGAATACATCATACGATGAGCCAAAGCGCCACATAGTTCTTTCAGGAAAAAGGGACATTGTGGGAGTGGAGGGCAAGACAGACATGTCTGAAGATTATGAAAAGTTTCATGAAATTCCTCCCTTCAAAGTCAAGGCTGACCCAAGCATCCTGATAAACGATGAAGATTATCCATGGTTACGGCGCAATAAGCAAATGACACAAGCGAAGAAAAAGTGAAGACTTTCTCCCGCAACTATTATGATGATACCATGCCAACTTTGTAATAGACGAGTATGATACCATTGTCCGTTTTGTACAAGAAGTGCATCTAGTTTTTGCCGTAACCCTCTCAACTTTCTTGCACATGCTATGTGGATGAAATGATGATACCATGCCAACTTTCAACCTTTTCAGAGTTCATTTGAAATGCTTTTCAATTTTAGGGTCTTATAGCTCAAAATAATTAGTAAATGCATGAAAAATAACAGGCCAAAAATTAAAAATTATGCCACCTACTGGGCCACCACGGCCTGAATACGATTAGAAACCCATCCATGGGCCAGGATTCAGGCCCGCAGAAGGCCCAGTAGGCCCACAGGCATGTACAGAGAGGTTAGGCCCGTAAGCCTGCTTTAGAGAGGAGCTCGACAGCTCAGGCGCACCGCACCTTATAAACAGGTGCGGCTCTCTCTTAGCTAGCGAGGTGGGACTAAACTCACCACCACGCCGCTGTGCAAGGCCATTGGTCCCGGTTGGTGGCACGAACCGGGACCAATTCCACCCTTTGGTCCCTGTTGGTGCCACGAACCGGTACTAATGAGGCTGTGGCCCCACGAGCACCTTTAGTACCTGTTCGTGGCACGAACCGGTACTAGAGTTTCTTACTAAGCAGTTTTTTAGTCCCACCTCGCTAGCTGAGAGGCACTAGGAGCGGTTTATAAGCCCTGAGTGCAGAGACGATGAAGAAGAGGCGCAATGCTCACGTTGCTTAGCTTCAAGCCTTGAGGAATAAGGTAGACTGCATGGAGCTATGTGCAGTGCAGTCTACACTATTCCGAAAGGCTTGAAGCAAATCAACGAGCATTGCGCCTCTTTTTTATTTTTAATAACTTATTACAACTCCGGACTTCTTGTGTTCCGACAAAATAAAATAAACTTTAATAAAATTTATGAAACTAAAATTAACAAAGTATTTTCTGTTCAAAACATTATAAGAAACCTCTATTATTATTGAAACTAAAATCATATAAAATTGATGCAACTAAAATTATCGAAGTATTTTCTGTTCAAAATCATTAAAAGCAAAAAGAATTTTCATAAAGAACTTTTTTTGATAGAAACTTTAATAGCAAAAAGAATTATCATAAAGTAAAATAAATAAGTAATTAGAAACAAAATAAAATAAAATAAATAAGTTTTTTGTTGTAAGTAGAAACAAAACAAAATAAATATAGCAAAAAAGAAAACGAAAAAACTAAATACAGCAAAAAGAATTTTCATAAAGAACTTTTTTTGATAGAAACTTTAATAGCAAAAAGAATTATCGTAAAGTAAAATAAATAAGTAATTAGAAACAACATAATATAAAATAAATAAGTTTTTTGTTGTAAGTAGAAACAAAATAAAATAAATAAAGCAAAAAAGAAAACAAAAAAACAGGCAAAAAATAAAAATTATGCCACCCACTGGGCCACCACGGCCTAAATACGACTAGAAACCCATCCATGGGCCAGGATTCAGGCCCGCAGATGGCCCAGTAGGCCCACAGGCATGTACAGAGAGGTTAGGCCCGCAAGCCTGCTTTAGAGAGAAGCTCGACAGCTCAGACGCACCGCACCTTATAAACAGATGCGGCTCTCTCTCAGCTAGCGAGGTGGGACTAAACTCCCACCACCACGCCGCTGTGCAAGGCCCTTTGGTCCCGGTTCGTGGCACCAACCGGGACCAATGCCCCCCTTTAGTCCCGGTTGGTGCCACCAACCGGGACCAAAGGCCCACGGTTCCCGCCCTTTGGGCTGCTGAAAAGGGACCGTTGGTCCCAGTTGGTGGCACCAACCGGGACTAAAGGGTGGCATTGGTCCCGGTTGGTGCCACGAACCGGGACCAATGCCCTTGCTATATAACCAGGACTTGTGAAAATTTCACATCTCCCTCGCCTCCCTCGCCAGTTGCCCCCGCCGCCAGGCTGCCCAAATCGCTCGCGCGCTCCTCGTCGCCGTCGCCGCCGCCGGCCGCCATCCCCGTCTCCCCGTGCCCCTGCCCCGCGCCTGAGCCCACGCCGGCCGCCGCCCCGTGCCCCTGCCCCGTCCCCGAGCACGCACGGCCGCGCCCCTGCGCCCCGGCCCGCCCCCACCATTGTCGTCGTCGCCGACGCCCGCCCCCACTGCCGCCCCTGCCTCGACGCCGCCCCTCCTCCCCGTTCGGTCCGGCTCCGGCGACCCCCTTTCCTCCCTGTCCCCTCGATCCTCTTCATATAATTTTCTTTCATATAATTTTTTTCATATGCATATGTTGATTATATGGATGGATGGATGATGTATATGTTCATTATATGGATGGATGGATGATGTATGGTTTTTTTCATATAATTTTTTAGGCAGATTTTTAGAATTTTTTAGGCAGATTTTTAGAATTTTTTGTGTATGTATGTTATGTTTATATGTATGTATGTTTATATGCAAAGCATATGCAAAGAAAATGTATGAATGGTCATATGCAAAGAAAAATGTATGTATGGTCATATGCAAAGAAAATGTATGTATGTATGTTCATATGAAAGAAAAATGTATGTATGTATGTTCATATGCATATGCAAAGAAAATGTATGTTCATATATATGATGATATGTTCATATAAAAAGGAAAATAAGAAGAGGAAGAAAGGAGAAGAAGAGGAGAGGAAGAAGAGGAGAAATAAATAAGAAGAGGAAAAAAGAAGAAAAAGAAGAGGAGAAGAAGAAAGGAATAGGAGAGAAGAAGAAAAAATAGAAAAAATTCTATTTTTTCTTCTTCTCTCCTCTATTCCTTTCTTCTTCTCCTCTTTTTTTTCTTCTTTTTTTTCTTTGATCTTCTCCTCTATTCCTTTTCTTCTTCTCCTCTTTTTATTTCTTCTTTGTTTTCTTATGTTTTATCGGGTCTATCGTCGTCGATATACCCCTCGCTCGATAACTTCAACATGAGGGGGGGTCGATATACCCCCTCCCCGCCGATAATATTATTTTCCCATGTACGTATGTCGTCGTTGTCGATATAACCCCCTCCCGATAACTTCAACACGTGGGGGGGGGTCGATATACCCCCTCCCCGATAACATTATTTTCCCATGTATGTATGTCGTCGTTGTCGATATATATAACTCCCTCCCAGATAACTTCGACATGATGGACGGTCGATATTTATACCCCCTCTTGACCGTGATAACTTATACCACGGGAGCACCCCCCGGCCCTCTCGCTCGACCAAAACTCTCGAGGACACCCAAACCCTAGAAAAAAACGATGTCGGTCTCCTACCCCCTCCCGCCGCGCCCCTACCCTTGAAGCGTTGCCTAGGCCACCCCAAACCCGGAATAAGCTAGGTCTACGTTTGCACTAATATATCCACCTGCTGTCATGTTTGTGTAATAATTGCCATGTTGTAATATTTGCAGAAACAATGGAGCACGGACGAGACGAGCAAGCAGAAGAGGTGTTGGGGGACATAATCTTAGCCGGAGGTGATATCTTGTCGTATCTTAACGACAATGATGGTCTGGAAGAACAGGGTGAAGAAGCAGGCTACGGTGATCGAAGAGTGGAGGAGGAAAGACATGATTATGATGGCTCCGGTGACCCAATGCTGGTGCAAGAAGGAGCCCGTGGTGACGGCTCCGGTGACCGAACAGAGTCCGGCCAGGTAAATATATTAGTTAAGCCTGTGCTGACTAGCTAATTGATGCATTCATTGTTTTGGTATGTACACATATTAATTAACACTCGTCTTTCTTCTTTTTTCTAGCCCTCCGGATCGAGCACAACTGCGGTAAAGAGACGAGGCCCGAAGAGAAAGTTGCGCTCGGATGAAAGGTTTGAGATCACAGCAATCGCGCGCGACGGCCAACCGATTGAACCCATCCGGACAAAGGATGCATTTGCTGCTCAGTGCGGGGTTCTAGTTAGGGACAAGATCCCGATCAGCATCCACCAATGGTATAAGCCTAAGAAGGAAGACCCTGAGGTGTCTTATGTCAATGATATGCAGAAAGATGATCTTTGGACTGAGCTGAAGGCAAATTTCACCCTACCGCCAGAGGAGGATCCGGAGAAGCCAGTTATAGAGCAATTAATCAAGTCTCATGCTCTTAAGAAGATGGCAGACCTATTCAGGAGGTGGAAGAATGAGCTGAAAACGTTTGTCGACAAAGAAGAGACACCAGAATTCATCGGCCGGTATGAGAAGATCAGAGATCACTGGCCCGCATTTGTGGCCCACAAGACATCGGAAAAGAGTAAGAAGATGTCAGCGACAAACAAGAAGAATGCTGCGAAGAAGAAGCTTCACCATCGCACGGGGTCAGGTGGCTACCTCAAAGCCCGACCTAAGTGGGCCAAGGCTGAGAATGATCTGCTTGAAAAAGGGATCGAACCACAGACAATGAACTGGACAGACCGTTGCCGGACTTGGTTCTTCGGGGCTGGCGGAACCTTGGACCCTGTATCAGGGAGGTGCGTTTGGACGAACGAGCTTTTGAGAATACCAGTCAAGAAGATTCAGCAATATATCGATGCAGCGCAGGAAGGGACGTTCGTTCCAGACAGAGAGAACGACGAGCTCACAATGGCCCTCGGGAATCCTGAGCACCCTGGACGGACACGAGGCACGCCAGGCTCCGTTCCGTGGAAGGCTGGTTTTCCGGACGCGGGCGGTTACAAAAGCCAGGAGAGGAGGAAAAAAGTGGAGCAGATCCAAATTCAGAAGCTGCACGAAAGGGTTCAAGCGCTAGAGGAACGAGACGGCAATCGACATGCCGAAACTGCCCCCGAAGCTACACCGCCATCTCAGCGGAGAAGCAGCGTGGCTTCCACCGAGCTGCTTCAGCTGGAGCATGCGGCTCCTGCTAGCTACCCCGTGGATGCTATCACGGAGTCTCAACATTGCCACCTTATGGCGGAATGGCAGAACTTCAAAGTCAAGGCGGCTGTTGGCTCTGTTTTACCTCCTGAACCCGGCGCAACCTACCACTGCCGGCCGATTCCAGAAGGATATGCTAGGGTGATGGTGGATGAAATAACGGAGGGATTTGAGGAGCTCCAGCTTGACCACCCTACCGGTGAAGGGGAGACTCGGCTGGGTTCTGCTCTGAAGACTCCATGCCTATGGCGGAAGGAGCTCATCAAGCTTCCGAACTGGACGGCTCCGGCGAGTAAGGGCACTCCGCCTCCTCCTCCGGCGAGTGATCAGGGCACTCAGCCTCCTTCTCCGGCGCGTGGCGGCACTCCGCCTCCTTCTCCGCCAGCGCCGGCGCGCCAGAGCAGCCAGCCTCCTCCTTCTCCGCCTCGTCAGCAAGGGCGGAAGAGACCCGCCGCCGCTGCGGCTGCTCCGGCGCGTCGTAGTCCTTCTCCCCGCCTCGTAAGCAAGGAAAGAAGACAGCCGCAGCCGCTCCGTCTGCTCTGCCGGCGTCTAGCAGTACAGCTGCCAGAGGCGGGAGGCAATACAGATTCGGTCCTTCTCTGAAGACTCCAGAGAAGTTACCATACGAGAGGACCGAGGAGGAAACCAGGAAGATCGTGCGAGCCGAAGTGACAAACTTCTTTGAAGGGGTGAAAGCAAAGAAACATCCACCTCCGGAGGAGAAGGTAGATCCGGTGAAAGCAAAGCGCACTCTGGCTGCCCTGACAAAACCACCAAAGTCTCCGCCGAGAGGCAACTATGAGCGCATTCTTGCAAAGACATATGCCGAAGCGGAGCGGTCGGGAAGTACTGTCAGTGATCAAAGGTTAAAAGAACGACGAGCTGGGAAAAAAATTGCCCAGCTCGGCGAACAAGCGAACCAATCGTGCCCCCCGCTCAAGGTGTCAAAAGACATCGTCGCTAATGATCCGAGGTATGGTGCCCGGTTATAGCAATCTTGGAGATTACCTGCCCGACGATGTACATTATGAAATCATGGAGGTGGACGAACACAAATACCATTACGGGAAGCCTCTCGTCAAAGATGAAAGATCTCTAACAACGATGATGCGAAGACTACATGATTGGTACATGAAAACCTGCAGAGAGTCTGATGGGATGAATACTTTGACGCTGAGAGTTAAACCGGAGCATGACCTCGTTGGAATTGATCTGCTGAATGTTCCATTTGAGGATTTCTTCCAGTTTTACAATCAAAAGGCCCTCGATAAAACAACGATCACTTGCTACTGTCTGTAAGTAGTACTACTTCTGTCATTAAGTCTCTCTATATAGGTCAGCTCTTTCATTGCATGTATTTATAATTATCCTCACTATATTATGCAGATTGAAGATCGCCGAATTGAAGAAAAGACAAATCGGTGATATTGGGTTCATTAACACAAATCTCATAGATGCATATACGGTTGAAAAACATCCCAAAGAAGCCGAGGCCAACTTGCTACAATCGTTGGTATTAAATCAAAACAAAGATATAATACTCTTTCCTTACAACTTGAAGTGAGTGTTACTGTCTTGTGCATATTCGGTTTCCCTCCAGGTTATGGTAATGTAATTGATGACTTATGCATGCATGCGTAGCTTCCACTATATTCTCCTAGAGATTAAGCTTGAGCAGGGAGTAGTAACACGAAAAGATCCCCAGGACTATGCGAACACGACTCAAATGCTCGAGAAGTAAGTTAAATCGATCATTATCCACCATATCAGCAACTTTGTTCATTTCTTGATATCAAGTAATTGTTTTCTTTGTCTGGCAGGGTTTGGAGAAAATTCACCACAAAACCTCCGGGACTGCCGAAGAAGCTGCAATTTAATCACCCGAAAGTAAGTACTATAGTAGCATGTTCCGCGCATCTCCTAGTGATTCAAGCGCTAATTTCGTCAATGTCATTTAGCATGCTTGCTTATCATTTTGATTGACCTCTATTTCTTGTAAAGTGGTTGTGGCAGGAACCCGGGAATAATTACTGTGGATACTATGTTTGCGAGTCCATCCGCTACACGACCTGTGAGCGGGGCTACACTGAAGAACAATATGAAGTGCGTAAGCAATAATATTCACAATTTTATTTTCTTACCATCATTTGTGTTGAGTTTCATTTATTCATATATATATGTATTGACCCCCTTCTTCAAATTAGATGTTTCGGAAGCGGGATGAACTCCTAGCACCAGATCGTATGCGAGGAATTCAAGAGGAATTGGCGGCATTCTTCCTTGACCACGTGATCGCTGAAAACGGAGAATACTATGTGGACCCTGTGTTCCTACAATTTAATTAGGAGATTGTATCGTAAGAGATAATTATTGTATATATGTAGCCGGTAGTGTCAGATAGATATACGAGAACTTGTTGTTCGACCAATATCTCGGAGAAGGAGAGGTGGTCGATATCACTTCTCTCTGTATGCATATGTTCATGACGATCTTCTGTTTTCTTCATTTGATTACTAGCTAGCGTGTCTACTCCTCTCCATACGTATATAGTACGTAGCGTCGACCAAGCACGGAGATAAGAGAGGACAATTCTCTCTATTAATTAGCTAGCTAACACAATATATGAAACACCAAAATTAACCCCCCGAAACCCCTAAACCACCCCCTTTCAAAAAAAACAAAAATCTCAGCTCCTGCCAGCTGCTGACGCGTGGATGCCTATTGGTCCCGGTTGGTGACACCAACCGGGACAAAAGGCCCTGCCTATTGGTCCCGGTTGATGTTACCAACCAGGACCAAAGGCCCCCCTGCCTTGGCTGGCAGCAGCAGCCACGTGGAGGACCTTCTGTCCCGGTTCGTGTAAGAACCGGGACTAAAGGGTTAGGGCTTTAGTAACGACCCTTTAGTCCCGGTTCGAGAACCGGGACAAAAGACCCTTACAAACCGGGGTAAAAACCCCTTTTCCTACTAGTGTACAGCTCGCAAACGGAGCAAAACATAGCACATAAAACTGAAAAAAAAGCGGACAAAGACAACCGATACGGTGATAATAAGGACAACCTCTCTAGACTCCTATCCTGTTATGCGAACGCCATCCGAACCTTTGCCTTGCCATGGTGCTCAAGAACCACTGATGGTGCTCTAATCTGCAACACCTCACTACCACCCCGTGGAAACAATGCCTCTACTCCTCTACCTAGAACAAATCTACCTAATTAAATTTCTCTTGCATAAATATTCACTGGAGGGATGGGGATTAATATAACCCATCTTGATCCAGATCCAAAAGAATATCATTCTTGATTTGGGACGAAGACAGGGTTCTGGAATCCAGGAAATCAAGAGGCAGACGAACTACGTACATGTGTTGAATTAGCTATTGAGAAGATGAGACGAAGGGAGTAGTACCTGCTGGGTGGAAGCGCGACGGCCATCTGGACGATTGCTCACCTAGGGACGCCGGTTCCACCAGTGGTGCTGCCAAGTCATGGTGGGATCTGACGCTCACGTTGAAGGTCAGGTTCGGGGGACATGCTTGTTGCCATGGCGCTGGTGTGGGTCGCAAGTGCAAAGAAAAAAAAGTTAAAACCCTTGAATTTTGTGCAGTGAAATTAATATACATACATACGACAGGGAGATGCCCAGACAGGGGATTGTCTCAAAAAAAAACTGTAGACAGGGGATCTGACGCCAGAGATGCCCAGATCGCCAAATCGGACGGTCAGAAATGCAAATCGCTGAGAGAGCTCGCTTTAGGCTTGGTTATACTGTCCTAAAAATGGATCAGTGCTTGGGGTTAAATACCTACAGATTTAGGAACTAAGAATTATTTGCAAATCCAAAATATATTATTTTTAAATTCGGGTCTGTGTAGGGCACATCTATATGTGCCCTAATTATTGCACACCTAAGTGACTTATCAAACGTCAAAAGGAAAAAAGAAAAAGGAAAAAGAAAATACGCACACAAATCTCTGTGTAAGATCAATTACATAGGACTTAGATGTGCAATACTTATGACACATCTAGGGACCCACATCTAGATATGCTTTAGCAAAAATGTTCTAATTCTCTTCTGGAGGCAAGAACTTCCAATTGGTTCTCATGTTGTATGATGCATTCAATCTCGCTAAGAAAGGAACAAGATCAATCGTTTATTTTTCTTGTTCCTACTTCTCTATGACTCTTTGGGCAGGGTCTTGAGTTCTTTTCTAAGATGGATGTAAGTATCCTTGTGTCCTTCCATGCTTAAGATCCCAGGAATTAAGTATGTATTATACCATCAATTGTTACATGTTAGACTTACATTTCACATATCCATATTCCTTTGGATGAGAAGGTCAGCATGAAACCTAGAGCTTGAGTTGTAATTACTGGTCATTTTATATGATAAATTATTCTACCATAAAAGTAAAGATCATAGTAGTGAGGCTATTTCTAGACCCTTAGGCTGATTTTAGGCTAATTAGTGGTCACTACCTGCTAGAATTTGGCACAAAAATGTATATCTCGCTTACCGTGACCACAACGTCACGCTTGGCAACACGCATCACGAGGTTGACCGACCCAATATAATAGTTTTTCTTTTGATTATGGCGGTATCTCTCCTAGCATGGATCGAAGAACTATTATGTTTTTATTTTGTTCATTGTAACGCTCAGTTGCTCCTAGCGGGACCAAGGACTTGTGTTGCCTTTTTTTTGTTTCTTTCTATTTTTTTGGGTTCTATTAGCCTGCTATGTTCGCTCGCATTGGTGGACCTAAATTAACTTTCCATTTGGGGGGGGGGGGGGGGTCTCTCTGTTTGTTTTCTTTTTATTTACTTATTCTTTATTTTCTTGTTTCTTTCTATTTTTTAGTTTTTCATTTCTTTCTCCTTTTCATGTATTTTCCTTTTTCCGTTTTGTTTACCCATTTTTTATGTTTCTTTTCCTAAATATTTTTGTACATTTTATAGACATAGCTTCTAAAATATACTTTTGAATTTATATAAATACATTTGAAACATTTTACAAATACATTTTGAGAATTTTCCAAATACACAAACACTATTTTCCAAATAATTTGGAACATTAATGCACAGTGAACATTGCTCAAGTAATACATGATGAAATTTGTTCAAATAATTTCGAACATATTTTAAGACATGTGATTTTTAATAGACTTGTCACATATTTGAATGCACAATAAGTGTCTGTTCAAATAAAGTTTAACACTTTTAACGCACATTGAACAAATTTTAAATACACGACGAACAGTTTTAAACATTTTAACATTTAAATATAAAATAAACATCTCCCTTGCAAATGGGCCACCCCAATAATGAGCTACTGCAGGCTATGTAGCATCATGACCTTCAATAGGCGATATATTGTAGCTCACACGAAAAAGTTCTGTGTGTATTTTGAAAATGTTCATCATATATTATAAAAGTTCAGTAAGTATTTAAAATATGTTTAACGTATATTAATTTATTTTGAAAGCTTCAGTGTGTATTTCAAAATGTTCACCATATAGTAAAATGTTCAGGAAATAGTAAAAAATATTTAGAGTATACTAGAAAATTTTACTCTGCACAAAATATGTTCATGGTACATTAAAAAAATGTTCAGTGTGTATTGGTAAAAGAGTACATTAAAAGAATGTTTATGTTACACAAAATTATAGAAAAATGTGCAGTGAAAGACACACCAAGAGAAAACCAAACCCGGAATAAATCACTAAAATTAAAACCCTAATACCAGAACTAAAAAAATCAAGTAAGAGAAAAATCAGAAAGAAAACCAGAGAACCGAAAAAATCGCCAGAAACAGACCAGGAACAGTAAGGCTATTATAAAAAACCGGCTTAAATGGTGGAGCGCTAACGCTAATGTGTCGGCCCCTATGTCAAATGGGAATTGGCACGACTTCAGTAATAGCATGAAGAATTTTGGGCTGGGAGTGGGTAACTGTAGTTGGGCCTAAGCTTTCTGGTGCTAATTTGTTCCTTGCTGCCACACGTCTCCGTGTACGACGATCTTCGGACATGTTCATGTTTAAGCATGCTAGGGGGGAAATGGTCACCCTAGTCTTTCTGTTTCTCACTTTAATATGTTGTCCTTGCCTCTATTTATGGATCTTTGATACGGTGGTTGAGTCTTGAATCTGGATTCAACAAGCTGGGAGTTGTTCCTTCTTCTTCTTTTTTCTTTTTTGCGTTTGTCAACTTCTTCACGTTGGGCTCTATGGAAGATCTTTAATTCAGTTAGTGCTTAAAAATTCTCCCTCTATTTATAGACAAAGTTTGACAAAGTTTATAGACAAAAATATTAACATATACAATAAAAGTTAATATCATTAGATTCATTATTGAATATACATTTACATAATATGGATTTGTCATAGTAAATGTTCATATTTTTTAATAAACTTGGTCAAATTTTACGAAGTTTGACTTCAGTCAAATCTAATACGCAGAGTAAATAAAAATGGAGGGAGTAATAAGAAGTATCGGAGTGATGTAATGTTTTAGTCGCACCCAGAGTGAGTGACAGATGGCACGCCCCAAGAAACCACCAGATCCCTTTTTCATGGAGAGGCGATTTCGCATGTCGTCCGTGAACCATGGGGGGGGGATACGAGGTGGGAAGGCCCTAGGGTCATGACTGTAGCCGGCCTGTGAACTGCTAGAGGCCTTGCCGGTCCCTCTCCTCGGCAGGTACAACAGCGCGCAGAGTTGCTTGTGCCGGACCATCGGGAGACTCTGCCCTAAGGTCGGCCAAATTGGCAGAGCAGTGAAGAGATTGGTAGCATGCCGCGAGGAGCCGTGATGGCGATGGCGCATGCCGGCGACCGAAGGGGCCCTCGCGCTCCTCACAAAATTCCACAACAGCCAACTCGCGCTCTACTACGTCATCACTGGGCCGCCCGGGTGGGATGGATTGGTTCGCTGGACCACCAGAAATTAGTCCGGGTGCGGCTGGTGGTGCCGACATTCGCATCGGCAAAGACATGCATGAAATCATCCGCGACAGAGGAGCGAGTAGTCATGGCGGCGGCGGCGGCAAGAGGCACAATAGCGCATCTGCACAATAATGCAATCTCTCAGAAGGTGGTCGATCCAGAAATCATACCAAGGCTAAGGAGTGATGTGGCGCAATGTCTTGTCAGTTTTGAGCTGGTGTTCCTACCATCCTTCTTCAATATCATGACGCATGTCCTAGTTCATCTAGCCGACGAGATTGTCATTCTGGGGCCCGTATTTCTACGCAATATGTTCCCCTTTGAGAGGTTCATGGGAGTCCTAAAGAAATATGTCCGTAACCGCGCTAGGCCAGAAGGAAGCATCTCCATGGGCCATCAAACAGAGGATGTCATTGGGTTTTGTGTTGACTTCATTCCTGGCCTTAAGAAGATAGGTCTCCCTAAATCGCGGTATGAGGGGAGACTGACTGGAAAAGGCACGCTTGGAGGGGGGGACTCAATAATATGCAGGGACGGATATTCTTGGTCTCAAGCACACTACACAGTTCTACAGAACTCTATCTTGGTGACCCCGTATGTCGATGAACACGAACAGTCTGCGCTCCAAACACCCGGAGCAGTGTGACGACTGGATTACATGTGAACACATCAGGACTTTCAGCAGTTGGTTGGAAACACGTCTCAGAGGTGACACCACTGTTTGTGATGAGTTGTACTCGTTGTCCAGGGGACCATCTTCGACTGTATTGACTTACAAAGGACACGAGATAAATGGGAATACATTTTACACGATCGCCCAAGATCAAAAGAGCACCAACCAAAACAGCGGTGTCCGCTTTGATGCAGCAACCGAGAGGGGAAAGGACACATATTATGGTTACATAATGGACATATGGGAACTTGACTACGGACATGATTTTAAGGTCCCTTTGTTTAAGTGCAAAAGGGTCAATCTGTCAGGAGGCGGGGTACAGGTAGACCCACAGTACGGAATGACAACAGTGGATCTGAACAATCTTGGGTACACCAACGAACCGTTCGTCCTAGCCAATGATGTGGCACAGGTTATCTATGTGAAGGACATGTCTACCAGACCGAGGAAAATAAAAGATAAGGAAGCGAATACATCATACGATGAGCCAAAGCGCCACATGGTTCTTTCAGGAAAAAGGGACGTTGTGGGAGTGGAGGGCAAGACAGACATGTCTGAAGATTATGAAAAGTTTCATGAAATTCCTCCCTTCAAAGTCAAGGCTGACCCAAGCATCCTGATAAACGATGAAGATTATCCATGCTTACGGCGCAATAAGCAAATGACACAAGCGAAGAAAAAAATGAAGACTTTCTCCCGCAACTATTATGATGATACCATGCCAACTTTGTAATAGACGAGTATGATACCATTGTCCGTTTTGTACAAGAAGTGCATCTAGTTTTTGCCGTAACCCTCTCAACTTTCTTGCACATGCTATGTGGATGAAATGATGATACCATGCCAACTTTCAACCTTTTCAGAGTTCATTTGAAATGCTTTTAAATTTTAGGGTCTTATAGCTCAAAATAATTAGTAAATGCATGAAAAATAACAGGCCAAAAATTAAAAATTATGCCACCTACTGGGCCACCACGACCTGAATACGATTAGAAACCCATCCATGGGCTAGGATTCAGGCCCGCAGAAGGCCCAGTAGGCCCACATGCATGTACAGAGAGGTTAGGCCCGTAAGCCTGCTTTAGAGAGGAGCTCGACAGCTCAGGCGCAGCGCACCTTATAAACAGATGCGGCTCTCTCTTAGCTAGCGAGGTGGGACTAAACTCACCACCACGCCGCTGTGCAAGGCCATTGGTCCCGGTTGGTGGCACGAACCGGGACCAATTCCACCCTTTGTCCCTGTTGGTGCCACGAACCGGTACTGACGAGGCTGTGGCCCCACGAGCACCTTTAGTACCTGTTCGTGGCACGAACCGGTACTAGAGTTTCTTACTAAGCAGTTTTTTAGTCCCACCTTGCTAGCTGAGAGGCACTAGGAGCGGTTTATAAGCCCTGAGTGCAGAGACGATGAAGAAGAGGCGCAATGCTCACGTTGCTTAGCTTCAAGCCTTGAGGAATAAGGTAGACTGCATGGAGCTATGTGCAGTGCAGTCTACACTATTCCGAAAGGCTTGAAGCGAATCAACGAGCATTGCGCCTCTTTTTTATTTTTAATAACTTATTACAACTCCGGACTTCTTGTGTTCCGACAAAATAAAATAAACTTTAATAAAATTTATGAAACTAAAATTAACAAAGTATTTTCTGTTCAAAACATTATAAGAAACCTCTATTATTATTGAAACTAAAATCATATAAAATTGATGCAACTAAAATTATCGAAGTATTTTCTGTTCAAAATCATTAAAAGCAAAAAGAATTTTCATAAAGAACTTTTTTTGATAGAAACTTTAATAGCAAAAAGAATTATCATAAAGTAAAATAAATAAGTAATTAGAAACAAAATAAAATAAAATAAATAAGTTTTTTGTTGTAAGTAGAAACAAAACAAAATAAATATAGCAAAAAAGAAAACAAAAAAACTAAATACAGCAAAAAGAATTTTCATAAAGAACTTTTTTTGATAGAAACTTTAATAGAAAAAAGAATTATCGTAAAGTAAAATAAATAAGTAATTAGAAACAAAATAAAATAAAATAAATAAGTTTTTTGTTGTAACTAGAAACAAAACAAAATAAATAAAGCAAAAAAGAAAACAAAAAAACAGGCAAAAAATAAAAATTATGCCACCTACTGGGCCACCACGGCCTGAATACGACTAGAAACCCATCCATGGGCCAGGATTCAGGCCCGCAGATGGCCTAGTAGGCCCACAGGCATGTACAGAGAGGTTAGGCCCGCAAGCCTGCTTTAGAGAGGAGCTCGATAGCTCAGGCCCACCGCACCTTATAAACAGATGCGGCTCTCTCTCAGCTAGCGAGGTGGGACTAAACTCCCACCACCACGCCGCTGTGCAAGGCCCTTTGGTCCCGGTTCGTGGCACCAACCGGGACCAATGCCCCCCCTTTAGTCCCGGTTGGTGCCACCAACCGGGACCAAAGGCCCACGGTTCCCGCCCTTTGGGATGCTGAAAAGGGACCGTTGGTCCCGGTTGGTGGCACCAACCGGGCTAAAGGGTGGCATTGGTCCCGGTTGGTGCCACGAACCGGGACCAATGCCCTTGCTATATAACCAGGACTTGTGAAAATTTCACATCTCCCTCGCCTCCCTCGCCAGTTGCCCCCGCCGCCAGGCTGCCCAAATCGCTAGCGCGCTCCTCGTCTTCGCCGTCGCCGCTGCCGGCCGCCATCCCCGTCTCCCCATGCCCCTGCCCCGCGCCCGAGCCCACGCCGGCCGCCGCCCCGTGCCCCTGCCCCGTCCCCGAGCACGCACGGCCGCGCCCCTGCGCCCCGGCCCGCCCCCACCATTGTCGTCGTCGCCGGCGCCCGGCCCCACTGCCGCCCCTGCCTCGACGCTGCCCCTCCTCCCCGTTCGGTCCGGCTCCGGCGACCCCCTTTCCTCCCTGTCCCCTCGATCCTCTTCATATAATTTTCTTTCATATAATTTTTTTTCATATGCATATGTTGATTAAATGGATGGATGGATGATGTATATGTTCATTATATGGATGGATGGATGATGTATGCTTTTTTCATATAATTTTTTAGGCAGATTTTTAGAATTTTTTGTGTATGTATGTTATGTTTATATGTATGTATGTTTATATGCAAAGCATATGCAAAGAAAATGTATGAATGGTCATATGCAAAGAAAAATGTATGTATGGTCATATGCAAAGAAAATGTATGTATGTATGTTCATATGAAAGAAAAATGTATGTATGTATGTTCATATGCATATGCAAAGAAAATGTATGTTCATATGCATATGCAAAGAAAATGTATGTTCATATATATGATGATATGTTCATATAAAAAGGAAAATAAGAAGAGGAAGAAAGGAGAAGAAGAGGAGAGGAAGAAGAGGAGAAATAAATAAGAAGAGGAAAAAAGAAGAAAAAGAAGAGGAGAAGAAGAAAGGAATAGAAGAGAAGAAGAAAAAATAGAAAAAATTCTATTTTTTTCTTCTTCTCTCCTCTATTCCTTTCTTCTTCTCCTCTTTTTTTTTCTTTTTTTTCTTCGATCTTCTCCTCTATTCCTTTTCTTCTTCTCCTCTTTTTATTTCTTCTTCGTTTTCTTATGTTTTATCGGGTCTGTCGTCGTCGATATACCCCTCTCCCGGTAACTTCAACATGAGGGGGGGTCGATATACCCCCTCCCCGTCGATAATATTATTTTTCCATGTACGTATGTCGTCGTTGTCGATATAACCCCCTCCCGATAACTTCAACACGTGGGGGGGGGGTCAATATACCCCCTCCCCGATAACATTATTTTCCCATGTATGTATGTCGTCGTTGTCGATATATATAACTCCCTCCCAGATAACTTCGACATGATGGACGGTCGATATTTATACCCCCTCTCGACCGTGATAACTTATACCAGGGAGCACCCCCCGGCCCTCTCGCTCGACCAAAACTCTCGAGGACACCCAAACCCTAGAAAAAAACGATGTCGGTCTCCTACCCCCTCCCGCCGCGCCCCTACCCTTGAAGCGTTGCCTAGGCCACCCCAAACCCGGAATAAGCTAGGTCTACGTTTGCACTAATATATCCACCCGCTGTCATGTTTGTGTAATAATTGCCATGTTGTAATATTTGCAGAAACAATGGAGCACGGACGAGACGAGCAAGCAGAAGAGGTGTTGGGGGACATAATCTTAGCCGGAGGTGATATCTTGTCGTATCTTAACGACAATGATGGTCTGGAAGAACAGGGTGAAGAAGCAGGCTACGGTGATCGAAGAGTGGAGGAGGAAAGACATGATTATGATGGCTCCGGTGACCCAATGCTGGTGCAAGAACGAGCCCGTGGTGACGGCTCCGGTGACCGAACAGAGTCCGGCCAGGTAAATATATTAGTTAAGCCTGTGCTGACTAGCTAATTGATGCATTCATTGTTTTGGTATGTACACATATTAATTAACACTCGTCTTTCTTCTTTTTTCTAGCCCTCCGGATCGAGCACAACTGCGGTAAAGAGACGAGGCCCGAAGAGAAAGTTGCGCTCGGATGAAAGGTTTGAGATCACAGCAATCGCGCGCGACGGCCAACCGATTGAACCCATCCGGACAAAGGATGCATTTGCTGCTCAGTGCGGGGTTCTAGTTAGGCACAAGATCCCGATCAGCATCCACCAATGGTATAAGCCTAAGAAGGAAGACCCTGAGGTGTCTTATGTCAATGATATGCAGAACGATGATCTTTGGACTGAGCTGAAGGCAAATTTCACCCTACCGCCTGAGGAGGATCCGGAGAAGCCAGTTATAGAGCAATTAATCAAGTCTCATGCTCTTAAGAAGATGGCAGACCTATTCAGGAGGTGGAAGAATGAGCTGAAAATGTTTGTCGACAAAGAAGAGACACCAGAATTCATCGGCCGGTATGAGAAGATCAGAGATCACTGGCCCGCATTTGTGGCCCACAAGACATCGGAAAAGAGTAAGAAGATGTCAGCGACAAACAAGAAGAATGCTGCAAAGAAGAAGCTTCACCATCGCACGGGGTCAGGTGGCTACCTCAAAGCCCGACCTAAGTGGGCCAAGGCTGAGAATGATCTGCTTGAAGAAGGGATCGAACCACAGACAATGAACTGGATAGACCGTTGCCGGACTTGGTTCTTTGGGGCTGGCGGAACCTTGGACCCTGTATCAGGGAGGTGCGTTTGGACGAACGAGCTTTTGAGAATACCAGTCAAGAAGATTCAGCAATATACCGATGCAGCGCAGGAAGGGACGTTCGTTCCAGACAGAGAGAACGACGAGCTCACAATGGCCCTCGGGAATCCTGAGCACCCTGGACGGACACGAGGCACGCCAGGCTCCGTTCCGTGGAAGGCTGGTTTTCCGGACGCGGGCGGTTACAAAAGCCAGGAGAGGAGGAAAAAAGTGGAGGAGATCCAAATTCAGAAGCTGCACGAAAGGGTTCAAGCGCTAGAGGAACGAGACGGCAATCGACATGCCGAAACTGCCCCCGAAGCTACACCGCCATCTCAGCGGAGAAGCAGCGTGGCTTCCACCGAGCTGCTTCAGCTGGAGCATGCGGCTCCTGCTAGCTACCCCGTGGATGCTATCACGGAGTCTCAACATTGCCACCTTATGGCGGAATGGAAGAACTTCAAAGTCAAGGCGGCTGTTGGCTCTGTTTTACCTCCTGAACCCGGCGCAACCTACCACTGCCGGCCGATTCCAGAAGGATATGCTAGGGTGATGGTGGATGAAATAACGGAGGGATTTGAGGAGCTCCAGCTTTACCACCCTACCGGTGAAGGGGAGACTCGGCTGGGTTCTGCTCTGAAGATTCCATGCCTATGGCGGAAGGAGCTCATCAAGCTTCCGAACTGGATGGCTCCGGCGAGTAAGGGCACTCCGCCTCCTCCTCCGGCGAGTGATCAGGGCACTCAGCCTCCTTCTCCGGCGCGTGGCGGCACTCCGCCTCCTTCTCCGGCGCGTGGCGGCACTCCGCCTCCTTCTCCGCCAGCGCCGGCGCGCCAGAGCAGCCAGCCTCCTCCTTCTCCGCCTCGTCAGCAAGGGCGGAAGAGACCCGCCGCCACCGCGGCTGCTCCGGCGCGTCGTAGTCCTTCTACTCCGCCTGGTAAGCAAGCAAAGAAGACAGCCGCAGCCGCTCCGTCTACTCTGCCGGCGTCTAGCAGTACAGCTGCCAGAGGCGGGAGGCAATACAGATTCGGTCCTTCTCTGAAGACTCCAGAGAAGTTACCATACGAGAGGACCAAGGAGGAAACCAGGAAGATCGTGCAAGCCGAAGTGACAAACTTCTTTGAAGGGGTGAAAGCAAAGAAACATCCACCTCCGGAGGAGAAGGTAGATCCGGTGAAAGCAAAGCGCACTCTGGCTGCCCTGACAAAACCACCAAATTCTCCGCCGAGAGGCAACTATGAGCGCATTCTTGCAAAGACATATGCCGAAGCGGAGCGGTCGGGAAGTACTGTCAGTGATCAAAGGTTAAAAGAACGACGAGCTGGGAAAAAAATTGCCCAGCTCGGCGAACAAGTGAACCAATCGTGCCCCCCGCTCAAGGTGTCAAAAGACATCGTCGCTAATGATCCGAGTATGGTGCCCGGTTATAGCAATCTTGGAGATTACCTGCCCGACGATGTACATTATGAAATCATGGAGGTGGACGAACACAAATACCATTACGGGAAGCCTCTCTTCAAAGATGAAAGATCGCTAACAACGATGATGCGAAGACTACATGATTGGTACATGAAAACCTGCAGAGAGTCTGACGGGATGAATACTTTGACACTGAGAGTTAAACCGGAGCATGACCTCGTTGGAATTGGTCTGCTGAATGTTCCATTTGAGGATTTCTTCCAGTTTTACAATCAAAAGGCCCTCGATAAAACAACGATCACTTGCTACTGTCTGTAAGTAGTACTACTTCTGTCATTAAGTCTCTCTATATAGGTCAGCTCTTTCATTGCATTTATTTATAATTATCCTCACTATATTATGCAGATTGAAGATCGCCGAATTGAAGAAAAGACAAATCGGTGATATTGGGTTCATTAACACAAATCTCATAGATGCATATACGGTTGAAAAACATCCCAAAGAAGCCGAGGCCAACTTGCTACAATCGTTGGTATTAAATCAAAACAAAGATATAATACTCTTTCCTTATAACTTGAAGTGAGTGTTACTGTCTTGTGCATATTCGGTTTTCCTTATTAGTCCAGGTTATGGTAATGTAATTGATGACTTATGCATGCATGCGTAGCTTCCACTATATTCTCCTAGAGATTAAGCTTGAGCAGGGAGTAGTAACACGAAAAGATCCCCAGGACTATGCGAACACGACTCAAATGCTCGAGAAGTAAGTTAAATCGATCATTATCCACCATATCAGCAACTTTGTTCATTTCTTGATATCAAGTAATTGTTTTCTTTGTCTGGCAGGGTTTGGAGAAAATTCACCACAAAACCTCCGGGACTGCCGAAGAAGCTGCAATTTAATCACCCGAAAGTAAGTACTATAGTAGCATGTTCCGCGCATCTCCTAGTGATTCAAGCGCTAGTTTCATCAATATCATTTTGCATGCTTGCTTATCAGTTTGATTGACCTCTATTTCTTGTAAAGTGGTTGTGGCAGGAACCCGGGAATAATTACTGTGGATACTACGTTTGCGAGTCCATCTGCTACACGACCTGTGAGCGGGGCTACACTGAAGAACAATATGAAGTGCGTAAGCAATAATATTCACAATTTTATTTTATTACCATCATTTGTGTTGAGTTTCATTTATTCATATATATATGTATTGACCCCCTTCTTCAAATTAGATGTTTTGGAAGCGGGATGAACTCCTAGCACTAGATCGTATGCGAGGAATTCAAGAGGAATTGGCGGCATTCTTCCTTGACCACGTAATCGCTGAAAACAGAGAATACTATGTGGACCCTGTGTTCCTACAATTTAATTAGGAGATTGTATTGTAAGAGATAATTATTGTATATATGTAGCCGGTAGTGTCAGATAGATATACGAGAACTTGTTGTTCGACCAATATCTCGGAGAAGGAGAGGTGGTCGATATCACTTCTCTCTGTATGCATATGTTCATGACGATCTTCTGTTTCCTTCATTTGATTACTAGCTAGCGTGTCTACTCCTCTCCATACGTATATAGTACGTAGCGTCGACCAAGCACGGAGATAAGAGAGGACACTTCTCTTTATTATTAGCTAGCTAACACAATATATGAAACACCTAAATTAACCCCCCAAAACCCCTAAACCACCCCCTTTCAAAAAAAAAACAAAAACCTCAGCTCCTGCCAGCTGCTGACGCGTGGATGCCTATTGGTCCCGGTTGGTGACACCAACCGGGACAAAAGGCCCTGCCTATTGGTCCCGGTTGATGTCACCAACCAGGACCAAAGGCCCCCCTGCCTGGGCTGGCAGCAGCGGCCACGTGGAGGACCTTCTGTCCCGGTTCGTGTAAGAACCGGGACTAAAGGGTTAGGGCTTTAGTAACGACCCTTTAGTCCCGGTGCGAGAACCGGGACAAAAGACCCTTACAAACCGGGGTAAAAACCCCTTTTCCTACTAGTGTACAGCTCGCAAACGGAGCAAAACATAGCACATAAAACTGAAAAAAAAGCGGACAAAGACAACCGATACGGTGATAATAAGGACAACCTCTCTAGACTCCTATCCTGTTATGCGAACGCCATTCGAACCTTTGCCTTGCCATGGTGCTCAAGAACCACTGATGGTGCTCTAATCTGCAACACCTCACTACCACCCCGTGGAAACAATGCCTCTACTCCTCTACCTAGAACAAATCTACCTAATTAAATTTCTCTTGCATAAATATTCACTGGAGGGAGGGGGATTAATATAACCCATCTTGATCCAGATCCAAAAGAATATCATTCTTGATTTGGGACGAAGACAGGGTTCTGGAATCCAGGAAATCAAGAGGCAGACGAACTACGTACATGTGTTGAATTAGCTATTGAGAAGATGAGATGAAGGGAGTAGTACCTGCTGGGTGGAAGCGCGACGGCCATCTGGACGATTGCTCACCTAGGGACGCCGGTTCCACCAGTGGTGCTGCCAAGTCGTGGTGGGATCTGACGCTCACGTTGAAGGTCAGGTTCGGGGGACATGCTTGTTGCCATGGCGCTGGTGTGGGTCGCAAGTGCAAAGAAAAAAAAGTTAAAACCCTTGAATTTTGTGCATTGAAATTAATATACATACATACGACAGGGAGATGCCCAGACAGGGGATTATCTCAAAAAAAAACTATAGACAGGGGATCTGACGCCAGAGATGCCCAGATCGCCAAATCGGACGGTCAGAAATGAAAATCGCTGAGAGAGCTCGCTTTAGGCTTGGTTATACTGTCCTAAAAATGGATCAGTGCTTGGGGTTAAATACCTACAGATTTAGGAACTAAGAAATATTTGCAAATCCAAAATATATTATTTTTAAATTCGGGTCTGTGTAGGGCACATCGAGATGTGCCCTAGTTATTGCACACCTAAGTGACTTATCAAACATCAAAAGGAAAAAAGAAAAAGGAAAAAGAAAATACGCACACAAATCTCTGTGTAAGATCAATTACATAGGACTTAGATGTGCAATACTTATGACACATCTAGGGACCCACATCTAGATATGCTTTAGCAAAAATGTTCTAATTCTCTTCCGGAGGCAAGAACTTCCAATTGGTTCTCATGTTGTATGATGCATTCAATCTCGCTAAGAAAGGAACAAGATCAATCGTTTATTTTTCTTGTTCCTACTTCTCTATGACTCTTTGGGCAGGGTCTTGAGTTCTTTTCTGAGATGGATGTAAGTACCCTTGTGTCCTTCCATGCTTAAGATCCCAGGAATTAAGTATGTATTATACCATCAATTGTTACATGTTAGACTTACATTTCACATATCCATATTCCTTTGGATGAGAAGGTCAGCATGAAACCTAGAGCTTGAGTTGTAATTACTGGTCATTTTATATGATAAATTATTCTACCATAAAAGTAAAGATCATAGTAGTGAGGCTATTTCTAGACCCTTAGGCTGATTTTAGGCTAATTAGTGGTCACTACCTGCTATAATTTGGCACAAAAATGTATATCTCGCTTACCGTGACCACAACGTCACGCTTGGCAACACACATCACGAGGTTGACCGGCCCAATATAATAGTTTTTCTTTTGATTATGGCGGTATCTCTCCTAGCATGGATCGAAGAACTATTATGTTTTTATTTTGTTTATTGTAACGCTCAGTTGCTCCTAGCGGGACCAAGGACTTGTGTTGCCTTTTTTTTTGTTTCTTTCTATTTTTTTGGGTTCTATTAGCCTGCTATGTTCGCTCGCATTGGTGGACCTAAATTAACTTTCCATTTGGGGGGGGGGGGGGTCTCTCTGTTTGTTTTCTTTTTATTTACTTATTCTTTATTTTCTTGTTTCTTTCTATTTTTTAGTTTTTCATTTCTTTCTCCTTTTCATGTATTTTCCTTTTTCGGTTTTGTTTACCCATTTTTTATGTTTCTTTTCCTACATATTTTTGTACATTTTATAGACATAGCTTCTAAAATATACTTTTGAATTTATATAAATACACTTGAAACATTTTACAAATACATTTTGAGAATTTTCCAAATACACGAACACTATTTTCCAAATAATTTGGAACATTAATGCACAGTGAACATTGCTCAAGTAATACATGATGAAATTTGTTCAAATAATTTCGAACATATTTTAAGACATGTGATTTTTAATAGACTTGTCACATATTTTAATGCACAATAAGTGTCTGTTCAAATAAAGTTTAACACTTTTAACGCACATTGAACAAATTTTAAATACACGACGAACTGTTTTAAAACATTTTAACATTTAAATATAAAATAAACATCTCCCTTGCAAATGGGCCGCCCCAATAATGAGCTACTGCAGGCTATGTAGCATCATGACCTTCAATAGGCGATATATTGTAGCTCACACGAAAAAGTTCTGTGTGTATTTTGAAAATGTTCATCATATATTATAAAAGTTCAGTAAGTATTTAAAATATGTTTAACGTATATTAATTTATTTTGAAAGCTTCAGTGTGTATTTCAAAATGTTCACCATATAGTAAAATGTTCAGGAAATAGTAAAAAAATATTTAGAGTATACTAGAAAATTTTACTCTGCACAAAATATGTTCATGGTACATTAAAAAAATGTTCAGTGTGTATTGGTAAAAGAGTACATTAAAAGAATGTTTATGTTACACAAAATTATAGAAAAATGTGCAGTGAAAGACACACCAAGAGAAAACCAAACCCGGAATAAATCACTAAAATTAAAAACCCTAATACCAGAACTAAAAAAATCAAGTAAGAGAAAAAATCAGAAAGAAAACCAGAGAACCGAAAAAATCGCCAGAAACAGACCAGGAACAGTAAGGCTATTATAAAAAACCGGCTTAAATGGTGGAGCGCTAACGCTAATGTGTCGGCCCCTATGTCAAATGGGAATTGGCACGACTTCAGTAATAGCATGAAGAATTTTGGGCTGGGAGTGGGTAACTGTAGTTGGGCCTAAGCTTTCTGGTGCTAATTTGTTCCTTGCTGCCACACGTCTCCGTGTACGACGATCTTCGGACATGTTCATGTTTAAGCATGCTAGGGGGGAAATGGTCACCCTAGTCTTTCTGTTTCTCACTTTAATATGTTGTCCTTGCCTCTATTTATGGATCTTTGATACGGTGGTTGAGTCTTGAATCTGGATTCAACAAGCTGGGAGTTGTTCCTTCTTCTTCTTTTTTCTTTTTTGCATTTGTCAACTTCTTCACGTTGGGCTCTATGGAAGATCTTTAATTCAGTTAGTGCTTAAAAATTCTCCCTCTATTTATAGACAAAGTTTGACAAAGTTTATAGACAAAAATATTAACATATACAATAAAAGTTAATATCATTAGATTCATTATTGAATATACATTTACATAATATGGATTTGTCATAGTAAATGTTCATATTTTTTAATAAACTTGGTCAAATTTTACGAAGTTTGACTTCAGTCAAATCTAATACGCAGAGTAAATAAAAATGGAGGGAGTAATAAGAAGTATCGGAGTGATGTAATGTTTTAGTCGCACCCAGAGTGAGTGACAGATGGCACGCCCCAAGAAACCACCAGATCCCTTTTTCATGGAGAGGCGATTTCGCATGTCGTCCGTGAACCATGGGGGGGGGGGGATACGAGGTGGGAAGGCCCTAGGGTCATGACTGTAGCCGGCCTGTGAACTGCTAGAGGCCTTGCCGGTCCCTCTCCTCGGCAGGTACAACAGCGCGCAGAGTTGCTTGTGCCGGACCATCGGGAGACTCTGCCCTAAGGTCGGCCAAATTGGCAGAGCAGTGAAGAGATTGGTAGCATGCCGCGAGGAGCCGTGATGGCGATGGCGCATGCCGGCGACCGAAGGGGCCCTCGCGCTCCTCACAAAATTCCACAACAGCCAACTCGCGCTCTACTACGTCATCACTGGGCCGCCCGGGTGGGATGGATTGGTTCGCTGGACCACCAGAAATTAGTCCGGGTGCGGCTGGTGGTGCCGACATTCGCATCGGCAAAGACATGCATGAAATCATCCGCGACAGAGGAGCGAGTAGTCATGGCGGCGGCGGCGGCAAGAGGCACAATAGCGCATCTGCACAATAATGCAATCTCTCAGAAGGGGGTCGATCCAGAAATCATACCAAGGCTAAGGAGTGATGTGGCGCAATGTCTTGTCAGTTTTGAGCTGGTGTTCCTACCATCCTTCTTCAATATCATGACGCATGTCCTAGTTCATCTAGCCGACGAGATTGTCATTCTGGGGCCCGTATTTCTATGCAATATGTTCCCCTTTGAGAGGTTCATGGGAGTCCTAAAGAAATATGTCCGTAACCGCGCTAGGCCAGAAGGAAGCATCTCCATGGGCCATCAAACAGAGGATGTCATTGGGTTTTGTGTTGACTTCATTCCTGGCCTTAAGAAGATAGGTCTCCCTAAATCGCGGTATGAGGGGAGACTGACTGGAAAAGGCACGCTTGGAGGGGGGGACTCAATAATATGCAGGGACGGATATTCTTGGTCTCAAGCACACTACACAGTTCTACAGAACTCTATCTTGGTGACCCCGTATGTCGATGAACACGAACAGTCTGCGCTCCAAACACCCGGAGCAGTGTGACGACTGGATTACATGTGAACACATCAGGACTTTCAGCAGTTGGTTGGAAACACGTCTCAGAGGTGACACCACTGTTTGTGATGAGTTGTACTCGTTGTCCAGGGGACCATCTTCGACTGTATTGACTTACAAAGGACACGAGATAAATGGGAATACATTTTACACGATCGCCCAAGATCAAAAGAGCACCAACCAAAACAGCGGTGTCCGCTTTGATGCAGCAACCGAGAGGGGAAAGGACACATATTATGGTTGCAATGGACATATGGGAACTTGACTACGGACATGATTTTAAGGTCCCTTTGTTTAAGTGCAAAAGGGTCAATCTGTCAGGAGGCGGGGTACAGGTAGACCCACAGTACGGAATGACAACAGTGGATCTGAACAATCTTGGGTACACCGACGAACCGTTCGTCCTAGCCAATGATGTGGCACAGGTTATCTATGTGAAGGACATGTCTACCAGACCGAGGAAAAGAAAAGATAAGGAAGCTAATACATCATACGATGAGCCAAAGCGCCACATGGTTCTTTCAGGAAAAAGGGACGTTGTGGGAGTGGAGGGCAAGACAGACATGTCTGAAGATTATGAAAAGTTTCATGAAATTCCTCCCTTCAAAGTCAAGGCTGACCCAAGCATCCTGATAAACGATGAAGATTATCCATGGTTACGGCGCAATAAGCAAATGACACAAGCGAAGAAAAAAATGAAGACTTTCTCCCGCAACTATTATGATGATACCATGCCAACTTTGTAATAGACGAGTATGATACCATTGTCCGTTTTGTACAAGAAGTGCATCTAGTTTTTGCCATAACCCTCTCAACTTTCTTGCACATGCTATGTGGATGAAATGATGATACCATGCCAAATTTCAACCTTTTCAGAGTTCATTTGAAATGCTTTTCAATTTTAGGGTCTTATAGCTCAAAATAATTAGTAAATGCATGAAAAATAACAGGCCAAAAATTAAAAATTATGCCACCTACTGGGCCACCACGGCCTGAATACGATTAGAAACCCATCCATGGGCCAGGATTCAGGCCCGCAGAAGGCCCAGTAGGCCCACATGCATGTACAGAGAGGTTAGGCCCGTAAGCCTGCTTTAGAGAGGAGCTCGACAGCTCAGGCGCACCGCACCTTATAAACAGGTGCGGCTCTCTCTTAGCTAGCGAGGTGGGACTAAACTCACCACCACGCCGCTGTGCAAGGCCATTGGTCCCGGTTGGTGGCACGAACCGGGACCAATTCCACCCTTTGGTCCCTGTTGGTGCCACGAACCGGTACTAATGAGGCTGTGGCCCCACGAGCACCTTTAGTACCTGTTCGTGGCACGAACCGGTACTAGAGTTTCTTACTAAGCAGTTTTTTAGTCCCACCTCGCTAGCTGAGAGGCACTAGGAGCGGTTTATAAGCCCTGAGTGCAGAGACGATGAAGAAGAGGCGCAATGCTCACGTTGCTTAGCTTCAAGCCTTGAGGAATAAGGTAGACTGCATGGAGCTATGTGCAGTGCAGTCTACACTATTCCGAAAGGCTTGAAGCAAATCAACGAGCATTGCGCCTCTTTTTTATTTTTAATAACTTATTACAACTCCGGACTTCTTGTGTTCCGACAAAATAAAATAAACTTTAATAAAATTTATGAAACTAAAATTAACAAAGTATTTTCTGTTCAAAACATTATAAGAAACCTCTATTATTATTGAAACTAAAATCATATAAAATTGATGCAACTAAAATTATCGAAGTATTTTCTGTTCAAAATCATTAAAAGCAAAAAGAATTTTCATAAAGAACTTTTTTTGATAGAAACTTTAATAGCAAAAAGAATTATCATAAAGTAAAATAAATAAGTAATTAGAAACAAAATAAAATAAAATAAATAAGTTTTTTGTTGTAAGTAGAAACAAAACAAAATAAATATAGCAAAAAAGAAAACAAAAAAACTAAATACAGCAAAAAGAATTTCATAAAGAACTTTTTTTGATAGAAACTTTAATAGCAAAAAGAATTATCGTAAAGTAAAATAAATAAGTAATTAGAAACAAAATAAAATAAAATAAATAAGTTTTTTGTTGTAAGTAGAAACAAAACAAAATAAATAAAGCAAAAAAGAAAACAAAAAACAGGCAAAAAATAAAAATTATGCCACCTACTGGGCCACCACGGCCTGAATACGACTAGAAACCCATCCATGGGCCAGGATTCAGGCCCGCAGAAGGCCCAGTAGGCCCACAGGCATGTACAGAGAGGTTAGGCCCGAAGCCTGCTTTAGAGAGGAGCTCGATAGCTCAGGCGCACCGCACCTTATAAACAGGTGCGGCTCTCTCTCAGCTAGCGAGGTGGGACTAAACTCCCACCACCACGCCGCTGTGCAAGGCCCTTTGGTCCCGGTTCGTGGCACCAACCGGGACCAATGCCCCCCTTTAGTCCCGGTTGGTGCCACCAACCGGGACCAAAGGCCCACGGTTCCCGCCCTTTGGGCTGCTGAAAAGGGACCTTTGGTCCCGGTTGGTGGCACCAACCGGGACTAAAGGGTGGCATTGGTCCCGGTTGGTGCCACGAACCGGGACCAATGCCCTTGCTATATAACCAGGACTTGTGAAAATTTCACATCTCCCTCGCCTCCCTCGCCAGTTGCCCCCGCCGCCAGGCTGCCCAAATCGCTCGCGCGCTCCTCGTCGCCGTCGCCGCCGCCGGCCGCCATCCCCGTCTCCCCGTGCCCCTGCCCCGCGCCCGAGCCCACGCCGGCCGCCGCCCCGTGCCCCTGCCCCGTCCCCGAGCACGCACGGCCGCGCCCCTGCGCCCCGGCCCGCCCCCACCATTGTCGTCGTCGCCGGCGCCCGCCCCCACTGCCGCCCCTGCCTCGACGCCGCCCCTCCTCCCCGTTCGGTCCGGCTCCGGCGACCCCCTTTCCTCCCTGTCCCCTCGATCCTCTTCATATAATTTTTCATATATTTTTTTTCATATGCATATGTTGATTATATGGATGGATGGATGATGTATATGTTCATTATATGGATGGATGGATGATGTATGCTTTTTTCATATAATTTTTTAGGCAGATTTTTAGAATTTTTTGTATGTATGTTATGTTTATGTATGTATGTTTATATGTATGTATGTTTATATGCAAAGCATATGCAAAGAAAATGTATGAATGGTCATATGCAAAGAAAAATGTATGTATGGTCATATGCAAAGAAAATGTATGTATGTATGTTCATATGAAAGAAAAATGTATGTATGTATGTTCATATGCATATGCAAAGAAAATGTATGTTCATATGCATATGCAAAGAAAATGTATGTTCATATATATGATGATATGTTCATATAAAAAGGAAAATAAGAAGAGGAAGAAAGGAGAAGAAGAGGAGAGGAAGAAGAGGAGAAATAAATAAGAAGAGGAAAAAGAAGAAAAAGAAGAGGAGAAGAAGAAAGGAATAGAAGAGAAGAAGAAAAAATAGAAAAATTCTATTTTTTCTTCTTCTCTCCTCTATTCCTTTCTTCTTCTCCTCTTTTTTTTCTTCTTTTTTTTCTTCGATCTTCTCCTCTATTCCTTTTCTTCTTCTCCTCTTTTTATTTCTTCTTCGTTTTCTTATGTTTTATCGGGTCTGTCGTCGTCGATATACCCCTCTCCCGATAACTTCAACACGAGGGGGGGTCGATATACCCCCTCCCCGCCGATAATATTATTTTCCCATGTACGTATGTCGTCGTTGTCGATATAACCCCCTCCCGATAACTTCAACACGTGGGGGGGGGGTCGATATACCCCCTCCCCGATAACATTATTTTCCCATGTATGTATGTCGTCGTTGTCGATATATATAACTCCCTCCCAGATAACTTCGACATGATGGACGGTCGATATTTATACCCCCTCTCGACCGTGATAACTTATACCACGGGAGCACCCCCCGGCCCTCTCGCTCGACCAAAACTCTCGAGGACACCCAAACCCTAGAAAAAAACGATGTCGGTCTCCTACCCCCTCCCGCCGCGCCCCTACCCTTGAAGCGTTGCCTAGGCCACCCCAAACCCGGAATAAGCTAGGTCTACGTTTGCACTAATATATCCACCTGCTGTCATGTTTGTGTAATAATTGCCATGTTGTAATATTTGCAGAAACAATGGAGCACGGACGAGACGAGCAAGCAGAAGAGGTGTTGGGGGACATAATCTTAGCCGGAGGTGATATCTTGTCGTATCTTAACGACAATGATGGTCTGGAAGAACAGGGTGAAGAAGCAGGCTACGGTGATCGAAGAGTGGAGGAGGAAAGACATGATTATGATGGCTCCGGTGACCCAATGCTGGTGCAAGAAGGAGCCCGTGGTGACGGCTCCGGTGACCGAACAGAGTCCGGCCAGGTAAATATATTAGTTAAGCCTGTGCTGACTAGCTAATTGATGCATTCATTGTTTTGGTATGTACACATATTAATTAACACTCGTCTTTCTTCTTTTTTCTAGCCCTCCGGATCGAGCACAACTGCGGTAAAGAGACGAGGCCCGAAGAGAAAGTTGCGCTCGGATGAAAGGTTTGAGATCACAGCAATCGCGCGCGACGGCCAACCGATTGAACCCATCCGGACAAAGGATGCATTTGCTGCTCAGTGCGGGGTTCTAGTTAGGGACAAGATCCCGATCAGCATCCACCAATGGTATAAGCCTAAGAAGGAAGACCCTGAGGTGTCTTATGTCAATGATATGCAGAAAGATGATCTTTGGACTGAGCTGAAGGCAAATTTCACCCTACCGCCAGAGGAGGATCCGGAGAAGCCAGTTATAGAGCAATTAATCAAGTCTCATGCTCTTAAGAAGATGGCAGACCTATTCAGGAGGTGGAAGAATGAGCTGAAAACGTTTGTCGACAAAGAAGAGACACCAGAATTCATCGGCCGGTATGAGAAGATCAGAGATCACTGGCCCGCATTTGTGGCCCACAAGACATCGGAAAAGAGTAAGAAGATGTCAGCGACAAACAAGAAGAATGCTGCGAAGAAGAAGCTTCACCATCGCACGGGGTCAGGTGGCTACCTCAAAGCCCGACCTAAGTGGGCCAAGGCTGAGAATGATCTGCTTGAAAAAGGGATCGAACCACAGACAATGAACTGGACAGACCGTTGCCGGACTTGGTTCTTCGGGGCTGGCGGAACCTTGGACCCTGTATCAGGGAGGTGCGTTTGGACGAACGAGCTTTTGAGAATACCAGTCAAGAAGATTCAGCAATATATCGATGCAGCGCAGGAAGGGACGTTCGTTCCAGACAGAGAGAACGACGAGCTCACAATGGCCCTCGGGAATCCTGAGCACCCTGGACGGACACGAGGCACGCCAGGCTCCGTTCCGTGGAAGGCTGGTTTTCCGGACGCGGGCGGTTACAAAAGCCAGGAGAGGAGGAAAAAAGTGGAGCAGATCCAAATTCAGAAGCTGCACGAAAGGGTTCAAGCGCTAGAGGAACGAGACGGCAATCGACATGCCGAAACTGCCCCCGAAGCTACACCGCCATCTCAGCGGAGAAGCAGCGTGGCTTCCACCGAGCTGCTTCAGCTGGAGCATGCGGCTCCTGCTAGCTACCCCGTGGATGCTATCACGGAGTCTCAACATTGCCACCTTATGGCGGAATGGCAGAACTTCAAAGTCAAGGCGGCTGTTGGCTCTGTTTTACCTCCTGAACCCGGCGCAACCTACCACTGCCGGCCGATTCCAGAAGGATATGCTAGGGTGATGGTGGATGAAATAACGGAGGGATTTGAGGAGCTCCAGCTTGACCACCCTACCGGTGAAGGGGAGACTCGGCTGGGTTCTGCTCTGAAGACTCCATGCCTATGGCGGAAGGAGCTCATCAAGCTTCCGAACTGGACGGCTCCGGCGAGTAAGGGCACTCCGCCTCCTCCTCCGCCTCCTCCTCCGGCGAGTGATCAGGGCACTCAGCCTCCTTCTCCGGCGCGTGGCGGCACTCCGCCTCCTTCTCCGCCAGCGCCGGCGCGCCAGAGCAGCCAGCCTCCTCCTTCTCCGCCTCGTCAGCAAGGGCGGAAGAGACCCGCCGCCGCTGCGGCTGCTCCGGCGCGTCGTAGTCCTTCTCCTCCGCCTCGTAAGCAAGGAAAGAAGACAGCCGCAGCCGCTCCGTCTGCTCTGCCGGCGTCTAGCAGTACAGCTGCCAGAGGCGGGAGGCAATACAGATTCGGTCCTTCTCTGAAGACTCCAGAGAAGTTACCATACGAGAGGACCGAGGAGGAAACCAGGAAGATCGTGCGAGCCGAAGTGACAAACTTCTTTGAAGGGGTGAAAGCAAAGAAACATCCACCTCCGGAGGAGAAGGTAGATCCGGTGAAAGCAAAGCGCACTCTGGCTGCCCTGACAAAACCACCAAAGTCTCCGCCGAGAGGCAACTATGAGCGCATTCTTGCAAAGACATATGCCGAAGCGGAGCGGTCGGGAAGTACTGTCAGTGATCAAAGGTTAAAAGAACGACGAGCTGGGAAAAAAATTGCCCAGCTCGGCGAACAAGCGAACCAATCGTGCCCCCCGCTCAAGGTGTCAAAAGACATCGTCGCTAATGATCCGAGTATGGTGCCCGGTTATAGCAATCTTGGAGATTACCTGCCCGACGATGTACATTATGAAATCATGGAGGTGGACGAACACAAATACCATTACGGGAAGCCTCTCGTCAAAGATGAAAGATCTCTAACAACGATGATGCGAAGACTACATGATTGGTACATGAAAACCTGCAGAGAGTCTGATGGGATGAATACTTTGACGCTGAGAGTTAAACCGGAGCATGACCTCGTTGGAATTGATCTGCTGAATGTTCCATTTGAGGATTTCTTCCAGTTTTACAATCAAAAGGCCCTCGATAAAACAACGATCACTTGCTACTGTCTGTAAGTAGTACTACTTCTGTCATTAAGTCTCTCTATATAGGTCAGCTCTTTCATTGCATGTATTTATAATTATCCTCACTATATTATGCAGATTGAAGATCGCCGAATTGAAGAAAAGACAAATCGGTGATATTGGGTTCATTAACACAAATCTCATAGATGCATATACGGTTGAAAAACATCCCAAAGAAGCCGAGGCCAACTTGCTACAATCGTTGGTATTAAATCAAAACAAAGATATAATACTCTTTCCTTACAACTTCAAGTGAGTGTTACTGTCTTGTGCATATTCGGTTTCCCTTATTAGTCCAGGTTATGGTAATGTAATTGATGACTTATGCATGCATGCGCAGCTTCCACTATATTCTCCTAGAGATTAAGCTTGAGCAGGGAGTAGTAACCGTCTTAGACTCGAGACGAAAAGATCCCCAGGACTATGCGAACATGACTCAAATGCTCGAGAAGTAAGTTAAATCGATCATTATCCACCATATCAGCAACTTTGTTCATTTCCTGATATCAAGTAATTGTTTTCTTTGTCTGGCAGGGTTTGGAGAAAATTCACCACAAAAGCTCCGGGACTGCCGAAGAAGCTGCAATTTAATCACCCGAAAGTAAGTACTATAGTAGCATGTTCCGCGCATCTCCTAGTGATTCAAGCGCTAGTTTCATCAATACCATTTAGCATGCTTGCTTATCAGTTTGATTGACCTCTATTTCTTGTAAAGTGGTTGTGGCAGGAACCCGGGAATAATTACTGTGGATACTACGTTTGCGAGTCCATCCGCTACACGACCTGTGAGCGGGGCTACACTGAAGAACAATATGAAGTGCGTAAGCAATAATATTCACAATTTTATTTTATTACCATCATTTGTGTTGAGTTTCATTTATTCATATATATATGTATTGACCCCCTTCTTCAAATTAGATGTTTCGGAAGCGGGATGAACTCCTAGCACCAGATCGTATGCGAGGAATTCAAGAGGAATTGGCGGCATTCTTCCTTGACCACGTGATCGCTGAAAACGGAGAATACTATGTGGACCCTGTGTTCCTACAATTTAATTAGGAGATTGTATTGTAAGAGATAATTATTGTATATATGTAGCCGGTAGTGTCGGATAGATATACGAGAACTTGTTGTTCGACCAATATCTCGGAGAAGGAGAGGTGGTCGATATCACTTCTCTCTGTATGCATATGTTCATGACGATCTTCTGTTTCCTTCATTTGATTACTAGCTAGCGTGTCTACTCCTCTCCATACGTATATAGTACGTAGCGTCGACCAAGCACGGAGATAAGAGAGGACACTTCTCTCTATTAATTAGCTAGCTAACACAATATATGAAACACCTAAATTAACCCCCCAAAACCCCTAAACCACCCCCTTTCAAAAAAAACAAAAACCTCAGCTCCTGCCAGCTGCTGACGCGTGGATGCCTATTGGTCCCGGTTGGTGACACCAACCGGGACAAAAGGCCCTGCCTATTGGTCCCGGTTGGTGTCACCAACCGGGACCAAAGGCCCCCCTGCCTGGGCTGGCAGCAGCGGCCACGTGGAGGACCTTCTGTCCCGGTTCGTGTAAGAACCGGGACTAAAGGGTTAGGGCTTTAGTAACGACCCTTTAGTCCCGGTTCGAGAACCGGGACAAAAGGCCCTTACAAACCGGGGTAAAAGCCCCTTTTCCTACTAGTGTACAGCTCGCAAACGGAGCAAAACATAGCACATAAAACTGAAAAAAAAGCGGACAAAGACAACCGATACGGTGATAATAAGGACAACCTCTCTAGACTCCTATCCTGTTATGCGAACGCCATTCGAACCTTTGCCTTGCCATGGTGCTCAAGAACCACTGATGGTGCTCTAATCTGCAACACCTCACTACCACCCCGTGGAAACAATGCCTCTACTCCTCTACCTAGAACAAATCTACCTAATTAAATTTCTCTTGCATAAATATTCACTGGAGGGAGGGGGATTAATATAACCCATCTTGATCCAGATCCAAAAGAATATCATTCTTGATTTGGGACGAAGACAGGGTTCTGGAATCCAGGAAATCAAGAGGCAGACGAACTACGTACATGTGTTGAATTAGCTATTGAGAAGATGAGATGAAGGGAGTAGTACCTGCTGGGTGGAAGCGCGACGGCCATCTGGACGATTGCTCACCTAGGGACGCCGGTTCCACCAGTGGTGCTGCCAAGTCGTGGTGGGATCTGACGCTCACGTTGAAGGTCAGGTTCGGGGGACATGCTTGTTGCCATGGCGCTGGTGTGGGTCGCAAGTGCAAAGAAAAAAAAAGTTAAAACCCTTGAATTTTGTGCATTGAAATTAATATACATACATACGACAGGGAGATGCCCAGACAGGGATTATCTCAAAAAAAAACTATAGACAGGGGATCTGACGCCAGAGATGCCCAGATCGCCAATCGGACGGTCAGAAATGAAAATCGCTGAGAGAGCTCGCTTTAGGCTTGGTTATACTGTCCTAAAAATGGATCAGTGCTTGGGGTTAAATACCTACAGATTTAGGAACTAAGAAATATTTGCAAATCCAAAATATATTATTTTTAAATTCGGGTCTGTGTAGGGCACATCGAGATGTGCCCTAGTTATTGCACACCTAAGTGACTTATCAAACATCAAAAGGAAAAAAGAAAAAGGAAAAAGAAAATACGCACACAAATCTCTGTGTAAGATCAATTACATAGGACTTAGATGTGCAATACTTATGACACATCTAGGGACCCACATCTAGATATGCTTTAGCAAAAATGTTCTAATTCTCTTCCGGAGGCAAGAACTTCCAATTGGTTCTCATGTTGTATGATGCATTCAATCTCGCTAAGAAAGGAACAAGATCAATCGTTTATTTTTTCTTGTTCCTACTTCTCTATGACTCTTTGGGCAGGGTCTTGAGTTCTTTTCTGAGATGGATGTAAGTACCCTTGTGTCCTTCCATGCTTAAGATCCCAGGAATTAAGTATGTATTATACCATCAATTGTTACATGTTAGACTTACATTTCACATATCCATATTCCTTTGGATGAGAAGGTCAGCATGAAACCTAGAGCTTGAGTTGTAATTACTGGTCATTTTATATGATAAATTATTCTACCATAAAAGTAAAGATCATAGTAGTGAGGCTATTTCTAGACCCTTAGGCTGATTTTAGGCTAATTAGTGGTCACTACCTGCTATAATTTGGCACAAAAATGTATATCTCGCTTACCGTGACCACAACGTCACGCTTGGCAACACACATCACGAGGTTGACCGGCCCAATATAATAGTTTTTCTTTTGATTATGGCGGTATCTCTCCTAGCATGGATCGAAGAACTATTATGTTTTTATTTTGTTTATTGTAACGCTCAGTTGCTCCTAGCGGGACCAAGGACTTGTGTTGCCTTTTTTTTTGTTTCTTTCTATTTTTTTGGGTTCTATTAGCCTGCTATGTTCGCTCGCATTGGTGGACCTAAATTAACTTTCCATTTG
>NC_057796.1:33080341-33081676 GCF_018294505.1 Triticum aestivum | reverse complement strand
TTCTTTCTCCTTTTCATGTATTTTCCTTTTTCGGTTTTGTTTACCCATTTTTTATGTTTCTTTTCCTACATATTTTTGTACATTTTATAGACATAGCTTCTAAAATATACTTTTGAATTTATATAAATACACTTGAAACATTTTACAAATACATTTTGAGAATTTTCCAAATACACGAACACTATTTTCCAAATAATTTGGAACATTAATGCACAGTGAACATTGCTCAAGTAATACATGATGAAATTTGTTCAAATAATTTCGAACATATTTTAAGACATGTGATTTTTAATAGACTTGTCACATATTTTAATGCACAATAAGTGTCTGTTCAAATAAAGTTTAACACTTTTAACGCACATTGAACAAATTTTAAATACACGACGAACTGTTTTAAACATTTTAACATTTAAATATAAAATAAACATCTCCCTTGCAAATGGGCCGCCCCAATAATGAGCTACTGCAGGCTATGTAGCATCATGACCTTCAATAGGCGATATATTGTAGCTCACACGAAAAAGTTCTGTGTGTATTTTGAAAATGTTCATCATATATTATAAAAGTTCAGTAAGTATTTAAAATATGTTTAACGTATATTAATTTATTTTGAAAGCTTCAGTGTGTATTTCAAAATGTTCACCATATAGTAAAATGTTCAAGAAATAGTAAAAAAATATTTAGAGTATACTAGAAAATTTTACTCTGCACAAAATATGTTCATGGTACATTAAAAAAATGTTCAGTGTGTATTGGTAAAAGAGTACATTAAAAGAATGTTTATGTTACACAAAATTATAGAAAAATGTGCAGTGAAAGACACACCAAGAGAAAACCAAACCCGGAATAAATCACTAAAATTAAAAACCCTAATACCAGAACTAAAAAAAATCAAGTAAGAGAAAAAATCAGAAAGAAAACCAGAGAACCGAAAAAATCGCCAGAAACAGACCAGGAACAGTAAGGCTATTATAAAAAACCGGCTTAAATGGTGGAGCGCTAACGCTAATGTGTCGGCCCCTATGTCAAATGGGAATTGGCACGACTTCAGTAATAGCATGAAGAATTTTGGGCTGGGAGTGGGTAACTGTAGTTGGGCCTAAGCTTTCTGGTGCTAATTTGTTCCTTGCTGCCACACGTCTCCGTGTACGACGATCTTCGGACATGTTCATGTTTAAGCATGCTAGGGGGGAAATGGTCACCCTAGTCTTTCTGTTTCTCACTTTAATATGTTGTCCTTGCCTCTATTTATGGATCTTTGATACGGTGGTTGAGTCTTGAATCTGGATTCAACAAGCTGGGAGTTGTTCCTTCTTCTTCTTTTTTCTTTTTTGC
>NC_057796.1:33072721-33079823 GCF_018294505.1 Triticum aestivum | reverse complement strand
CCCCAATAATGAGCTACTGCAGGCTATGTAGCATCATGACCTTCAATAGGCGATATATTGTAGCTCACACGAAAAAGTTCTGTGTGTATTTTGAAAATGTTCATCATATATTATAAAAGTTCAGTAAGTATTTAAAATATGTTTAACGTATATTAATTTATTTTGAAAGCTTCAGTGTGTATTTCAAAATGTTCACCATATAGTAAAATGTTCAAGAAATAGTAAAAAAATATTTAGAGTATACTAGAAAATTTTACTCTGCACAAAATATGTTCATGGTACATTAAAAAAATGTTCAGTGTGTATTGGTAAAAGAGTACATTAAAAGAATGTTTATGTTACACAAAATTATAGAAAAATGTGCAGTGAAAGACACACCAAGAGAAAACCAAACCCGGAATAAATCACTAAAATTAAAAACCCTAATACCAGAACTAAAAAAAATCAAGTAAGAAAAAAAATCAGAAAGAAAACCAGAGAACCGAAAAAATCGCCAGAAACAGACCAGGAACAGTAAGGCTAACATAAAAAACCGGCTTAAATGGTGGAGCGCTAACGCTAATGTGTCGGCCCCTATGTCAAATGGGAATTGGCACGACTTCAGTAATAGCATGAAGAATTTTGGGCTGGGAGTGGGTAACTGTAGTTGGGCCTAAGCTTTCTGGTGCTAATTTGTTCCTTGCTGCCACACGTCTCCGTGTACGACGATCTTCGGACATGTTCATGTTTAAGCATGCTAGGGGGGAAATGGTCACCCTAGTCTTTCTGTTTCTCACTTTAATATGTTGTCCTTGCCTCTATTTATGGATCTTTGATACGGTGGTTGAGTCTTGAATCTGGATTCAACAAGCTGGGAGTTGTTCCTTCTTCTTCTTTTTTCTTTTTTGCGTTTGTCAACTTCTTCACGTTGGGCTCTATGGAAGATCTTTAATTCAGTTAGTGCTTAAAATTTCTCCCTCTATTTATAGACAAAGTTTATAGACAAAAATATTAACATATACAATAAAAGTTAATATCATTAGATTCATTATTGAATATACATTTACATAATATGGATTTGTCATAGTAAATGTTCATATTTTTTAATAAACTTGGTCAAATTTTACGAAGTTTGACTTCAGTCAAATCTAATACGCAGAGTAAATAAAAATGGAGGGAGTAATAAGAAGTATCATAGTGATGTAATGTTTTAGTCGCACCCAGAGTGAGTGACAGATGGCACGCCCCAAGAAACCACCAGATCCCTTTTTCATGGAGAGGCGATTTCGCATCTCGTCCGTGAACCATGGGGGGGGGGGGGTACGAGGTGGGAAGGCCCTAGGGTCATGACTGTAGCCGGCCTGTGAACTGCTAGAGGCCTTGCCGGTCCCTCTCCTCGGCAGGTACAACAGCGCGCAGAGTTGCTTGTGCCGGACCATCGGGAGACTCTGCCCTAAGGTCGGCCAAATTGGCAGAGCAGTGAAGAGATTGGTAGCATGCCACGAGGAGCCGTGATGGCGATGGCGCATGCCGGCGACCGAAGGGGCCCTCGCGCTCCTCACAAAATTCCACAACAGCCAACTCGCGCTCTACTACGTCACCACTGGGCCGCCCGGGTGGGATGGATTGGTTCGCTGGACCACCAGAAATTAGTCCGGGTGCGGCTGGTGGTGCCGACATTCGCATCGGCAAAGACATGCATGAAATCATCCGCGACAGAGGAGCGAGTAGTCATGGCGGCGGCGGCGGCAAGAGGCACAATAGCGCATCTTCAGGCCCGTCAGCGTATTTGCAGACACGACAACGGTGGTCATGTGTCATACTCACTGACAGCGCAAGGAAGATTATCGTCTGGTGCGAGGGCAACGGCCATCACACAAGGAGGCTTGAGGCGTCAATGGCGGAGTCTGGCGCTGATGAGCGAGGGGGCACACTGGCTGTTCCCTGCCGGCTTCTAGCATTGGAGCGCCGACTCCAATGGTGTGGATTTTGCACTGTCAGTCATGTCGGCGTGGAGAGGCAGTGGCTAGGTTCAAGCGAAGATATGGGCGTCCACCCGACGACCGTGGCGGTGGTCTAAGTTGGGAAGACGCCCCATCAGTCTGCTAGTGCCTTTTGGCCCCGACGTGGAGTACTGGCGGAGGCGACTATCAACAATCCATTTTGAAGATGTTGTTTTGAATACCGCTTCATATCCGGAGTGAAAACTCTTGTTCTAACTTTTGTTAGTCGGGCTCAGTCAGGGCGGGGCCGACAAAATCCGGGGCCCTGTGCGAAACTAGAAAATGGGGTCCTTTCTAACTAAAAAATGAACTAACAAGCAATTATAATGTATATATATCTTGCAGAATTTTTTATAATATATATAATATAATGTCTTACATAACAATTGGACATAAAAAAATAATATCTATTGGAGATCATGCTTTAATGTTTGGCAATTAGACGAACTACTTAACTCACCTAGTTTTGGGCCCTGTCCGATTGAACTGCTACACTGTGATAATGAAGGAGGTAAGAACCGATCTCTAACGAAGTAACGATCCTTGCCAAAAGTTAATTAGGAAATTAGGAATTAGGAGTAGGAACCGAAATTAATTAAAAAGGAGGAGCCGCTAAGCACCTGGAGGTTGGAGTTGGTCACGAATCGATCCGACGAGGCGACTAGTTTGAAATTTAGAAGAGGAAGCTAGGAAGGCAACAACGGCAGCGGCCTGGATACGATCGATCTGATGAGGCGAAGGCGATGAGACGATCATGTTTCCTATAGCGAAGCCAACGCGTCCAGTCTCCAGACCGAGAGACAAAACAATCCCGATGGACTTCTGTAGCGATCCCATTATTATTATTTTTGATCGACGGTAGTGTTTCCATATTATCTCGAAAGATCGATCGAGCACCAGCGCTCGTGCGCTTGATGGCATTGAGGCCTAGCTCCAGCTCCTGATCGACTCAGGCCCAACTCCAGCGCCTAAAATACTACTAGGCCTATATAAAAATTTGGGGCCTTCAAAATTATGGGCCCTGTGCTGGCTGCACATTTGGTACCACTATAGGCCCGGCCCTGGGCTCAGTAGAGACAAACTTGTGACGTTAACTTGTTGAAGGCATTATCCCTTCTTAAAGGCGTTGCTGCGGAAGAAGTCCTATATGTTCATTCTGTATGTCGTAATGGCTCGGACAGTGGTTGTCTTTTGTTTGTACTCTGCTCAATAGTTAATAAAAATAGTTGTGTGCATCACATTGATGCAGAGGCTGGGGTTTAACCTCCTTTTCTAAAAAAAGAGAGGGAGTGATGCAGCTAGGTGTGTTTTCAAGGGTAGTTCTGGGCTCATAAATCGTAGCACAGTTCAGCCATGCCTATATTTGACTTGGTGCTTGCTGTTTGTACATCTGCAAAGTCGGAAGGTTAATGCACTTATGCTTACTTGTGTTAGATTAGATCCCATGCGTTTTGGCCTTTTGAGTGTCTTCTACTTGTTCTCCCATTTTCCTTTTAGAACCTAATACTATATATTATTTAAATCTGTTGGATTTCGCATTCATTTTCCCTTTGATGCTTCCTTCTGATTTAAATCCTCCATCTATAGATTAGTAAGAGTAAGTTCTCGGTCGTCGGTCTCGGTACGTTCGCGGGGGCTGGTAGAGGTGACATCGGACCGGAGGAAACTCTGGATGACTCGTTCATCCCGACGGTGGCGACGACCAGGGTCGCCGTTCTCCTACTTGCAGGCGCCGTCGAGGTCCCTGCCCTCCACCCCGACCCCATGCCCGGGTGAAAACCCTAAATCTCCTTAGATTGGGCGGCGGCGGCACTGCGTGTGTCGTACCCTTCTTGGAGGCGCCGCCTGGGGCGTTTGGGTGCTCGGTTTGAGGAACTGCAGGCAGAGGGGATGGGACCAGTGGCAGCAGGTGGTGTTTCGGGTCGGAGAAGCGGCGTGGCATCTGGCACGTCGACAACGGCGGATCTCAGCGACATGGAGCAGCGGGATCTCGCCGGTGGGCTTGTGATGGTGGACGAGTGCAGGATGGTGGCGTTGTCTGGCGTCGTGGTGGCGTCGACGACAGCTAGACCGGGCAAGGTAGATACAGCAGTACAACACTGAAGATAGATTGGTGGCAGGTGGTTGCGGCGGCCTCATACCCGGCAGGCGTCCTGGTTGAGGAGCGCGTCGGACTGGTGGGTGCCCCATACCCGGCAGGCGTCCTGGTTGGGATCTCAGGTCTTAGATGTTAGGTTTGGTTGCGAGGTCTGTTTGGTATTAAGCTCAGACATCAGAGCAACTCCAATGGGGCGACCCATTTCGTCCGCGGCCATCCGTTTGGGTCGGCGCGGACAGAAAAGGCGGCCCAACGCGCCGACCCAAACGGATGCGCGTCTGTTTTTCGTCCGCGGGCGACCCATTCCCGGCCCATTTTTTAGCCTGATTTGCGTCGGCGCGGACACGCGACGGACGCGTGCGCGCTCGCCTACTCCTGTCCTCGGGCCCGCTGGTCTGTGGCACATTGGCCTCCCCTCTCACCCCCCCGGGCCAACAAGCAACCCTCGCCCCGCCTCCTCCGTCACCGACGCCGCCGCCCATTTTTGCTGGCGACTCTTCCAGCTGCCGCCGCCTCCACATCCGCCCAGCAACGCCGCCCCTACCCCCCGTCGCCCGCCGCTGCCGTTTTGCCGCCGGGGAGCAAAACTGGTTCCCACCGCCGCTTCCCCCACCGCACAGCCGCCCGCGACCAAGAAGACGCCTCGCCGCCCCCGCCACATCCGACCGGCACACTCATCGGACGCCGTCACACTCGTTGGACGCCGGCAGGGCAGCTAGCTGGTCTGTGGGCGACGCATCTCCGCTCGCCGGCCGTCTCCTTCTTCAACGCCCACAAGCTGTTCGACAGCTTGCCAAGGTACGAAAATGGACTCCGCCGACGAGTTCTTTTTCCACAATTTTCTTTGCGACTCCGATGATTCATCGTCCGACGACGAGGAGGAGATATTGGCTGCCGTGTTGGTCCATCACCACCTCAACAGCCAGCGGCCGTTGTTTCGTGGCTCCATTCCGGGCCACCTTCCGGCGTTGAATTGCAACCGAGAGAGCAGGCATTTCCTTCTCTGGAAGGACTACTTTGATACAACAAACCCGTTGTTCAAACATCACAAATTCCGCCGCCGGTTCCGTATGAGTAGGCATGTTTTCAACCGTATTAGAGAGGGAGTGGTCGGCTATGATGACTACTTCAAGTGCAAAGAGGATGCCGTCAGCAAGATTGGTTTCTCCTCTTATCAGAAATGCACTGCCGCCATCCGAATGCTTGCATACGGAGTGCCCGGTGATCTCATTGACGAGTACGTCCGTATGAGCGAGTCTACATGCCTAGAGTCTGTGATTGCTTTGTTTGGCCCTGAGTACTTGAGAGAGCCGACAACTGAAGATACAGCCCATTTGTTGGCGATGAATGCCAACAGGGGCTTCCAGGGGATGCTTGGCAGCATAGACTGCATGCACTGGGAGTGGAAGAACTGCCCTTCTGCTTGGCAAGGGTAGTATAAGGGACATGTCAGGGCTTGCACTATCATACTAGAGGCCGTGGCGTCTCAAGATCTCTGGATCTGGCACTCTTTCTTTGGTATGGCTGGATCACACAATGATATCAACGTGCTTCAGCGCTCGCCGGTGTTTGCTAGGCTTGCCGAAGGCAACAGCCCACCGGTGAACTTTACTGTCAACGGCCACAACTACGACAAAGGGTACTATTTGGGTGCCGATATCTATCCTCAGTGGACCACTATTGTCAAGACAATACCCAACCCTGTCGGAGAGAAAAGGAAAAGATTTGCCCAAGAGCAAGAGAGTGCTAGGAAGGATGTCGAGCGTGCCTTTGGTGTTTTGCAATCTCGATGGGGCATCGTTCGGTATCCTGCTAATACTTGGAGCACGCAGAAAATATGGGAGGTGATGACTGCTTGTGTGATCATGCACAATATGATCGTAGAAGACGAGCGCCCGGAACGTCTGTATGATCAAGTCTTTCAGTTTCAGGGTGAGAATGTTGTGCCTGAGCATGGAGTAGCGGCAATATTTGAGCAGTTCACTCAGTTTCATGAAGACATCCGTGATTGAGAAACTCACGTGCAACTGCAAAATGATTTGGTTGAGCATATGTGGACTCATGTTGGTAACCAATAGATGTATCTTCTTTTATTCGTTTGCAAAACTATGTGAAATATTTTTATTTGTATTTGGCTTGTAAAACTATACTATTTATTTGGGCGGCTAAACTATTTTGCTTGTTATATCATTTCACAATATGTTTGAATGCAAATCAATGTAAAATTGGGCGGCCAGCCGGCCACGCCTGCACATATGGGTCGGCGCGTTGGGCGCGCTGCCGACCCATATGAAAAACAGGGCGGACGCCGGGCGGGCGGCCGACCCAAACGGACAAAAAGCGGACGAAATCGCCTCCGTTTGGGTCGGCCCGTTGGAGTTGCTCTCAGCATCCCTACATTAACTGGATAGGAGTAGCGACAGATGTTGTCTAGACGGTGGCTTTAATCTTACTGTTGTATGAATTTGTAAGGTATTGTGTGAATAATTAATAAAGTGGTTGCATGCATCGTCCAGATGCAGGGTCATCCTCCATTTCTAAAAAAAAATTAAGACTAAGTTTAGTACATAACAAAATGTCTGACATGGGTGACATGAACTCTCCCTCTGTATATCAAAGTAGTCTAACATTTCAATAATGTTGCTGAACATTGTATTTTCCTGTAGGCATGGTCGCAGTACTGCAGCAGTGGCAAATTAGAGTGCAACACACAAAATGATCAGCTAGCACCACGTGTCAAAAGCACAACACTACTTTACTTTTGTACGTATATGCGTATTGGAACGCAAATACTTGAGATGCAGATACGTACATACCGCACCGTCGTCTCTTCTCCCTGCCTTGCTTGCAGTATGGACTAAGGTTGCAAGCTCAGAACATATCAACACAGCAGAAAGAAATACACAAAAGATGATGAAACTTTTGGTCACGAATCATGATGGTGTCTGTTGACAAACACTAATGTCTACTGTGCTGTCAGCCTCGAGATTTTGTGTCCTAAATCTTGATGATTGTGTGCTAC
>NC_057796.1:33045318-33072501 GCF_018294505.1 Triticum aestivum | reverse complement strand
TCCGTCATTGACAAAGAGTGATGGTGATTATCAATGATTGACACAGCATGCATGCCGGCAGGCACACTGGCAGATAATGGCGTGCATGCATGGCGACCACAGTGATAATCTCCGTTCTCCAATGCATGTGTGCTGCTAGCTCTTGATGGATGGTCACTCGATTTCAGCTCACATTTTGCATCACCATCTCCTGGATGCATTGATCTCTGTGTTGCTTTGTTGATCTTTGTGTAGCTCTTGATATAATATGCTACTGTTAACAACTGCTCAAATGAGTAATTCATCTGCTTGATGATAGAAGCCTTCTTCTTGCTCCTTCAGAAGAACAGAGCTAAGTTCAGTGTCCCTTTTCCTGATTTCTCTACCAAATGGCAAACAGAACAAGACATGTAGTTTGATAATTTTCAATGCCTTACTAGTCTCGATTAGCCACAAGGAATATAATGTTCTTTTACAGGTCCAGTTTGGCTCCTTGGTTCAGGCGAAGCAGAGTGCAGAGCCTAACTTGTAAATCAAGATGAAACCTGAATCATTTCTGGAGAAAAGAAGGTCACCTACATGGGAAGTTTATCAAAAGGGGCAACAAGGTATCCTTTGACGCCTCCATGTTACGTACAATTTAGTCAATGGGCGATTTTTGTTTGAGCGAAAACGCATTCTGACACGCGCACACACAAGAATTACACAGGGCAGCATGGTTCAGGTGCTGGTTCATTTTGCCTTTCCTGCCTCTGCTCTACTGACTGACGAGTCAAACTGATCACTGGCATATCCGTATTAATCCTTACCCACAGGTTTTAATCATGTGAAACACATGCTAGCTTGTTCATGTTTTTCAACGTAGCTGTCCTGTCCATACGCTCAACTCATTGCAGAACTACTGATCTGTGTCAAACATGATACATATACATGCACACACCTATTGCACCGTGACAGGAGAGATCTCGTTTGGTAGTTTGCTCAGGAGGTAGTTAGGCCGAATCTCTTATCTATTGTAACTAGCTAGGTCTATCTCCTCCTTATCTTTCTCCTCAAGATGTAACTTGGATTCTCTCCAAACCGAATGTATGCGCTATCAGGGTTATTGCGCCCTGCTATATAACACGCAACACGTCCCTTCATACAAGGTAAGACGTTTCCGCCTATCGCACATGGTAATCAGAGCCTTTTCTCTTCCAATCTGAAAACCCTCCATGATTCCAACTGTGCCTAGCCATGTCTTCCTCCCCCGGCGCCTTCCAACCTAGCCTCAATGGCCAGGTCACCGAGAAGCTGTCCTGCACGAACTACGTGCTGTGGCGCACGCAGATCACGCCGCAACTGCGTGGCGCCGGTGTCTTCGGCTACGTCGACGGCACCTCGCCGGAACGAGCCAAGCTCCTCTCTGCCAAGGACAAGGACGGCAAGGAGACCTTCGAGCCCAACCCTCTCCACCCTCTCTGAGTCCGGGAGAATCAGCAGGTGCTCAGCTACCTGCTGGCCAGCCTCTCCAAAGAGGTGCTCATCACGGTGACCACGGTCACCACGGCGCAGGCGCTCTGGACGACACTGGCGAGCATGTACTCGTCCCAGTCGCTAAGCCGCGTCAACAACATCCGCACCTCCCTCATCAATGCGCAAAAGGGAAATCAATCCGTCGCATCCTACTTCGCCTCCATGCGCGGACTGGCTGATGAACTGGCGGCGGCCGGCAAGCCGATTCAAGATGATGAACTCATCTCCTACATCCTCCATGGCCTGGATCAGGACTATCAGCCCCTGGTCTCGGCCCTGGACGCCCGCGTCACGCCCGCCTCCCTCGACGAACTCTTCTCCATGCTCAGCAACTTCGACCAATGCATGGCGCAATTCCACGGCTCCGGCGGCAGCGGCTTCAAGTCTTCTGCCAACGCCGCATCTCGTGGTCATGGCGGCGGCTCTCGCTCGCGTGGCCCCTCTCGTGGCATGGGGCGGTCAAGTGGCGCTGGACACAGCGGCGACGGCGGGCGATCTGGCAATAGGGGCGCCGCGGTGGTGGTTCTGGCAGGTCTCGCCCGGACCCTCCACGCTGTCAGATTTGCGGCAAGCCGGGCCACACGGCCAGGGACTGCTGGTACCGCTACGAGGAGGATGAAGATGAATCCCAAGATGAGGACAAGATCGCCACAGCTGCAGATGGCTCCTATGGTGTTGACACCAATTGGTATGTCGACAGCCGCGCCACGAACCATATAACCAGTGAACTTGAGAAAGTCACAATGAAAGAAAAATACCATGGAAAAGATCAGATCCACACAGCCAGTGGAGAAGGTATGAAAATACATCACATTGGTCATTCAATATTTAGTACCCCTCAACGTAGAATTTATCTTAAGAGAATTTTGCATGTTCCTAGTGCCAATAAAAACCTTCTTTCCATTCATAGAATTGCCATTAATAATCATGTCTTTCTCGAATTTCATCCCTACTTCTTTTTGATCAAGGATCAGGTAACGAAGAAAATCCTCTATCGAGGTAGATGTGTTCGAGGGCTTTACCTGTTGATTCCGGAGCGTAGAAGGTTCAATAAACAAGTCTATGGTGTTGTCAAAGTTTCGTCAACATGGTGGCACGATCGATTAGGACATGCTTCTTTTTCTTTAGTTGAGAAATTGCTTAGGAAAAATAAGCGCCCGTTTGTTGGTGAGCGTCATGTTGAAAGAATTTGTGATTCATGTCAAAGAGCTAAGAGTCATCAGTTACCTTACTCTATATCTACTAGTGTCTCCACAAAACCATTGCAATTAATTTTTTCTGATGTTTGGGGTCCTGCCCCCAGTTCTGTTGGTAGACACACATACTATGTTAGCTTTGTTGATGACTACAGTAAATTCTCTTGGATCTATCTTCTCAAGAAACGATCCGATGTTTTTCAAGTTCTCCAAAACTTTCAAGCTCTTGTGGAACGTAAGTTTGGTAGCAAAATCATTGATGTCCAATCCGATTGGGGAGGGGAGTACGAGAAACTCAAATCCTTCTTCCAAACTCTTGGTATTTCACATCACGTGTCATGCCCTCACGCTCACCAATAAAACGGCTCGGCCGAACGTAAGCATCGCCATATCGTTGAGGTTGGGCTAGCTCTTCTCGCAGGAGCCTCTATGCCTCTTAAATTATGGGATGAAGCCTTCCTCGCGGCTGTCCATATTATCAATATGCTTCCTAGTGGTGTTATCAATAACGAAACTCCTGTTGAAAGGCTTCTCCAGACCAAACCAGACTATAAGTCTCTTCGTGTGTTTGGCTGTGCATGTTGGCCAAATCTTCGTCCATACAATAATCGCAAACTCATCTTTCGCTCCACACAGTGTGTGTTTCTTGGCTATAGTGCTCTTCACAAAGGTGTCAAATGCCTTGACGTCTCAACAGGCCGTGTCTACATCTCTAGAGATGTTGTTTTTGATGAAACTAAGTTTCCCTTCGCTGATCTTCATCCTAATGCCGGTGCACTACTTCAAAAAGAAATTCTTCTCTTGCCACCTCATCTTATCGGTCTTGATCAAGGGGGAAAAATATTGATGATCAACTATTGACTAAACGCACTAATAGTGAACAAGAGGCTTGTGCTGATGAAACAAGAACAAACAGTGAAGAAAATGCAGCTGAAAACTTCCTCAACAATGGAAAAATTGGGCCTTATTTCATGTGTTCTGAACCAGGAGACAGATTCTCCTCGGGATCTGCTCCGCGCCAGGAAATCCGATCCTCCTCGTGATCAACAGCGGCAGGCGCGGGCGCAGGAATCAGATCCTCCTCGGGATCCGACGCAACAGGCGCGGGTGCGCGCGCCGTCTCTGACTCTGCGGGCAACGCGCGGCCTCCTCCGGCTGGCTGCGGGATGTCGCCACCCCCGCGCGAATCGCTGTCTGCCACGTGGAGCCCGACTGCTGGCCCGAGCGATGCACGATTCTATGGCCATCCCGTGTGCTACAAGCCGCGGGCTTCAACACGCTCCACCGATGTGGGGCACAGTACGGGCGCGGGACAGCTGACCGGCGCCAACTCCCATCCTGATATGCAATCATTGGAGCATGATGGGATGGTTCGCCGGCTGGGATCCTCTGCGGCTCCTACAAGGGCTGAACCGCGGTCGCTGGCCACAGAAGATCCGCCTGGCCCAATGCGTGCTTCTTCCGATGAGGATTTGCCCTCGGGATCTGCTGCTGCCGAATCTCCTGTGCAGTCTGCCGGATCCTCTGCGGGCACAGATTTGCCTCCATCATCTCCGCGACACACACGGCTACAAAAAGGTGTGACACAACCTGTTAATTACAAACATATGACTAAGTATGGCATGATTTGTTCCACGGGAGAACCAGGTGAACCAAATACAGTTGAAGAAGCACTTGGTGATGAAAAATGGAGAAAAGCTATGAATGAAGAGTACATGGCCCTAAAGAAAAACAAAACATGGCATTTGGTTCCCCCGCAGCAAGGTAAAAATTTAATTAACTGCAACTGGGTATTCAGGATTAAAAGAAAATCCGATGGAATCATTGATCGTTATAAGGCTAGGCTAGTTGCAAAGGGTTTCAAACAACGGTATGGTATAGACTATGAGGACACCTTTAGTCCAGTTGTAAAAGCTGCCACCATCCGTCTTGTGTTGTCTATTGCTGTTTCCAGAGGCTGGAGTCTCAGGCAGCTAGACGTACAGAACGCGTTTCTTCATGGTGTTCTGGAAGAGGAAGTGTTCATAAAACAACCTCCTGGGTTTGAAAGCAAAAGTGCTCCGTCCAACGTGTGCAAACTTGACAAGGCACTATATGGATTAAAGCAAGCTCCAAGGGCGTGGTATTCTCGCCTCTGTCACAAAATGCAGGCACTTGGGTTTGTTCCATCAAAATCTGACACCTCACTGTTTGTTTACAACAAGTCCAACACTTGCATTTTTGTTCTCAACTATGTTGATGATATTATTGTGACAAGCTCATCTAATGAAGCCATCACAGGACTGTTGAAAGATTTGGGTGCAGAGTTTGCTTTGAAGGATCTTGGAGACTTGCATTTTTTCCTTGGAATTGAGGTGAAGAGACACAAAGAAGGACTTCATCTCTCCCAGGAAAGTATGCAACGGATCTGGTTAAAAAGGCTGGCTTACAAGGTTGTAAAACCTCACCCACTACTTTATCCTGCTCAGAAAAATTATCTCTCACAGAAGGGACATCCTTGAATCAAGAAGATAGTACAAAATACAGAAGTCTAGTAGGAGAGTTACAATATCTCACTCTTACCAGACCTGACATCTCCTTTGCTGTTAACAAAGTATGCCAGTTCCTTCATGCACCTACTACTGTTCATCTGACAGCTGCAAAACGTATAGTCAGATACATCAAAAACACTTTGAGCATTGGTTTAAACTTCAGAAAATCATCCTCTATTCTTGTCAGTGCCTTCTCTGACTCTGATTGGGCAGGCTGCCTGGATGACAGAAGATCAACTGGTGGGTTTGCAATATTTTTTGGACCTAACCTAATCTCGTGGTGTGCACGTACACAGGCTACTGTCTCCAGATCAAGCACAGAAGCAGAGTATAAAGCATTAGCAAATGCCATAGCAGAAATAATATGGGTTCAGTCCATGTTGAAGGAGCTTGGTGTGAAGAATACACAAGCCCCATGTTTATGGTGTGACAATCTTGGTGCCACCTACCTTTCTGCAAATCCAGTGTTTCATGCCAGGACAAAACATATATAAATTAATTTTCATTTTGTCAGATAAAGGGTTGCACAAAAGCAACTTGACATTCGTTTTGTGCACTCCAGAGATCAAGTCGCTGATGGATTCACAAAGGCTTTGCCTGTACGAAGCTTTGAAGACTTCAAACATAATCTCAACTTGACCAAGTTGTGATTATGGGAGGGTGTCAAACATGATACATATACATGCGCACACCTATTGCACCGTGACAGGAGAGATCTCGTTTGGTAGTTTGCTCAGGAGGTAGTTAGGCCGAATCTCTTATCTGTTGTAACTAGCTAGGTCTATCTCCTCCTTATCTTTCTCCTCAAGATGTAACTTGGATTCTCTCCAAACCGAATGTATGCGCTATCAGGGTTATTGCGCCCCTGCTATATAACACGCAACACGTCCCCTCATATGAGGTAAGACGTTTCCGCCTATCGCACAATCAGCACCTTCTGTGCTGAAAATTGATAGTGTCAGTGAGTTGAGCGTAGAAGTGTACCATCTATGCTGAAAACTGCACTCTGTTTTGAAGTCTGACAAATTTACTCTCAGTGTTGGGGATTAGTTTAAAGTTTAGCCTGACTTTGAATTGGTTCAGGCTGGATGACACACGAATTTAGTTGCTAGTAGTTCTTTCTACGCTTATTGTTTGAATTAGAAATCAAATCAAGTTCTGATTAAGTGTGGACAAAGATAAACCAACCTCCAATCATCCTACCATTACCTTTCAACCAGCCCTTTCGATCCCGCATTATAGAAAGGCATAATAGTGGAAAAGTGAAGTCGCTTGTGTTGTGTGCTAGCAATGATTATTCCCTTATACTTCAAACTTTCCTAGATCTCTAGAGAAGTTTTTCTCTTTTTTCAGAGTACACAAAATGCATGCCATAGTGTTATAGAAGGCAAGAGTTATAGATTGCAAAACTTTACCCAATCTAGGGCGATAGAACAAACATACACGCATATCTCCACTCCAAACCAATGCACAAAGAAAGACTACTCATATAATTCGGCACATCTCTTCCCTCGTGCCATCGCCCAAAATTTCAGATTGAGAGAATGAGCAAACAGAGTGCTTCTCCCTTAACTTGCAGCTGAAGGTTGTTAAACACCTGATCTCTAGAGATGTTAACAGACCACAAAACACTCTACGGCACAACACTGCAAACATATCAAGTGGCACGGAATGCGTTCACAACTAATGAAAGTGATTCTGCACAACAAGCGAAGATCGCTTCAAGAATATAAGACTTCACTGAATTTGGTGGACTCCAATGTCTCAAATAAACATCACAGGTAGTTAATTTGTTTCCAAAACGGCATAGATGCATATCAATGTGATGCCAAACACACTTATGCTGCTCCATCTTCGCCATGCAGCCACGGTATATATAGATAGTTGCCATTCTCTTTGGGCATAAAGTTTCCATTTAGAGTGCATGTATTAAGTGTGAGTTGATCATTCGATTACAATGGGATGTTGCCTGCAAAGACTAATTTTAATAATTGTGGTTCCGTCGGTTCAGTAATTACTAATTACGCATGTTGCTTATTGGCGTAGGTATCTCTTTTCGGTCACTCTCTCACTCCACTTGATGTTCATATTAATGATAAAACTGAGTTTTACTTGTACCCAGTGTGGAACTATAGATACAGAAAACCAAAATAATGATCTTTGTTAAGGAAAAGCGATTTTTTCTCTGTACTAGTACTGATTTTCCTACTGTAATTTGTACTTAAATTTTTTGACTATATTTTGTTCACCCGTTTTGAAAAGGTTCCGGCGCGGGGTATCCCAGTTCATATCTACCTCATTGCATGGGTTGCCCATACAAGCCGAAGTCTAGTAGCTAGGATGCCTCTATTCAAGCTATGACCAGTGATATTATTTGAAAGCATACTAGATTGATACTACAAGGATTCACATGGAATATGCCTGTGTATCATTGATAATTAGTAGTATATGATATGTTATTGCTTTTATTTAAGGATAGTTATAGCATCAAAATAATTACTAGTCAAATTACTGGAATGATTATCTTGTTGACCATGGGCCCGGCATGCGTGCGCGGAAACTCCTGTGACCAGGAGACCCACTCTACCTGTCAATTTTGTCAGTCCTCCCTAGCTTCCTCTTCATCTCTGTTCCAGATCATGGAAGCTCAGGGAGAAGCTCAACTCAGCCCCGGCTAGCACCAAGGGATGATGAGGCTCCCTCCGACCGAATGTCTACAATGTGGATGCGAAAGGTTGATCTTGAAGCAGTCTTGGACATCTCTGAACCCGGCCAAATTTTCAGTGGAATGACAAGGATAAGAGTCAAGTAGTACTATATCATATGGTTCTCCTGATGTTTGGTTCAAACAAGTTGCTGAATTTAGTATGTTTGGTGAACAACTGGCATTTCTTCACGTGGTTGGACAGGTTATATGACATGGTGGAGAAAATTTGAATGATAAATATGCTCATCATTAGCAATGCCGCTGCTCGTAGCGTGTCGCGAGAAATGCAGCCACGCGTTGATGTTACGTGGGGTAAAGTTACTGCAGAGTGTAAATTAAGCAGAGCCAGCACATGCATCCAACCAAAAGCAAGCTTCATGGGTGTAATGCCCACTGCATCATAAGCAATGTCGACTGCCCTCGGAACACGGTGAACTTCAGCCAACGGATCTACTGTACCAACGGGCAACATGCATTTGACAGGGAGAGATCACCATTCAGCATCCCCCTTGCGACCTTCAGCTTTGAACAGATGCTGATGAAACATATGTAGCGCCACGCATGATACTGCCAAATTGTGTATGCTCTTCTTTTATATATACTAGCACATATGCCCATGCGTTGCAACGGGAGAAAAGTGTCAATATGTTTGTAATGTACATAATAAGCATGGCCCAAGATGTTGTGCTGATCTACGTCATCTATTTCAACATGGTGTCTCACCCATGTCACTACTTACACTCTTTCTCACCCATGTTGATAGTGGGTGATGTTCATCTGATTACAATACGTTCAAACGTTGCCAACCCTAATGTGATGATCTTGGACATGATACGCGACACATATTTCTAAGGTTTTATTATGTTCATCGGCATCGGCATTTGATGCTGCAATACTGAACCTGCTGCCTAAACTTCACGTGTTCGAACCCCTGTCCTCAGGATTTATTTTTCCCTTGATTTGGAAGCTCGGCAGCAGGCCCATTATGGTATGTGACCAAGCTGTGATACTATTTTTCGGATGAAGCCTACATTTTGCCATGGGCACAAGCTTAGCTAAGCTGTCTAGAGCCCAATGTTTTGAAGGGAAGGGTTGTGAGTCCGAGTCCTAGTAGTAACGTACTTCCTCCGTAAACTAATATAAGAGTGTTTAGATCACTACTTTAGTGATTAGGGATTTAAACATTTTTATATTAGTTTACAGAGGAAGTACCTTTTCTTTTTATTATTGTAATCTCTCGCTAGAGCAACCCAGCTCGGCCCACGACGGACGAAAAAAGGAGCTACGGCCCAGCCAGAAACGCTCAACAATACAATGAGGTTTTAGGACCAACGAACTTTTAGTACCATCTCAGATAGAAAAAGGAAAGAAAAGAGAGAAACCAGTATAGCAACCATACATAATATGTTTTCAGAAACTATAAGCTCAGAGCATTGCGCACAAATAAAAAGGATGGAAATTACCCAATGCATGCAATCACACCCCTACCATGCAGCTATCATTGCTGAAAAGTTAAAACCATTCGGAATTTAAAACACTAGATCTATCCACCAAACGGCAAACAGAAGAGGACTAACATAATTTAGAATTGCAAGGCCTTACAGGTGGGAAGCAAAGTGCAGAGTCTGTCAAACTTGTACATCAAGATGAAACCAGAACCATTCTTGAGAAAATAAAGTTGCATTATCACTTAAATGTGTTGATGAAACAATTCTCAAACGAGGCAACAATGAGTCTGACACACTTCTCACAAGAGAAAACGATTCTGACACGCACAAAAAAAATACACACTGCCACAAGGTTCAGGTCCTTGTTCATACGGCCAATATGATTTTATTTTTGCCAACCAATAATATACCAAGCACATCTACATATTCCGGAAATCGAATGAACCAAAACTTTGGCTTCTGCAGCTATAAGCCTACATCTCTGCTATTTTATTTTTTACTTTTCCTTTCGAGGACAACTCAGTAGTGTTCTGACCTGTTATTTCCGGTGCTGGGAATTAGTTAAAAGTATAACCTGACTTTTCTCTATCGATCCTGCTGCATGCTCCCTATCCGATTCCTGCTTCTGCTCTACTGACTGACTAGTCTAACTGCTCAGCAAGACCTGATTCGATAACAGTAGTATTTGTTAATGCTAAGTGTGACCCTCCACCCTCGGTATATGCACCTGCATATACGTATTAATCCTTAACCACAGGTTTTAATAGTACGAGATGCCTGCTTGCTCATGCTTTTCACCATAGCTGTCATGTCCATACGCTGAACCCATTTGCAGAACTACTGATATGTAGCATCTATGCTGAAAACTGCTACGGTCGACATTAGTTAAAGGAATGAGTTCAGCGGAGAAGTGTACCATCTATCATGAAAAATGATGAAAATTACACTCTGTTTTGAAGCCTGACAAATTTACTGTCTGGGGATTACTTAAAAGTGTAGCTTGACTTTGAAACTGGTTCACCAATCACCATGTTGTTTGAACTAGAAATCAAATCAAGTTTTGGTAAGTGTAGAAGAAGGACACCTAACCAACCTCCAACCATTACCTTCCAATGAAGCCCTTTCGATCCTGCCATACAGAAAGCCATAATAGTGGAAAAATGAACTCGATTGTGTGCTAGCGTTGATTATTCCCTATATTCTGTGCACCCATTTCGAACTTCTCAACTCTGCCAGTAACGGGAGGGCAGAATAACATATCAAGATCTCTGGAGAAGTTTTCTCCTTTTTTGAGCGAGAGTTATAGATTACAAGAATTCACCCGGTGATAGAACAAACACACACATATCTCCATTCCAAACCAGCGCACAAACGAAGACTACTCACATAATTCGGTACATCCCTTCCCTCCCGCCATCGCCCGAAATTTCAGACCAGAGAGAATGAGCGAACAAAGAGCTTCTGGCTTAACTTGTAGCTGAAGGTTGTTAAACACCTGATCCCTGGAGGATTTAACGGGGCACAGAACACTATAAACATATCAAGTGGCACGGAATGTGGTCATGACTAATGAAGAAAGTGGACCTGGACTAGAACCGAACATCCCTCTACAAATTAAGACTTGACTGAATTTGGTGGACTCCAATGTCTCAAAATAAGCAACATAAGTCATAAAGTTGTTTCCTAACCGGCATAGATTCATTTCAGTGTGACGTCGAACATGCTTATGCAGCTCCATCTTCGCCATGCATCCACAGTATATATATATAGATAGTTGCCATTTTCTTTGGGCATACTATTTCCATTTAGAGTATATTGAGTGTGAGTTGACCATTGAATTAGAATGGGTTGTTGCCTGCTAATACAAATTTAATACTCGTGGTTCCGTTGGTTCAGTAATTAGGCATGTTTCTTATTGGCATAGGTTGTTCCACTGGCAATGGCCCTTTCTCCAATAGGCGTGTCACAGAGAAGCCCCGGCTGGCGTGCACCAAGGATTGATGAGCCTCCCTCTGACTGAATGTCTAGAAGGTGGATGCCAAAGGTTGCTCTCAGTCTTGCACATCTCTGAACCCAGCCAATTTTTTGGGGAAATGCCCAAAGAATGTGAAGGACAAGAAGGTTGTTCCGCTGTTCTTTAATGTTCAGAGTCAAGTAGTATGTCATATGGTTTTCCTGATGTTTGGTTCATACAAGTTGCTAAATTGAGTATGTTTCGAAAGGCCAAAGATCGGTGTTTCTTCATGTGGTTGTACAGGTACTTGGACATGGTCAAGGAAATTTGGATGATAAATGTGCTCATCATCAGCAATGCAGCTGCTCGTAGAATGTCGTGGGAAATGCAGCGATGTATTGATGCTTTGAGGGCTGAAATTATTGCTACGACGGATCAAATTGATGCTATTAGGGTTTGAGAATGCAACACTTGATCGGCATATCTAGAAGTTGGCCGTCCAAAATGTGAAGCTTCAGTTTCTATTGTGCCTTCTTTTTGACATTCTTCTTCCTGTTACTACTGAAACTAGTGAAGTAGAATCTCTGTCTAAGAATCGATGGTCACCTTCCTGTCCTGCCCCTTCTCTGCTCGCTGCTGCCGAACTGGATGAACATGTCAGGCTGGTTGGTTAGTTCTGATGGGAAAGATCTCCCTTTTGGTCGCATTATTTGCCTCAGGATTTTGAAACGATTCAAGTAGTTAAAACAGCAAATGACCAAAAAAGCAAAAAAACAAGGGCATATGATCTATGCCGAACTAAATCAGGGCACATGATTTATGGATGAACTGATATGCGCATATGATCAAGTCTCCTGGATGTCTTTCTCCCAGATGGCTTTGGGAAAAGATAAACGCACTGCCAAAATAAACAACAAACTGACTACATACACTCAACAACAAAAAGCAGGTATTTACCCTCTAAAAAACCAGTTAATCACAGAACTACCATCCAAACACTCCCACCAAATGTCAGTCAAACAAACTAGAGTGAATCGGTGCTTGGGCAAATATCAACAAGCTAATTGCAAAAATCAAAATGTCGGTTAGTTTATCAACAATCTAATTGTTACAGGGCACTTCAAACTTCAAACATGATGCGATAGATACGTTATTTCAAACACATACATGCCAAATATATAATTGCTAACACAGTAGCCTATCTGTATCGATTCATATACTCTTTATGGTACCACAAAAATCATGCAAATCTTGTAGCCTAATTTCATGAAGGGGCCTGGGCATGAACGCTCGGCGGTTTATATTTGTCAGTGCTTGATATACCTGCTGCATCGTTGGCCGGGCTTTGGGATTGACTTGCAGGCAAGCAAAGGCCACCAAGGCAACCAAAATAATATCCTTCTCCTCGTCAATGTTTGACGGTGCTGTGATGCGTCGATCCAGGATATCATTGAACTTCCCCGGCTGCTGCATTAGGCAAAAGAACGGAAGGAGCAGATCACCTGGGTGCTTTCCCATCAGAACTTCCAGCACAACCACGCCGAAGCTGTACACATCGCACTTCTCAGTCAACACCATGGTAGATGACAGCTCTGTAATAAGAAACAAAATCAGCTCTATATCAGATCATAAACTTTATTTCTTCTCTCTTTCTGAAACACATTTCATAAAAAATAGTGCCTGTAAGTACCAGGGGCTATGTAGCCACATGTGCCTGCAAAAATAGTGCTCCAGCTTGAGTAACCAGCTTTTAGCTTTCTTGCCATACCAAAGTCTGAGACGTAAGCTTTAAAATTGAGGTCTAGAAGAATATTGCTGCTTTTTATGTCCCGGTGTACAATAGGATCATCGCAATCATGGTGCAAATAGGAGAGAGCTTGAGCTACGTCTGTGATGACAGCAACTCTCTTGGGCCAATCCAGGTCCTTTGAAAGTTCTTTCTCATGCAAAATGGAAGATAAACTCCCCCTCTCGATAAGATCGTACACGAGGAATTTGCACTGGGAATGGGAACAAAAGCCAAAAAGCTTGACGATGCATCGGTGCCTGATTTTCGTCAGTACTTCAATCTCAGCGTGAAATGTTGCCTCGTCGTTGTACTCTTCCATTGTGTGGAGGAGCTTGACAGCAAAGATAGTCCCCGCTTCAAGCTCAACTTTATAGACTGATCCATAGCCTCCAACGCCAATGCAATATTTCTCATCAAAATTTTCTGTTGCATTGAGTATGTCTTCAAATGCAATCTTCCCATCAAAATTCCATATAGACAGTATATCACCAGACTTGCTTTTTCTTGTGCTTTTTACATACTTTCTTCTCCGACAAACCACCGTGATGATTGCTTTTGAGAGGCAAGCGAAAGAAAATGGTGCGAGAAAAGCAAGAATTATCATACTTTGATGTTTTCTGCTTTGGTGTGTTTCACATGGAGGTAAGTCATTTGAATCACCGCATAAATCTATATTACGGTCAAGTGAGATCATGCCTGCAGCAAGATATGGAACTCTACCAGCCAAACTGTTATATGATAAATTAGCTTAAGCAAACGGTAGAGATCAGAAAAAGTCACTGGGATGGCACCACTAAAATTGTTTTTACTCAAATCAAGCTCATATAGTTCGGAAAGATACCCAAGTTCTTGTGGTATCCGTCCTGTCAACAAGTTGTCTGATACGAGTAACGACGATAAAGAGTGACATTGTCCTATCTCAGGTGGAATGCCTCCTACAAGTTGATTGGTACTTAGATCCAGATATGAGAGAAGAACAAGTAATCCTAACTCTGGTGGCAATATGCCAATCAGCTGATTGGATTTTATTGAAATTATGTTTACAGAGATCAATTTTGAGAAGGTCGAAGGGATAGGACCACTCATTTGATTGTTAGAAAGATTCAAGAATTTTAAACTTCTTAGATTTCCCATGCTGTTAGGAATAGAACCCATGATCTGGTTGCTAGATATATCCAACCATTCTAAACTTGTTAGATTTCCTATGCTTTTAGGAATAGAACCCATGATTTGGTTGCTAGATATATCCAACCATTCTAAACTTGTTAGATTTCCAATGCCTTTAGGAATAGAACCCATGATTTTATTGTTAGATATATCCAACAATTTTAAACTCGCCAGATTTAACAAACTAGGAGGTATTGGGCCAGTTAAGTTGTTGTGGCTTAACGTGAGCTCCTTTAAGTTGTTGAGTGTGCCTAGTGTACAAGTGATGGAACCTTTAGACAACAAATTGTAGGAGAGATCGAGGGAGATTAGTTTTGTAAGATTACAAATGGATGGTGGGATGTACCCGTGTAAGCTATTATTGGAAAGATTGATAAACAAGAGGTTAGCATGAGCACCAATATTTGAAGGGATTCGGCCTGAGAGATTGTTGTCACGGAGGTCAAGATAGTCAAGATGAGGCAAGCCTGCAAAACTGATCATATTTAAATCATGCAGCAAGACAATACCACTAAATATGCTGTTGAACTTAATGTCTACACAATTTAATATGGAATTGACTATTGAGTTTATTAAAGCTATTGCAACTCACGATGAGCATCTTTAAAGTCGTCTAGTAAGACAATTGTAGAAGGGATGTATCCTTACAGGTGTGAATTGTATGATAGATAGTGGAGGTTGGCATTGTGCAATTACCTATGAATGGTAGTATCGACCCGTTTAGGCCATTAAAGGATAGACCCAAGAACCTGAGCTCGGCAAGAGCACCAATGCGTAACGGGATTGGGCCTAAGAGTTTGTTCAAACTGAGGTCCAAATAGGCAAGATGAGGTGAGTCTGCAAAGTGGAGAGGCTCATTAAGTTCCCTGGTGTTCCTACTGTAAAGGCATGCATGGTGGGTAACAAACTGTAAGAGAGATTGGTGGAGGTTAGCTTAGTATAATTACCTATGGAGGGCGGGATAGATCCGTTCAGGCCATTGTTGGATAGATCCAAGTGAGTGAGCTCGGCAAGAGCACCAATGCTTGATGGGATAGATCCATTCAGACCATTGTTGGATAGATCCAAGTGGGTGAGCTTGGCAAGAGCACCGATGCTTGATGGGATTGAGCCCTCAAGATCATTGTAATTGAGGTCCAGATACACAAGATGAGGCAACTCTGCAAATGGAGAGGCTTATCAAATTCTCTAGTTTCCCTATTCCCTATTGTACTTGGAATGGTAGAAACAAATTGCGGTAAGAGAGATCGATTGAGGTTAGTTTAGTACAATTACCTAGGGATGTTGGGATGGATCCGTTCAACCCATTGCTGGATAGATCCAAGTGAGTTAGCTTGGCAAGAACACTGATGCTTGATGGGATTGTGCCCCAAAGATGGTTGCCGCTGAGGTTCAGATAGACAAGATGGGAGAAGTCTGCAAAGTGGAGACTGTCCAACCTGACATCAAGGTAATAGTACCCAAGCGAAATGTAGGACACAACTAGGATGGCATCACCTTGGTCATGGCCACGAGACACAGTGTTGCTGCAGGCAACGCCGTTCCAGTTAGAGGGGCTCGTTCCACTTCTCCATGAGCTCAGATCACAGCCCCAATAGCTTAGGCTAGATTTCCATTGGAGAAGTACCTTAGCCTGCCGATCCAGTGGTGCTTGTGTAGAATTTGAGGCGCAAGAAAGGCGTGGCAAGGCAAGCAAGAACAACAGAAGCTCCAAGGCTAGGAGAAATCTCATGTTGTGCAGGTCTAGTTCGTGAGTAAAGCTCCCAAAGCTCACACATTATATATACATGGATATGTAGTTCGCTGATGCTGTTGATTGTTCAAAAGAAAGTGATTGGGAGGCTTGCCGTGTAGGCCATGCTCGGCCAGATTCCCCGAAAGACCGCGTGCAAGACCTTTTAAGATTCTGCTCCACACATAGTAGGCTAGTTGATTTAGTAGATTTAGTAGACTAGTTGATTTAACATTTTGATTTAGTTGATTTAGTATGCTAGTGGATTTAGTAGGCTAGTTGATTTAGTTGATTTAGTATGCACCATTTTATTGTTATTTTTTTGTACATGGATAGATAGATGCTTTTTTTTGTAATAAGTTATTTTTGCAAAATGTAGGTGCCAATTTAGTTAAATTTGTAACTTGTTTTTTTAATCAATTATCTTAGGCAATAGGGGCCAAAATAGATGAAATGTCTTGGTAGGTGATACCCTTATTTGGTACCCTTATAATTGTCCATAAAATTGCTTCTCGCGGAAGAACCAAAAATATCACATGCTACTGTTTTTCTTTCCTATAAAGTGGATCGTTAATCCTTTGCTCATATCATCTAGGAAAATGGCGCCGCCACCACCACCACCACCAGTAAGTTGTGGTATCGAGCCTGATGAAGAAGGCTTAGCTGGATTACGCCTTACCGCAAGGGGCTCTGTCGCCACCTGTACTTACTGAAAGATTGTGGATGTCGCCTAGGGGGGGGGTGAATAGGCGCTTTAAAATAATTACAGTTTAGGCTTGAACAAATGCGGAATAAACCTAGCGGTTAATTTGACAAGCACAAAACCTACAACAACTAGGCTCACCTATGTGCACCAACAACTTATGCTAAGCAAGATAAACAACTAAGTGATAGCAAGATATATGACAAGAAACAATATGGCTATCACAAAGTAAAGTGCATAAGTAAAGGGTTCGGGTAAGAGATAACCGAGGCACGCGGAGACGACGATGTATCCCGAAGTTCACACCCTTGCGGATGCTAATCTCCGTTTGGAGCGGTGTGGAGGCACAATGCTCCCCAAGAAGCCACTAGGGCCACCGTAATCTCCTCACGCCCTCGCACAATGCAAGATGCCGTGATTCCACTAAGGGACCCTTGAGGGCGGTCACCGAACCCGTACAAATGGCAACCCTTGGGGGCGGTCACCGAACCCGTACACTTTGGCAACCCTTGGGGGCGGTCACCGGAACCCGTCAAATTGCTCGGGGCGATCTCCACAACCTAATTGGAGACCCCGACGCTTGCCCGGAGCTTTACACCACAATGATTGAGCTCCGAACACCACCAACCGTCTAGGGCGCCCAAGCACCCAAGAGGAACAAGCTCAAGGGTACCAAGCACCCAAGAGTAATAAGTTTCTCAACTTGTAACTTCCACGTATCACCGTGGAGAACTCAAACCGATGCACCAAATGCAATGGCAAGGGCACACGGAGTGCCCAAGTCCTTCTCTCTCAAATCCCACCGAAGCAACTAATGCTAGGGCGGAAAATGAGAGGAAGAACAAGAAGGAGAACACCAAGAACTCCAAGATCTAGATCCAAGGGGTTCCCCTCACATAGAGGAGAAAGTGATTGGTGGAAATGTGGATCTAGATCTCCTCTCTCTTTTCCCTCAAAAACTAGCAAGAATCCATGGAGGGATTGAGAGTTAGCAAGCTCGAAGAAGATCAACAATGGGGGAAGAACACGAGCTCAAAAGATAAGATAGAATGGGGAAGAAGACCCCCTTATATAGTGGGGGGAACAATCCAACCGTTACCCCCAAAACAGCCCCGCAGAGGGCGGTACTACCGCAGGAGGCAGCGGTACTACCGCTGATCACAGCGGTACTACCGCTCCCCCGGGCGGTACTACCGTGGAGTCTGGAGGGCAGGAGAGTGACAGACTCGAGCGGTACTGCCGCGGTGGTTAGGCGGTACTACCGCTCATGAGCGGTACTGCCGCCCTACTGCCGCTGCGAAGTATCGCACTATCCGACACGAAAAATGACCCCTCGAGTCGACGCGGTAGGGGCCTGGTACCGTAGCGGTACTACTGCTGAGGACCCACCAGCGGTACTACCGCTGCGGAGCAGTACTGCCGCTTGTGACCCCTAAGCGGTACTACCGCTGGATACCGCGGTACTACCGCTGGGACCATCCTAAAGCCACTTCCACGAAAACAAGAATACTCCACGGGAAACCAAAACTGCCATAACTTCTGCATATGAGCTCCGAATTGAGCAAACTCAAGCTTGTTGGATACAGGACGACGAGTAGCATCAACCGAGAAGAACCGGCATAACCTTCCAACATCAAAAACATCATAGAAGATGCGAGTGAACTCCGTTTTCGATGAACTCGAGCTTGTCATCAAGATGACCATAAGCTCCAAAACTCACAAAGAGAAGAACCAAACAAGAACCAATAAAGATGATGCAAGGATGCAATGGTTTGAGCTCTCTATGAACGATACGAGCAAGCTACTCATCGAGAGCCCTCCTTGATAGTACGGCAATCGATCCTATAACCCGGTCTCCCAACTACCATCATGAGACCGGTAAAATAGAAAACCTATCAAGAGCAAACCTTTGCCTTGCACATGGTCCACTTGAGCTAGATGATGACGATCTTGACTCCCTCAAGATGGACCACCTTTCTTGATTGCGTTGGCTCGATGAAGACTAGTTGATTGCTCCCCCATATTCCACTATGGGTGAGCCACCCTTCCGCACATCTTCACAAGTCCATTGTCACCACAATGGCTTCAAGCATTTGATCTTTTCGTGATGCTTTACTTGAACTTGCCCGCTTCACTTGAACTTGCACACCGCAACCTAACCCCACAAAGAACTCTCACGAAGACCATGGGTTAGTACACAAAGCGTAATTGACAATGCTTACCATACCATGGGATCGCTTGATCCCTCGGTACATCTTGTGCGCTTTGTGTGTTGATCAACTTGATTCACTCTTGACTTATTCTTGATCAACATTGACTCTTTCCAACTCTCTTCATTTGAATGATGTCTTGAAGGTAAACATGAATGATCACACAATCTTCTTCTTCAAGACATGCTTGCAACAAGCTCAACTCTCACATGACCAATCTTTGGATAAACTCCTTGAAACCAACACATGGACTTCAAGAAATGCCTATGGACAAATCCTTCAAATATAACTCAAGGAACCATTAGTCCATAGAGATTGTCATCAATTACCAAAACCAAACATGGGGGCACCGCATGTTCTTTCACTTACCGCATGGACACAGACGGTCGCACACACTTAAACTCGGTTGGGTGGAAGAGATTCCTCGTTGGCAAGAATCTTCGTGTTGGACAGGCAATCCTAATTACTATCAGGAACACCCACCGCCCAGGCTTGAGGATGATGATCGTCGTCGATATCATCTAGAACTACATATGTGTGTGTGGCTATATCATCTAGAACTACATATGATGATTGTCGTCGATATCATGTAGAACCACATATGATGATCGTCGTCGATATCATCTAGAACTACATATGATGATCGTCGTCGATATCACCTAGTACTGCTTGAGGATGCATGTTGAGTATATATACAATTGTTATCTAGTACTCCCTCCGTTCCAAATTACTCGTCGTGGTTTTAGTTCAAATTTGAACTAAAACCACGACGAGTAATTTGGAATCGAGGGAATACTACCTAGTACCTATAATGCTTTATGGCTTTATGAAATTGATATCTAGTAGTACCTAGTATCTCAAAATTGCAGTTTATTGAAGCTGAAACAGGGTGGAAATGATGAAAGATATAGCAGTAACGCGGGGCTAGGAAATCGCTACTGCTAACTAATAGTAGCGCGTTCCGGAAAAGCGCTGCTCATATAGTCAATAGTAGTAGCGCGGGTACAGACAGCGCCACTACTAAGAGTTAGCTGTAGCGCCTTATTGGTAGTGCAGCCGCCCCCGCTGCTGATAGCCTCAAAACCCGCGCTACTAATAGGGTTTTCCCTAGTAATGTAGTGAGGCTCATAAAATTCCCTAGTCTTGCTACTGTACCAGGCATGGTAGAAAAATAGTAGTAAAAGAGATCTATGGAAGTTAGTGTAGTACAATCACCTAGGGATGTTGGGATACATCCGTTCAGGTCATTGTCGGACAGATCCAAGTTTTCGAGCTTGGCAAGAGCACCAATGCTTGATGGGATTCCGCCTGAGAGGTGGTTGTTACCAAGGTTCAAATAGACAAGATGGGGCAAATCTGCAAAGTGGAGAGGCTGATCAAATTCCCTAGTTCTCCTATTTACTAGGCATGGTAGACACAAATAATAGTAAAAGTGCTTGATGGAGGTTAGTTTAGTACAATTACCTAGGGATGTTGGGATAGATCCGTTCAGTTCATTGCCAGACAGATCCAAGTTTTCGAGCTTGGCAAGAGCACCAATGCTTGATGGGATTCCGCCCGAGAGGCGATTGTTATCAAGGTTCAAATTGTTAAGATGGGGCAAATCTGCAAAGTGAAGAGGCTCATATAATTCCTTAGTTTTGCTACTGTACCAGGCATGGTAGGAAAAAATAGTAGTAAAAGAGATCTATGGAAGTTAGTGTAGTACAATCACCTAGGGATGTTGGGATACATCCGCTCAGGTCATTGCCGGACAGATCCAAGTTTTCGAGCTTGGTAAGAGCACCAATGCTTGATGGGATTCCGCCTGAGAGGTGGTTGTTAACAAGGTTCAAATAGACAAGATGGGGCAAATCTGCAAAGTGGAGAGACTCATCAAATTCCCAAGTCCTCCTACTTTACTAGGCATGGTAGAAGCAAGTTGTAGTAAAACAGATCGATGGAGGTTAGTTTAGTACAACTACCAAGGGATGTGGGGATAGATCCATTAAGAATATTGAAGGATAGATCCAAGTTTTCGAGCTTGGCAAGAGCACCAATGATTGTTGGGATTCCGCCCGAGAGGAGGTTGTTGTCAAGGTTCAAGTTGTTAAGATGGGGCAAATCTGCAAAGTGAAGAGGCTCATAAAATTCCCTAGTCTTGCTACTGTTCCAGGCATGGTAGAAAAAAATACTAGTAAAAGAGATCTGTGGAAGTTAGTGTAGTACAATCACCTAGGGATGTTGGGATACATCCGTTCAGGTCATTGCCAGACAGATCCAAGTTTTCGAGCTTGGCAAGAGCACCAATGCTTGATGGGATTCCGCCTGAGAGGTGGTTGTTACCAAGGTTCAAATAGACAAGATGGAGCAAATCTGCAAAGTGGAGAGGCTCATCAAATTCCCTAGTCTTCCTACCATACTAGGCATGGTAGACACAAATAATAGTAAAAATGCTTGATGGAGGTTAGCTTAGTACAATTACCAATTGATGTTGGGATAAATCCGTCCAGGTCATTGCCAGACAGATCCAAGTATACGAGCTTGGCAAGAACACCAATGCTTGACGGGATTGTGCCTGAGAGACTGTTTGTGATTGAGGTCTAGATGAACAAGATGAGGCAAGCCTGCAAAGTGGAGAGGCTCATCAAATTTCCTAGTCTTCCTACTGTACTAGGCATGGCATAAAAAATTGTAGTAAAAGAGATCGATGGAGGATAGTTTTGTACAGTTACCTACGGAATGTGGGATAGATCCATGAAGATGGTTGCCAGATAGATCCAGGTATTCGAGCTTCACAAGAATACTAATGCTTGATGGGATTGGGCCTAAGAAATTGTTGTAACAGAGGTCCAGAAATTGCTGCACCATTCCCTTACAAGGCGTGATTCCGCAAGCTGTGATTACCTGAATCGGATCATTAAGGGATTGCGACTTGACTGAATTTGAGTACGCCGCGTAATCGCCATGCTACCTGCTCGTGGTTACACTACTGCCGTTGATTATTCTAAAGAAAGTGATTGCTAGGCTTGCTGTGTAGCCCATGCTAAGACAGATTGTGGAGCGGGATAGCTGATCCCCTCAAGGAAGCACGAAGACCACACAATGCATCACTGACCTTTCTCAAAACTGAATGAATACCACCATTTCTGAGACCCGAGTAGAGCCTGGCTGTTAGGACCGGCATATTATAGGCTTAGCCTAGTTAGTTATGGCTCAGTCTATTTTATTGTTATCAGGGACTTAACCCAATTATCTTAGTAAGAGTATTATATAAACTCATGTAAGGATCCGTTTTGAAATTAAGCAACAAGCAATTATATTTGCTCGCCTTCCTTCACTAGTAGAAAAGAGGGCTTTTGTTCCGGTTGGTAAGGGCCTTTAGTCCCGGTTTTTGAACCGGGACTAAAGGGTCGTTACTAATGCCTCCCCTCTTTAGTCCCGGTTCTGGCCGTTCACATGGACGCAGCCTGGAGCTCCACCTTTAGTCCCGGTTGGTTACATTTTATGATATTTTTTTTTAAATTTCTTTTTGCGATTTTTTTTAAATTTTTGTTTTGATTTTCAAATTTTTGAATTATTTTAACCTCTAATCTCTAATCACCACCACTCATCACTGCTAAATTTATCCTCTAATCTCTAATCACCCCTCATCATTCCAAATCATCTAACTTCCCGGACGGTCACCCATCCTCTCACTACTCCAGCCTGAGCACGCTTAACTTCCGGGTTCTATTCTCTCTCGTTTCCAAGTCTGCACTTGTTGTTTTCCTGACAATAGTAAGATGTCAATTCTATTAACCCTCAAGAATTTAGCTTAGAGCATGAAGTGACACATTTCACTGTTTGAGTTTGAAACTATTGTTTTAAAAAACATAAATTATTTAGTAACACTAATATTTCTGGAATAATTAGTTTGACCATTGCTTGACCACACTTTGACCACAGTTTGACCAGATTTGACCAAAATTCAAAAAAACTGAAATAATTATTTAGTAACACTAATATTCTAGAATAATTAGTTTGACCATTGTTTGACCACAGTTTGACCATAATTTGAATTTTTTTGCCTCTCCAGATCTTAAAAGCCCCGTATCTTTTTTTCTGTTAGGTTTTTGAGGATTTTGAAAATGTTTAACGGAGTTCCCCCGGTTAAATAAAGTCGAAATTCATATTTGTTAATTTTCCCAACAACTAGACCACATATCACATGGGAAACTTATTTTATTTTATTTTTTTGACATTTCCATCATTTTCTTTTGTTTTTTCTAAAACTGAAAAGGCGGTGGGGGGAGGAGGGGTAGAGTTTGAAAATGGGACCTTTAGTCCCGGTTCGTGCCATGAACCGGTACTGATGCCTCAAAGCCCATTAGTACCGGTTGGTGGCACCAACCGGGACTAATGGGCATCGCACCCTTTAGTCCTGGTTCGTGGCACCAACCGGGACTAAAGCGCCCAGGTGAACCGGGACTAATGCCTTAGCCGCACGAACCGGGACGAATGCTCACATTAGTCCCGGTTCGTGACTGAACCCGGACTAATGTGAATACTGCCCTGTGACCAAAGCCCTGTTTTCTACTAGTGCTTAGGGAGCCGGGAGACCTAACCCTAGCCGCCTCCTTCCCCGCGTCATTTCCCTCTCAGCCGCCGACTCCTCGCGCACAACGGCGCCCAGCCGCCGGCGTTTGCGTGTTCGTCCACGACCAGCTCCCTCCTTCCCCTACAACCTCTGGCCTAGACCCGGTAGAACCCTAGTTTCTACCAGTTTGGTATCAGCTAGCTTCGGTTCGATCATGTCTTCATCGCCGCCCAGCCCGTCTCTTCCAATGCCGGTCACCTCGTCGCCTCCGGCGACCACCACGACCGTCGCCCCGCTCTTGCCCGCGCCGGGATCCTCCGTCGTGCCTGCCCCCGCCGTCCTCACCCCAGAGGAGGTGTCCGGGGCACTGCGAGACCTAACCCAGGCAGTCAAGGAGATCCATCTATTCGTGGCCGGGTCCTACGGGCCGCACCCGGGGCCGCACCCGGCGGCGCGGGCCATCGCCGCCACTGCTGCACCAGGCGGCCTTCACCGCGCTCGCCAGGCCGCTGCAGTTGCCATCCACCGCCACCACCGCCCCGCCCTGGCTGCAGTGGCATTCGCCGCTCCTGGCGGCCTCTGCCGCGCCCGGCGCTCTGCCGTAGTAGCCGCTGCCGCTGCCCGGCGCGACACCGCACCAGCCGCTGCAGCTGCAGCAGCCACCGCCGGTCAGCTCTGGCCCCGCACCGACCGCGCTGGCGGGAGTCCCGATCCACCAGGTCCGGTTCCGGCCCTCGCCGTCCCCGCTACCAGCCTGGTTAACCGAGTTGTCGTCTCAGCCGGTCTACACGATGGCCTCGGGACCGCCGCACGTGCCGTCACAGCAGGCGCAGTACGACGGGTCCTCCAGCTCCACAGGCCCCTACTTTGGCATCGACGCGTTGCCGTTCCACGGGGGGCTCCCTGTGATCCCCGACCCGGTGCCGCTGCTCTGCACCGCGAGCCGTACCCCCACGACGGTCATACCCAGACGGCGCCGCGCTTCGCCAAGCTCGCCTTCGCCACCTACGACGGCACCGAGGACCCCCTCAACTGGCTTAATCAGTGTGACCAGTTCTTCCGGGGGCAAGGCACGCTCGCGTCGGACCGCACCTGGCTTGCTCATATCACATACGAGGCGCCGCACAGACTTGGTATTACGCTCTTGAGCAGGACGAGGGCAGCATGCCTCCATGGGAGCGTTTTTGCGAGCTGTGCCTCCTTCGCTTCGGGCCGTCGATACGCGGGAGCCGGCTGGCGGCTTTGGGCCGTCTCTCCTTCACCTCTACGGTGCAGGACTTCACCGACCGCTTTCAGGTCCTGGCATACCACGCACCCAGTGTGACGGCTCGCCAGCGGGCTGAGCTCTTCGTCGGCGGTCTGCCGGATCATATCCGCATGGACGTGGAGCTGCAGGGACCCCAGGACCTCCAGACGGCCATGTACCACGCCCGCGCGTTCGAGCGCCGCGCGGTGGCCATCCAGCAGGCATTACCATCCTGGGCCGCCACCCTGGCCGGACGTTCTCGTGTAGGGTCAGCCTGCTCAGGCTTCCGCGGCACCCCTCGCCGCGACCGCGGCGCGCCCGTTCCGCCGGCTCACCACGGCCGAGCAACTCGAGCATCGCCGCCAAGGGTTGTGCTTCAACTGCGACGAGCCCTACGTGCCCGGCCACGTCTGCCCGCGACTCTTCTACCTGGAGGCTGCGGACTACATTGAGGAGGACGCCGCCGCCGCCGGGCTCGGCAACCTGCCCGCCCCAGCTACCGCGGAGGTGTTTGGCGATGGTTGATCACCTCGAGGAGTTCCGCAAGCGCTTCCCCGCCTTCCAGCTCGAGGACTAGCTCACTAGTAGAAAACAGGGCTTAGGTCACAGGGCAGTTTTCACATTAGCCCCGGTTCAGTCACGAACGGGGACAAATGTGAGCATTGGTCCCGGTTCGTGCGGCCAGGGGCCTGCCGGGCCTCGTGGGGGCATTGGTCCCGGTTCGTCCGGACCCTTTGGTCCCGGTTGGTGGGACAAACCGGGACCAATGGGCCACGCTCCTGGCCCACCACCCTTTAGTCCCGGTTCATACCACAAACCGGGACTAAAGGGCTGGTCCTAGTTGCGGCCAGTGTTTAGTCCCACCTCGCTAACCGAAGGGTGCTCACACCAGTTTATAAGCCCGTCCCTCTATGCCTTGTTGAGCTTCTCTTAAAGTGAAAATAGATGCCCTTATACAGGGAATTTCACCTAAATTGACAGTAAATTGAAATTTACTGTGAATTTAGGTTTAATTTTCTCTATAAGCGCATCTATGTTCATTTTTTTATATTTATAAAATAAATAAATAAACCTTAATAAAATAAATAAAACTAAATAAACCTTAATAAAATAAAATAAAATAAACTATAGTAACTACAATAAATAAACCTTAATAAATTATGTAAAAATAGCAGCAGTAAAATAAATAAAAATAGCAGCAGTAAAATAAATAAAAATGAAATAATTAAAGTAAAATACATAAGTAATTAGAAATAAAATAAATAAGTTTTTTGTTGTAAGTAGAAACAAAACAACAAAAATAAAGCAAAAGAGAAAAAAAACACGAGCCATCAACTCCATAACCGCCATATCTGGGATAGAGAAGGGCGATCCCTTGGAGTGGGATTCACATACAGTTGCCCGTAACATCTACCATTCGAGCCTAGCAGGTGGAACTCGGATCTGTCAACAGTGTCAAAGCGGCAAATAGCAGGCGGAGGAGAAGCCACCGATGTCATGTGTAGATCCCTTCTAGGTCTTGCGGATCGTGCTATTACAGCAATTTGGTTGGTTGATCCCGAAAAAAAAAAGGAATTTCGTTGGTTTTCTTGAAGCCCTAGCTTGTTGTGCCGTCCTATTCTCTCAATGCAATTTAGCAAATGCTACTACAGTACAGTAAAGGGCACAAAGAAAAAGCACGTAGTGAAGGAAAATACCTCCATATCAAAGCTGCTACTTATCTTGTTGGTTATCAGGATGTGGATATGTAGAATTTTCTCTAGCCACGGCAACAGACATGCATTCATCAAGGGGGTTCACTACAGAACAAAATAAATGCTGACGTTAGTTGCTGAGGGTACGTTTGACATCCCTGGGAGACTAGATAATGAAAAGATGAATCGTCAAACCTTGATGAACAAAGACGCTACCAAGTGGATGAATCTGATGGCCTGTCCTCCCTTGAAGATCATGCGTCCTCCCTTGAAGGCGCCACCAGGGCCATGGACGCCTCATACACCGCCGCCGACGTGTTGTAGTGATGAGGTATCGTGCAGGATCTGACACAGGATCACCTTCAGGCAAGATGAATAGGTCTTCAGGGGCACGACGGCCGGCCACAGCAGGCCCCTGCCATGGACGGCGCCGCCCGAGCCACAGCCGCTCGCCAGCTCGCCTCTGGAGCAGTCCAAGCTTATTCGTGAGCTCGTCCACTAGTGCCCGTCGCCGCCACGACGTCCTGCAGGCTAGAGAACGGCGGTTCACCGTTCTTATCCACGGCCGCCGTTGGAACCGACTCCGGCCGCCTATATAAGGAGCCCCCGATTGCGTCGAGTCCCTCAGGCGACCTCAAGCCACCCCACCTAGCACCCCCATAGCAGGCAATCGACCAGGGAGGGTCTTCTTCCCCATCTCCGGCCAGTACAGCCGCCGCCGCCCTCCGGTCCATTCAGTCGCAACCAGAGCCCC
>NC_057796.1:33038614-33045171 GCF_018294505.1 Triticum aestivum | reverse complement strand
CCCCCCCGTCCGTATAGCACCACCATCCTCCTCCCCTCGACCGTGCGGAGCCGCCCAAACCCTCAGCTACGTCGGGGAACCACCGTAGGCCAAAGCCCCAAACCTCCCGAAGCTGTCGTCCGTCCCTCCATCCCCGCCACCTCCTCGACCACCGGGAGGACCGCCCCGGCCTGGCGGAACCATCCCCGCCCTCAGGACCCCGCGAGGAGCCGCCGTTCGCCGGCGTTGATCGCCGGAGCCCCGCCTCTGTTCGGCCAGAGGAGGAAGGAGGCGGGGGCGACTGGTCAAACCTGACTAGTGGGCCCAAGGGACCCACTGTCAGTGACCCACGAGCCGGTCCACGCGGGTTAAGTGGAGGATGTGACACAGGATCACCTTCAGGCAAGATGAATAGGTCTTCAGGGGCACGACGGCAGCGGCGGCGCCATGGCTGGGACTGGTGACGACGGCGGCGGCGAGCGAGCGGGAGGGTGGCGGCGGCTGTGTGCGAGTGGGAGGCCGGAGGATCACCACTCATTGTGCTCGACATATCACTACAAGAAACCTGTTAATCCATGAAGGATTTCTAATGACATTTTTGGAAACTCTCATCGATGACCTGGTAAAACCCCACAAGCCCGGTGAAAGCCCGCTAAAGCCCGGCTAACCGTTCCCGTATAAAAACTTAACCCTAAATTCCCTCCTCGGCCCCTGCATCGTGTCCCACAGCACGTCGCCACCCCTCGTCCCTCCCACAGCTCGTAAACCTTAATAAAATAAAATAAAATAAACTATAGTAACTACAATAAATAATCCTTAATAAATTAAGTAAAAATAGAAGCAGCAAAATAAATAAAAATAGCAGCAATAAAATAAATAAAAATAAAATAATTAAAGTAAAATACATAAGTAATTAGAAATAAAATAAATAAGTTTTTTATTGTAAGTAGAAACAAAACAAAACAAATAAAGAAAAAGAGAAAAAAAACAGAGGAAAAAAATTATGCCACCTACTGGGCCACCACGGCCTGAATACGACTAGAAACCCATCCATGGGCCAGGATTCAGGCCCGCAGAAGGCCCAGTAGGCCCACAGGCAAATAGTGACAGAATAGGCCCGTAAGCCTGCATTTGAGAGGAGCTCGAAGTGGTCAGCGCAGCTGCGCTTATAAACCACCGTCGAAGCCTCTCGGCTAGCGAGGTGGGACTAAACATCCCACCGCACTGCGCCAGTTCCAGCACAAGGCCTTTGGTCCCGGTTGGTACCACCAACCGGGACTAAAGGGGGCATTGGTCCCAGTTCGTGGCACCAACCGGGACCAAAGGCCTTTAGTCTCGGTTGGTGCCACCAACCGGGACCAATGAGTTTCCTATATATACCCCATCGCCACAGGAGAGCACTCTAGAGTGCTCTGTTTTTTCTGGCCGGCGAGGGGAGGGCATTTGGGTGCTCTAGCTCACCTCCTATGCACATGAGGTGTTCGATGAAATGTCTGAGCCACACTAGTTAATCTTTGTCCTCTCGAAACTCGACCTCCGAGCTCCATTTTCCCCGAGATTTGTCTAGGTTTAGCGGTCCGTCACATCCCGTCCCCGTCTTCACCGCCGTCGATCGCCCGCGCCGATCTCGTCGCCAGCACCACCGTGGTGAGCCTCTTGTTCTTATCTTCTTTCTGAAGGGAAAAAATTCTTACTTTAGATAGTTACTTGTCTAATTTTGTTACTTTTATTATTCCTTCTTATTACATAGTGCCATGGTTTTGGTATCCGCCCCCGTCGGCCCTCGTCCTGTCTATGATTCGGATGTGGTATATATTATCTTTTTATAACTATTTGGTTCATTTATTGTTTATGACAAATATACCGACCAACGTGACATAGATTTTATTTATCTAGGAGGTGGTTGAACCGGAAATTCTAACCGACCCTATTGTCGAGAGGTTAAATTTAGTTGAAGAAGAAAACAATTACTTGAAGGAAAAAATAAAAAAAATTGAGGAGGAGAAGATGATATTGGAGTTGCATGTTGCGGATGTCGTCGATGATCACAAGATCAAGATGGATGCAATGCGCTTGAAGATTAGAAAGATTAGAAAATATGCCATTCATACCGAGGCTTGGTATCATTATGCCGTTGGATCAATTGTTACCTTGGTTGCGATTATGATCGCATTTGTTTTCGCATTGAAATGTTTTACATAGTTTCAATGTATGGTTTAATTAATTAGATGCTCTGAAGAGCTATATATATGTTGTTAGATGAGAACTATGTATGTACTTTGGTTCTAATGTGATGATGAACTTCTATTAATTTGGTCACTTAATTATCTATTCATGATGTTCTGTAATGGTTTTTGACGCACTTAATTATATATAATGCACGCAGATGAACCGGCAATGGATGTACGGTGACAGACACACCTCCGAGTACATTAAGAGCTTGCATGATTTTCTCGAAGTGGCTGAGGCAAACAAGCAGAATGGTTTTATGTGTTGTCCATGACCTATATGTGGGAATACGAAGTCTTACTCTGACCGGAAAATCCTTCACACCCACCTGCTTTACAAGGGTTTCATGCCACACTATAATGTTTGGACGAGGCACGGAGAAATAGGGGTTATGATGGAAGACGGCGAAGAAGAAGAGGATGATGACAACTATGTGCCCCCTGAATACGGTGATGCTGCAACGGGGAAAGCTGCTGAAGATCAAGAGGAACCAGACGATCTGCCCAATGATGTTGTAAGGGGGGAAGCTGCTGAAGATCAAGAGGAACCAGTGCCCGATGATGATGATCTCCGCTGGGTCATAGTCGATGCAAGGGCGTAATGCGAAAGTCAAAAGGAGAAGCTGAAGTTCGATCGCATGTTAGAGGATCACAAAAAAGGGTTGTACCCCAATTGCGAAGATGGCAACACAAAGCTCGGTACCGTACTGGAATTGCTGCAGTGGAAGGCAGAGAATGCTGTGCCTGACAAAGGATTTGAGAAGCTATTGAAAATATTGAAGAAGAAGCTTCCAAAGGATAACGAATTGCCCGACAGTACATACGCAGCAAAGAAGGTCGTATGCCCTCTAGGATTGGAGGTGCAGAAGATACGTGCATGCCCTAATGACTGCATCCTCTACCGCGGTGCGTACAAGGATCTGAACGCATGCCCGGTATGCAGTGCATTGCGGTATAAGATCAGACGAGATGACCCTGGTGATGTTGACGGCGAGCCCCCCAGGAAGAGGGTTCCTGCGAAGGTGATGTGGTATGCTCCTATAATACCACGGTTGAAACGTCTGTTCAGAAACGAGGAGCATGCCAAGTTGATGCGATGGCACAGTGAGGACCGTAAGAAAGACGGGAAGTTGAGAGCACCCGCTGACGGGTCGCAGTGGAGAAAAATCGAGAGAAAGTACTGGGCTGAGTTTGCAGATGACCCAAGGAACGTATGGTTTGGTTTAAGCGCGGATGGCATTAATCCTTTCGGGGAGCAGAGCAGCAATCACAGCACCTGGCCCGTGACTCTATGTATGTATAACCTTCCTCCTTGGATGTGCATGAAGCGGAAGTTCATTATGATGCCAGTTCTCATCCAAGGCCCTAAGCAACCCGGCAACGACATTGATGTGTACCTAAGGCCATTAGTTGAAGAACTTTTACAGCTGTGGAATGGAAACGGTGTACGTACGTGGGATGAGCACAAACAGGAGGAATTTAACCTGCACGCGTTGCTAGTTTGTAACCATCAATGATTGGCCCGCTCTCAGTAACCTTTCAGGACAGACAAACAAGGGATACCACGCATGCACGCACTGTTTAGATGACACTGAAAGTATATACCTGGACAAAAGCAGGAAGAATGTGTACCTGGGCCATCGTCGATTTCTTCCGACCAACCATCAATGTCGAAAGAAAGGCAAGCATTTCAAAGGCGAGGCAGATCACCGGAAGAAGCCCGCCATGCGTACCGGTGATCACGTACTTGCTATGGTCAACGATTTACACGTAATCTTTGGAAAGGGTCCCGGCGGACTAGCTGTTCCCAGTGACACTGAGGGACACGCACCCATGTGGAAGAAGAAATCTATATTTTGGGACCTACCCTACTGGAAAGAGCTAGAGGTCCGCTCTTCAATCGACGTGATGCACGTGACGAAGAACCTTTGCGTGAACCTGCTAGGCTTCTTGGGCGTGTATGGGAAGACAAAAGATACACCTGAGGCACGGGAGGACTTGCAACGTTTGCACGAAAAAGACGGCATGCCTCCGAAGCAGTATGAAGGTCCTGCCAGCTACGGTCTTACGAAAGAAGAGAAAGAAATCTTCTTTGAATGCCTGCTCAGTATGAAGGTCCCGACTGGCTTCTCGTCGAATATAAAGGGAATAATAAATATGCTAGAGAAAAAGTTCCAGAACCTAAAGTCTCATGACTGCCACGTGATTATGACGCAACTGCTTCCGGTTGCATTGAGGGGGCTTCTACCAGAAAACGTCCGATTAGCCATTGTGAAGCTATGTGCATTCCTCAATGCAATCTCTCAAAAGGTGATCGATCCAGAAATCATACCAAGGCTAAGGAGTGATGTGGCGCAATGTCTTGTCAGTTTCGAGCTGGTGTTCCCACCATCCTTCTTCAATATCATGACACACGTCCTAGTTCATCTAGTCGACGAGATTGTCATTCTGGGGCCCGTATTTCTACACAATATGTTCCCCTTTGAGAGGTTCATGGGAGTCCTAAAGAAATATGTCCGTAACCGCGCTAGGCCAGAAGGAAGCATCTCCATGGGCCATCAAACAGAGGATGTCATTGGGTTTTGTGTTGACTTCATTCCTGGCCTTAAGAAGATAGGTCTCCCTAAATCGCGGTATGAGGGGAGACTGACTGGAAAAGGCACGCTTGGAGGGGGGACTCAATAATATGCAGGGACGGATATTCTTGGTCTCAAGCACACTACACAGTTCTATAGAACTCTACCTTGGTGACCCCGTATGTCGATGAACACAAGAACAGTCTGCGCTCCAAACACCCAGAGCAATGTGACGACTGGATTACATGTGAACACATCAGGACTTTCAGCAGTTGGTTGGAAACACGTCTCAGAGGTGACACCACTGTTTGTGATGAGTTGTACTCGTTGTCCAGGGGACCATCTTCGACTGTATTGACTTACAAAGGATACGAGATAAATGGGAATACATTTTACACGATCGCCCAAGATCAAAAGAGCACCAACCAAAACAACGGTGTCCGCTTTGATGCAGCAACCGAGAGGGGAAAGGACACATATTATGGTTACACAATGGACATATGGGAACTTGACTACGGACATGATTTTAAGTCCCTTTGTTTAAGTGCAAATGGGTCAATCTGTCAGGAGACGGGGTACAGGTAGACCCACAGTATGGAATGACAACAGTGGATCTAAACAATCTTGGGTACACTAACGAACCATTCGTCCTAGCCAATGATGTGGCACAGGTTATCTATGTGAAGGACATGTCTACCAGACCGAGGAAAAGAAAAGATAAGGAAGCGAATACATCATACGATGAGCCAAAGCGCCACATAGTTCTTTCAGGAAAAAGGGACATTGTGGCAGTGGAGGGCAAGACAGACATGTCTGAAGATTATGAAAAGTTTCATGAAATTCCTCCCTTCAAAGTCAAGGCTGACCCAAGCATCCTGATAAACGATGAAGATTATCCATGGTTACGGCGCAATAAGAAAATGACACAAGCGAAGAAAAAGTGAAGACTTTCTCCCGCAACTATTATGATGATACCATGCCAACTTTGTAATAGACGAGTATGATACCATTGTCCGTTTTGTACAAGAAGTGCATCTAGTTTTTGCCGTAACCCTCTCAACTTTCTTGCACATGCTATGTGGATGAAATGATGATACCATGCCAACTTTCAACCTTTTCAGAGTTCATTTCAAATGCTTTTCAATTTTAGGGTCTTATAGCTCAAAATAATCAGTAAATGCATGAAAAATAACAGGCCAAAAATTAAAAATTATGCCACCTACTGGGCCACCACAGCCTGAATACGATTAGAAACCCATCCATGGGCCAGGATTCAGGCCCGCAGAAGGCCATTGGTCCCGGTTGGTGGCACGAACCGGGAACAATTCCACCCTTTGGTCCCTGTTGGTGCCACTAACCGGTACTAATGTGGCTGTGGCCCCATGAGCACCTTTAGTACCGGTTCGTGGCACGAACCGGTACTAGAGTTTCTTACTAAGCAGTTTTTTAGTCCCACCTCGCTAGCTGAGAGGCACTACGAGCGGTTTATAAGCCCTGAGTGCAGAGACGATGAAGAAGAGGCGCAATGCTCACGTTGCTTAGCTTCAAGCCTTGAGGAATAAGGTAGACTGCATGGAGCTATGTGCAGTGCAGTCTACACTATTCCGAAAGGCTTGAAGCAAATCAACGAGCATTGCGCCTCTTTTTTATTTTTAATAACTTATTACAACTCCGGACTTCTTGTGTTCCGACAAAATAAAATAAACTTTAATAAAATTTATGAAACTAAAATTAACAAAGTATTTTCTGTTCAAAACATTATAAGAAACCTCTA
>NC_057796.1:33037137-33037781 GCF_018294505.1 Triticum aestivum | reverse complement strand
AAAAAGAATTATCATAAAGTAAAATAAATAATTAATTAGAAACAAAATAAAATAAAATAAATAAGTTTTTTGTTGTAAGTAGAAACAAAACAAAATAAATAAAGCAAAAAAGAAAACAAAAAACTAAATACAGCAAAAAAAATTGTTGGGGCGCTGCCCGCTTAGCCTTCCAACCCTCGGGTTTGCAAATACAGGCCCAGAAGGGCTAGGAGGCTAAACGGGCAGCGCGCCAAAGTTAGGCCCAGAAGCCTGCTATAGAGAGGAGTTCGAAACAGAAGCCGCGCCGCGGCATTTAAACTGGTGCGGGCGCCCCTCGGCTAGCGAGGTGGGACTAAACTTTTGGCCGCGATGCGGACAGCAAAAAAAATTGTTGGGGCGCTGCCCGCAGGGCCCTCCAACCCTCGGGTTTGCAAATACAGGCCCAGAAGGGCTAGAGGGCTCAACGGGCAGCGCGTCAAAGTTAGGCCCAGAAGCCTGCTATACAGAGGAGTTCGAGACAGCAGCCGCAGCGGGGCTTATAAACCACTCCGAGCCACTCTCAACTAGCGAGGTGGGACTCAACTTTTGGCCGCGACGCGGGCAACAAGAGGCCTTTGGTCCCGGTTGGTGGCACCAACCAACCGGGACCAATGCCCCCTTTAGTC
>NC_057796.1:33033026-33035177 GCF_018294505.1 Triticum aestivum | reverse complement strand
GTCGTTGTCGATATTACCCCCTCCCGATAACTTCAACACGAGGGGGGATAACTTCAACACGAGGGGGGTCGATATACCCCCTCCTCGATAACATTATTTTCCCGTGTATGTATGTCGTCGTTGTCGATATAACCCCCTCCCGATAACTTCAACACGTGGGGGGGGGTCGATATACCCCCTCCCCGATAACATTATTTTCCCATGTATGTAAGTCGCCGTTGTCGATATATATGTAGGAGATATGCCCTAGAGGCAATAATTAATGTTATTGATTATCTCCTTGTTCATAATTATGTTTATGTTCCATGCTATAACTGCTGTGGTTCCCGAGCCCGTATATCCATAAAGGCTCTGGGGAGAACCCATATGCACGTGTGGAATAATAAACGGTAAAATGTATTCCTAGTCGTGCCTCTAAGACTAGCTCAAGTGTTGCATGATGATTATGTTTTCCCAATCATGGGCATGTCTATGCCAAGCAACTTTGAGGGCACAATGTCAGGAAGGACATTTGTGTTGAATCGACCCGGATTGATGTTATGCTAAGAGATTCATTCGTCACAAATTTATTGGTTCATAACACAGAGATGGTTAACGTTTGCATGATTCCTTAGACCATGAGAGTATCGAGTTTCTTCATGCTTGCTTCATGAACTTTGGGGTTTGTTAAACGTCATCCGTAAATGGGTGGCTATTACGGCGGCTTACGGGTTCATGGAAAAGTGTGTCAAGTAACTTGATAGCTCAAGATTGGGATTTTCTCCTCCGACGATGGAGAGATATCTCTGGGCCCTCTCGGTGTTACGGTATCCATCATCGTCTGGCCAGACACTTTGTGATTTGATCACGGGGATGCCGGAATACGATAACGAGAAAAGAGAACAATACCGGTACGAGGTAACTAGCATAGTGGACAAGTTGTTGATCCACGGGAATGCCAACATGTCTCACCTCGGGTATTTGTAACATATCGCGAAGCAACAGGAATAGCACACGGCAACTGGAGGTTCACTCGAATATTTATTCGTGTGGGTATAGGGGTCAATATGGGTGTCCACGGCTCCGATGTTGATCATTGATCGGAAGGGGTTCCGGGTCATGTCTATACTTCACCGAACCTATAGGGTCACACGCTTAAGGGTCATCTATCTGCTGAATACTAGACAGGGAGTCTGAGAGAAAATCACCGAAAAAGTTTCGGACACCGAAAAGTTTCGGACAGCGGAATCGTACCGCAGAGAGAGGTCATCGGATAAGTTTTGATGATACCGAAAAGTTGTTTTGGGATACACCATTAAGTCAAATTGGTTTCGGTACATGCCTGATAATTCTTGGAGGATGCCAGAATCATTCTGGAAGCTTTTTGGAATTTTCTGAGATAAAAACCGGAAATGTTCCGGAGCTGCCGGAGCCACTTCAGATGCGTTTCGCAGATGAAAATCACTAAAACCGGAATTGTTTCGGAACGCGTTGAAAATCATTTTAGTGGGTACTGGAAATGTTCTTAGCCCACATAAATATTTTCAGTTCGATCAGACGCTGAAAAATGTCGTCGTGAATAGTGAAAATCAGCTTTATGGTTACTTTATGGAAAGCCACCTTTTGGGGCTTTGCTCCAAAAGATCTTGGGGATGACATGGATGGATAGGAGCCATTTTTTGGGCCCCTCATGGGGGTGTGGCCGGCCACATGGGGTATCCCCCCTTGGGGACCCTCTTGTTCCTTGGTTTCACTCCTAGGTCCTTGTGGAAGGACTTCATTCATGTGCATTTTGGGTTTTTTGTGAAACTACCCTACCCCCTTGGGATTTCCTATAAATAGAGGTGGAGGGGCAGCCCTCCACACTCATCCCTTGCTCTCATACACATGCCATGCATTATCTGGCTTCTTCTCTCCCTCCCACGAAAAGAGTTTCGTAGAGCCGTAAGGCTGTCTGGGTTCCGGCAGGAACTAGTTCTGGACGGCGATGCCCTGCCGGATAGATGACACCGTATGTGTGAAACTCTGTAGAGAGATCGTAGTTTCGGTCTTAGTTCGTGAGTGCCTCCCGAAGGGCTGTCCGTGTGACCGTCCGAGTTTCGAAGGTCCTCCCGAAGGGCTGTCCGAGTGACCGTTCGAGTTTCGAAGGTCCTCCCGAAGGGCTGTCCGCGA
>NC_057796.1:32980326-33032958 GCF_018294505.1 Triticum aestivum | reverse complement strand
GTTCGACCGCCTCCCGGAGGGCTGTCTGAGGAGCAGATGAGGGTATACATCCTCGCGGCTGGGAGGTTGTAAATCCTAGCTGCGGGGATCTGCACCGCCGATAGTCATCGACTCTACTTCCCGCTGCGCTACGAGTCGGTAACGAAAAAGATCAAACCATGTATGCAGTCTCCATAGTGGTCCTGGGCTGGTGCGTAGGTCGGAAAATTTTTGTTTTCTGTCACGTTCCCTTACAATATATAACTCCCTCCCAGATAACTTCGACATGATGGACGGTCGATATGTATACCCCCTCTTGACCGTGATAACTTATACCACGGGAGCACCCCCCGGCCCTCTCGCTCGACCAAAACTCTCGAGGACACCCAAACCCTAGAAAAAAACGATGTCGGTCTCCTACCCCCTCCCGCCGCGCCCCTACCCTTGAAGCGTTGCCTAGGCCACCCCAAACCCGGAATAAGCTAGGTCTACGTTTGCACTAATATATCCACCTAGTGTCATGTTTGTGTAATAATTGCCATGTTGTAATATTTGCAGAAACAATGGAGCACTGACGAGATGAGCAAGCAGAAGAGGTGTTGGGGGACATAATCTTAGCCGGAGGTGATATCTTGTCGTATCTTAACGACAATGATGGTCTGGAAGAACAGGGTGAAGAAGCAGGCTACGGTGATCGAAGAGTGGAGGAGGAAAGACATGATTATGATGGCTTCGGTGACCCAATGCTGGTGCAAGAAGGAGCCCGTGGTGACGGCTCCGGTGACCGAACAGAGTCCGGCCAGGTAAATATATTAGTTAAGCCTGTGCTGACTAGCTAATTGATGCATTCATTGTTTTGGTATGTACACATATTAATTAACACTCGTCTTTCTTCCTTTTTCTAGCCCTCCGGATCGAGCACAACTTCGGTAAAGAGACGAGGCCCGAAGAGAAAGTTGCGCTCGGATGAAAGGTTTGAGATCACAGCAATCGCGCGCGACGGCCAACCGATTGAACCCCTCCGGACAAAGGATGCTTTTGCTGCTCAGTGCGGGGTTCTAGTTAGGGACAAGATCCCGATCAGCATCCACCAATGGTATAAGCCTAAGAAGGAAGACCCTGAGGTGTCTTATGTCAATGATATGCAGAAAGATGATCTTTGGACTGAGCTGAAGGCAAATTTCACCCTACCGCCAGAGGAGGATCCGGAGAAGCCAGTTATAGAGCAATTAATCAAGTCTCATGCTCTTAAGAAGATGGCAGAACTATTCAGGAGGTGGAAGAATGAGCTGAAAACGTTTGTCAACAAAGAAGAGACACCAGAATTCGTCGGCCGGTATGAGAAGATCAGAGATCAGTGGCCCGCATTTGTGGCCCACAAGACATCGGAAAAGAGTAAGAAGATGTCAGCAACAAACAAGAAGAATGCTGCGAAGAAGAAGCTTCACCATCGCACGGGGTCAGGTGGCTACCTCAAAGCCCGACCTAAGTGGGCCAAGTCTGAGAGGGATCTGCTTGATAAAGGGATCGAACCAGAGACAATGAACTGGCTAGACCGTTGCCGGACTTGGTTCTTCGGGGCTGACGGAACCTTGGACCCTGTATCAGGGAGGTGTCGTTGGACGGACGAGAACTTGCAATACCCGTCAAGAAGCTTAAGCACTATCGATGCAGCGCAGCAAGGGACGTTCGTTCCAGACAGAGAGAACGACGAGCTCACAATGGCCCTCGGGAATCCTGAGCACCCTGGACGGACAAGAGGCACGCCAGGCTCCGTTCCGTGGAAGGCTGGTTTTCTGGACGCGGGCGGTTACAAAACCCAGGAGTGGAGGAAAAAAAGTGGAGCAGATCCAAATTCAGAAGCTGCACGAAAGGGTTCAAGCGCTAGAGGAACGAGACGGCAATCGAGATGCCGAAACTGCCCCCGAAGCTACACCGCCATCTCAGCGGAGAAGCAGCGTGGCTTCCACCGAGCAGCTTCAGCTGGAGCATGCGGCTCCTGCTAGCTACCCCGTGGATGCTATCAGGAGTCTCAACATTGCCACCTTATGGCGGAATGGCAGAACTTCAAAGTCAAGGCGGCTGTTGGCTCTGTTTTACCTACTAAACTCGGCGCAACCTACCACTGCCGGCTGATTCCAGAAGGATATGCTAGGGTGATGGTGGATGAAATAACGGAGGGATTTGAGGACCTCCAGCTTGACCACCCTACCGGTGAAGGGGAGACTCGGCTGGGTTTAGCTCTGAAGACTCCGTGCCTATGGCGGAAGGAGCTCATCAAGCTTCCGAACTAGACAGCTCCGGCGAGTAAGGGCACTCCGCCTCCTCCTCCGCCTCCTCCTCCGGCGAGTGATTAGGGCACTCAGCCTCCTTCTCAGGCGCGTGGCGGCACTTCGCCTCCTTCTCCGCCAGCGCCGGCACGCCAGAGCAGCCAGCCTCCTCCTTCTCCGCCTCGTCAGCAAGGGCGGAAGAGACCCGCCACCGCTGCGGCTGCTCCGGCGCGTCGTAGTCCTTCTCCTCCGCCTCGTAAGCAAGGAAAGAAGACAGCCGCAGCCGCTCCGTCTGCTCTGCCGGCGTCTAGCAGTATAGCTGCCAGAGGCGGGAGGCAATACAGATTCGGTCCTTCTCTGAAGACTCCAGAGAAGTTACCATACGCGAGGACCGAGGAGGAGAACGCGAAGATCATGCGAGCCGAAGTGAAGAACTTCTTTGAAGGGGTGAAAGCAAAGAAACATCCACCTCCGGAGGAGAAGGTAGATCCGGTGAAAGCAAAGCGCACTCTGGCTGCCCTGACAAAACCACCAAAGTCTCCGCCGCGAGGCAACTATGAGCGCGTTCTTGCAAAGACATATGCCGAAGCGGAGCGGTCGGGAAGTACTGTCAGTGATAAAAGGATGAAAGAACGACGAGCTGGGGAAAAAATTGCCTAGCTCGGCGAACAAGCGAACCAATCGTGCCCCCCGCTCAAGGTGTCAAAAGACATCGTCGCTAATGATCAGAGTATGGTGCCCGGTTATAGCAATCTTGGAGATTACCCGCCCGACGATGTACATTATGAAATCATGGAGGTGGACGAACACAAATACCATTATGGGAAGCCTCTCGTCAAAGATGAAAGATCTCTAAGCACGATGATGCGAAGACTACATGATTGCTACATGAAAACCTGCAGAGAGTCTGATGGGATGGATACTTTGACGCTGAGAGTTAAACCGGAGCATGACCTCGTTGGAATTGATCTGCTGATTGTTCCATTTGAGGATTTCTTCCTGTTTTACAATCAAAAGGCCCTCGATAAAACAACGATCACTTGCTACTGTGTGTAAGTAGTACTACTTATGTCATTAAGTCTCTCTATATAGGTCAGCTCTTTCATTGCATGTATTTATACTTATCCTCACTATATTATGCAGATTGAAGATCGCCGAATTGAAGAAAAAACAAATCGGTGATATTGGGTTCATTAACACAAATCTCATAGATGCATATACGGTTGGAAAACATCCCAAAGAAGCCGAGGCCAACTTGCTACAATCGTTGGTATTAAATCCAAACAAAGATATAATACTCTTTCCTTACAACTTCAAGTGAGTGTTACTGTCTTGTGCATATTCGTTTTCCCTTATTAGTCCAGGTTATGGTAATGTAATTGATGACTTATGCATGCCTGCGCAGCTTCCACTATATTCTCCTAGAGATTAAGCTTGAGCAGGGAGTAGTAACCGTCTTAGACTCGAGACGAAAAGATCCCCAGGACTATGCGAACATGACTCAAATGCTCGAGAAGTAAGTTAAATCGATCATTATCCACCATATCAGCAATTTTGTTCATTTCCTGATATCAAGTAATTGTTTTCTTTGTCTGGCAGGGTTTGGAGAAAATTCACCTCAAAAGCTCCGGGACTGCCGAAGAAGCTGCAATTTAATCACCCGAAAGTAAGTACTATAGTAGCATGTTCCGCGCATCTCCTAGTGATTCAAGCGCTAGTTTCATCAATACCATTTAGCATGCTTGCTTATCAGTTTGATTGACCTCTATTTCTTGTAAAGTGGTTGTGGCAGGAACCTGGGAATAATTACTGTGGATACTACGTTTGCGAGTCCATCCGCTACACGACCTATGAGCGGGGCTACACTAAAGAACAATATGAAGTGCGTAAGCAATAATATTCACAATTTTATTTTATTACCATCATTTGTGTTGAGTTTCATTTATTCATATATATATATGTATTGACCCCCTTCTTCAAATTAGATGTTTCGGAAGCGGGATGAACTCCTAGCAGAAGATCGTATGCGAGGAATTCAAGAGGAATTGACGGCATTCTTCCTTGACCACGTGATCGCTGAAAACGGAGAATACTATGTGGACCCTGTGTTTATACAATTTAATTAGGATATTGTATTGTAAGAGATAATTATTGTATATATGTAGCCGGTAGTGTCGGATAGATATACGAGAACTTGTTGTTCGACCAATATCTCGGAGAAGGAGAGGTGGTCGATATCACTTCTCTCTGTATGCATATGTTCATGACGATCTTCTGTTTCCTTCATTTGATTACTAGCTAGCGTGTCTACTCCTCTCCATACGTATATAGTACGTAACGTCGACCAAGCACGGAGATAAGAGAGGACACTTCTCTCTATTAATTAGCTAGCTAACACAATATATGAAACACCTAAATTAACCCCCCAAAACCCCTAAACCACCCCCTTTCAAAAAAAAAACAAAAACCTCAGCTCCTGCCAGCTGCTGACGCGTGGATGCCTGTTGGTCCCGGTTGGTGACACCAACCGGGACAAAAGGCCCTGCCTATTGGTCCCGGTTGGTGGCACCAACCGGGACCAAAGGGCCCTCCTGCCTGGGCTCCCCGCACCGGCCACGTGGACGGCCTTTAGTCCCGGTTCGTGTAAGAACCGGGACTAAAGGGCTAAGGCATTTGTAACGACCCTTTAGTCCCGGTTCCTAGGTAAAAGCCCCTTTTCCTACTATTGGCTGTTTGTGCAGGCGGGGAGAAATGTTATGACCGACATATTAGGGGCTTAGCCCAGTTAGTGTTGGCCCAGTCTGTTTTATCGTTATTAGGGGCTTAGCCAAGTTATCTTAGTAGGATGATTATATAAACTCGTGTAAGGATCCATTTTGGAATTAAGTAAGAACCAATCATATTTGCTCGGCTTCCTTAGGGAGCCGGGAGACCTAACCCTAGCCGCATCCTTCCCTGCGCATCTCCCTCTCAGCCGCCGCCTCCTCGCGCACGACGGCGCCCAGCCGCCGGTGTTCGCGTGTTCGTACACGACCAGCTCCCTCCTTCCCCTACAACCTCCAACTTAGACCCGGTAGAACCCTAGTTTCTACCGCTGGCACTGCAGGAAGGTCCTCACTCAGACAAAAGTCACAATCCTTCCTTGCACAGGCTGAACCATACAATCCGAGCAGAGGAACCAATTTATTGCACGAACGTTGATTGACCGCAACATGTAATTGCCAGTTGAACGACATTATTAAAAGAATGCGACTTGACTTAATTGCAGGAAGCCACGTACTCGCGGTGCTACCTGCTCCTGGTCGTGGCACCTCCCATCAGAAGTCCTACCCTTCCCGGAGCCGATTGAGAGGGGTGAGGTCGGGCAAGGCGGTCGGCGTCGACCCGAGAGGCTGCTCAGTTTGTATAGTCGGCGGCAGTGGCGGGGGAGCTCGCAGAGGCGGCGGCGCGTCAAGGGCGATGGGGGCGGCGGCGTAGGACGGTAGGAGAAGGGGAAGAAGAGGGACGGTGAGATGAAGAGATGACATATGGGACCCACGTCGGAGGGGAGCTTTTCAATTTTGAGGGTCACCTGTAATTTGTTTGTTCAAATTCATCATGTACTCCTTTAATTTTTAAATTATTATACACAATAGTCCTTATAATGTAAAGATCATGAACCCTCTGTGTAGTAGCTCCTGTCACCGCCACCGATGCTTTCTGTTTTACATAGAAACAAAATTCTCATATGCCGAATCATTCATGTGTTTTCTGGAGAGAGAAAGTTGACAACTAGATACGATTTATGTGCTATCGTATAAAACAAATTTTGTTACTAAAACATTGTGAAAACAACCTGAAGTGAGATTTGGCAAATCCTACGGAAAATGCGATGCATGTCTAAATATTGGGTTTCTTTGTACAAATTTACGGAATGTTTGGTTCTAGGACTAACAATACCACACTTAGTTACTTTTTTTTGTTAAACTTGTGTACTATGAGTGTAGCGTGAAGCATTCTTCTCGAATTCGACCAGTTGCAACCCTAACAACTTTGTTCACTTCTGCCTCGAGTGTAATTTCATGGGCACATATATATTCGGTGATTATAAAATTAAATGCATGTGACATTGGTGTTTAATTGAGTTTTTGGGTTCATGCTAGTGTTTGGAATTCTTTGGACTGCAAGATCAAGCCACACAATAGAATTTTCCTCATAATTAACCCATGTTCAACAAATTTGGATTCATTCATCACCGTCGTCTTTGTCGGCTCTGGCTCGGTAGGGGTCTGCCGGCTGGTGGAGGCCCATCCCTTCTGATGGCCGATGGGGTGTCAGGATGTAGGGCGGCGGCTCTGTTGTGGGATCTGCGGTGTTCGTGGGCGGTTCTCGTGGCTCGGGTGCGGACTGGCTCCCCTGGTCGTGTGGGCGGCGGGGTGGCCGGGGCTCGGCGATACGTGGTGGTGGTGTGGCAGGTTCGTGAGACTCGTCGCCCCATATACGGAGGTAAAGCGTGTGCTGGGGAGAATTCCTTGTCTGGCGATGGTCAGACCGATGGTGGCGACGTCCGCGGGCGTCATCCTCTTCCTGAAGACGCCGTTGCGGCTGCTCCTGGTCCTCCATTTGCTCCGGGTGAAAATCTTAATCCTTTGGTGGGGCGGTGGCAGTGCTTCGGAGCCGTACCCTTCATGAAGGCACCGTCTTGGAGCTCATGTGAGTCGACGGTCAGCTTGGGTCCTCGCGGTGGCTAGTTCATGGTGGAGGGCTCTGTCATCCCCATAGTTGTTCTTATTGCTCATCTTTTGCTCCCTTGGGGTTGATGTTGCTGATCTTTAGTACCCTTGTATCTTGTCTTGGGTGTGTGCGTTGTGGTGTGGTGGTGTTTGTTTCGGATGTTCATGGTTCGCTGCTTCATATATAAAGCGGGGCGAAAGCCTTTCGGTAATTACTAATTACGCATGTTGCTTATTGCCGTAGGTATCTCTTTTCAGTCACTCTCTCACTCCACTTGATGTTCATATTAATGATAAAACTGAGTTTTACTTGTACCCCGTGTGGAACTATAGATACAGAAAACCAAAATAATGATCTTTGGTAAGGAAAGGCGATTTTTTGTCTGTACTAGTACTGATTTTCCTACTATAATTTGTACTTAAAATTTTGACTATATTTTGTTCACCCGTTTTGAAAAGGTTCCGGCGCGGCGTATCCCAGTTCATATCTACCTTGTTGCATAGGTTGCCCATACAAGCCGAAGTCTAGTAGCTAGGATGCCTCTATTCAAGCTATGACCACTAATATTATTTGAAAGCATACTAGATTCATACTATCAGGATTCACATGGAATATGCCTGGGTATCATTGATAACTAGTAGTGTATGAAATGTTATTGCTTTTATTTAAGGATGGTTATAGCATCAAAATAATTACTAGTAGTAATTACTGGAATGATTATCTCGTTGACCATGGGCCCAGCACGCGTGCGCGGAAACTCTGGGTGACCAGGTAACCGACTCTACCTGCCTATTTCGTCAGTCACCCCTAGCTTCCCCTTCGTCTCTGTTCGCGATCGTGGCAGCTCAGGGAGAAGCTCAACTCAGCCCCGGCTAGCACCAAGGGATGATGAGGCTCCCTCTGATCGCATGTCTACAATATGGATGCGAAAGGTTGATCTTGAAGCAGTCTTGGACATCTCTGAACCCGGCCAAATTTTCAGTAGAATGACAAGGATAAGAGTCAAGTAGTATATCATATGGGTCTCCTGATGTTTGGTTCAAACAAGTTGCTGAATTTAGTACGTTTGGTGAACAACTGGCGTTTCTTGGTGTGGTTGGACAGGTTATATGACATGGTCGAGAAAATTTGGATGATAAATGCATCGTCACTTCATCAGGGATGTGGCTGCTCGTGGCGCGTCGCGAGAAATGCAGCAACGAGTTGATTTTACGTGCGGTAAAATTACTGCAGAGTGTAAGTTAAGCAGAACCAGCACATGCATCCAACCAATAGTTCATATTCACATGGCGTTAAGCCATGCTGCGATTCGCCGCATAAATTCATATTATGGTCAAGCGAAACAATGGGCAAGTATTCAGGGATAGATGTATACCAAACTCTGCCACCCAAACTGTTATGTGATAAATTCAGCCTATACAGTCGGTAAAGATTAGATAAGGTCATTGGAATGGCACCACTTAAATTGTTTCTACTCAAATCCAGCTCATATAGGTTGGTGAGATACCCAAGTTCTTGTGGTATTTCTCCTGTCAATAAGTTGTCTGATATGAGTAACGATGATAAAAGGTGGCAATGTACTATCTGAGGTGGAATGCTTCCTAGAAACTGGTTGCTACTTAGATTCAGATATGTGAGTAGAACAAGAGAACCTAACTCTGGCGGTAGTAGGCCGTTAAGCTGATTTGATGCAAGTGTCAGTGTTGTTAAAGATGCTAATTTCAAAATGGTCCAAGGGAAGGAACCCTTTATTTGATTGTTGGAAAGATCTAAGTATCCTAAACTCATCATATTTCCTATGCTTCCAATGGATCCACAAGATTGGGCAAGTCTGCAAAGTGGATAAGCCCACTAAATTCCCTAGTCATTCTACTGTACTGACATGGCAGAGAACAAAATGAAGTAAGAGAGATCGAGGGAGGATGGTTTTGTAAAGTTATCTATGGATGTTGGGATAGATCCGTTCAAGCCATTGAAGGATAGATCCAAGACTACGAGCTTGGTAAGAGTGCCAATGTTTGATGGGATTGGGCCCGAGAGAGCATTGCGACTGAAGTTCAGATACACAAGATTGGGCAAGTCTGGAAAGTGGATAAGCCCATGATAATCCCTAATCATTCTACTGCACTGACATGGTAGAGAACGAATTGAAGTAAGAGAGATCGAGGGAGGATGGTTTCGTACAGTTACCTATGAATGTTGGGATAGATCCATCAAGATTGTTGACGGACAGATCCAAGTATGCAAGCTTGGCAACAACCCCAATGCTTGAACGGATTCTGCCCAAAAGGAGGTTGTTACCAAGCTTCAAATAGACAAGATGGGGCAAGTCTGAAAAGTGGATATACTCATCAAATTCCCTAATCATCCTAATGTACTAGGCATGGTTGAAAAAAATTGTATTAAGAGAGAGATGGATGGAGGTTAGTTTAGTAGAGTTACCTAGGGATGCTTGTTGGATAGATCCGTTCAGGCCATTGTTGGATAGATCCAAGTGAGTGAGCTTGGCAAGAGCACCGATGCTTGATGGGATTGAGCCCCAAAGATAGTTGCCGCTGAGGTTCAGATAGACAAGATGGGACAAGTCTGCAAAGTGGAGGCCGTCTAACCCGCCTTGAAGGCCACAGTATGCAAGGGAAATGTTGGACACAACAAGGGCAGCATCACCCTGGTCACGGCCACGAGGCAGCACGGCGTTGCTGCAGGCAACGCCGGTCCAGTTACAGGGCTGCTTCGGTTTGTCCATGAGTCCAGGAAATCATAGGACCAATTGCTTAGGCTAGATTTCCATTGGAGAAGCGCCTCTGCCTGCCGATCCAGCGACGGATGAGTGGAATTTGAGGTAGAAGAAAGGCGTGGCAAGGCAAGCAGGGAGAGCAGAAGCTCCAAGGCTAGGAGAAGGCTCATGGTGTGCAGGTGTAGTGTAGGTGAAGCTGGAAAGCACACACATTACATACATGGATATATAGCCCTGATGCCGTTTATTGCTCAAAATGAAGTGATTGCCAGGCTTGCCGTGTAAACGTTCGTACGAGGCGCCTCTGCCTGCCTGCCGATCCATTACACACATTGCCAGGATTACCCAAGGAAACGAGTGTACGAAAGAACGCCATATCACTTTTTTTTTAGAACGAAGGCTCAAGAAAAGCCCGGCTTTGAATTAACAAAGCCATCAACCGGCCAGGATAACAAGATCAACAACTTACAAGAAAAAGCAAAAAGAGAGACAAGCGGCTGATACAAGGAGCAAAGCGAAGCAGACTCTAAGGCAGCAGCGATAGCAACACGCCATGCTGCCGCCATCACCCTACAGGACGACCTACACCAACCGGACAAGCTACGGACTTGAGAGGATGCACCACCGCGCTAGCTTCGTGATCGTAGCCAGACTCGAAGACAGAACAGACACTCCTCTGGAACTGCCACTGCAAAGGGCCCCTGCCCTCTCATCCTAGCTCGAAGGATGCCGCACCGGCAGGCGGCAGCTCGGTTCACCCTAGAACCCAGAGGAAGACGTCCAATCTACGCATGAGGAAGGAACTAGGAGCAGACCTGCTAGCACAGAGCACACCAATCCGAGCACCGTCGTCGTCCGCGGTCAAGCCACAGCCATATCACTTTCACACAGGCATGTATCATTGACTTAAGAAGAATCTGAAACACCGGGTGGCTGTTCATCAGTGACTGAATGAAGAGTGTTGAGGACCGACAGTCCCCGAGTACAGTCTGCTGGCCCAGATGCAAAACTTGCAGGCTCTAGATTCATCGAACCTTGCAAACACGGAGAGCATTCTCTTCCTGCAATCCTTGAGAAGTAGGTCATGTGATGTGGGGCGCCAATGTTGACTGACCGAAAGCTGTACTGTAATTAGCATTGAATCGACTTATTACGAGAATGCTACTTGACTGATTCGAGGAGCTGCGACTGCGTGCTTGCACTGCTAACCTGTTCTCGTGCCCGACCTCTGCGCATCCCACCCATTCGAAGTCATCCCCCGGAGCCGGTTCAGAGGGAGGAGGTCGTCGGACAAGAAGGCATCGAGATGAGGTGGCTATGTTTGGCTATTCGAGCGGCGGCCGGGGGAGCTCGCACACGCGGTGCCGCATCGAGGACAAAGGGGGTGGCGGCACAGGAGATGCGTCTAGTGTAAAATGAAGAAGAAATGTTACCAACTATTAGCAAGTTATTTACTTTTGGTAATCACTGTAGGTATAAAAAATCCAAAATTAATTTATCTCACCATTAACTTATTTGTATGTAATTACTATGAATGTGCATACTAGATCTGTAATTTAAAAATTAATTTAAGTTATTTTAGTCTTAATTGTATGGATTAAGAGAAGGAAAGCTAGAGTATTGTAGCTTCTCTAACATTCCTTGTGTATGTTAGAGGATCCAGTTCTGTGCTATTCATGCGTGAGGTGCTAGAGTCATGACATGTGGGTCCCTGCTGCAGAGATTTTTTTTGGGGGGGGCACCTGCTGCAGAGGTAATAACTATATCAGGCATGTCCAACGCTGACACCACATCCGTCCGCTAACAGGAGTCCGCGAACATAAGGGTTCTGTCTGCGGACATGGATTTGGGAGCCGACCATCCAACGCTATTCACATACACTCCAATCCGAATTTAAACAAGTCAAACGAAATTCATCAAAATTCAGACCTAAAACAACATAAATATTTCATACATAGCATGCAAATAAGTCTAGTACAACAATAATTCAAATTCAACGAGAAATAGTTCAAATCCAACAAGATTGTTCAACAAGTTTTTTTATAAACAGATCATGTCGTCCCACACATACTGCCTCTTAAACTTGACGACGGTGGTCTGAATGGTGTGCCATCGATACCACTTCACATTGCACTCATGGATGATGTGCTTTCACGCGTGAAACGAATCATTCATGCGCCGCCAGAAGAGCTCCTTCTATACCCGCATACAAAATCCACGGATACGGCCAACCACGCATCACACAACAACTCATCCTCCATGGTCAAGTACCCCACCATCCGTCGTGCTATTAAAAACGACATGAAATTAGAAAATAAGCTCAATCGCATTTGACCGAACACCTGTCGGGTGTGGTGTCCGCCATGGACGTCGTCGACAGTGTGGCCGAGGATACCTGGTTGCGAACAGATCCTGGGTGGATGGCACCATAGTATAAGGCGAGTTGGTGCGTGGCTGGTGGTTGTGAGGCAATGGCTAGGTGGCGGTCGGAGAGGTACAATGGCGACGTAGGAGAAGGAGGGTGCGGATGCAAAGTAAGGAGGGGCAGAGGCGGAGTGGTAGAGAATGGGACCGGAAGGGGGATTTGAGTGGCCCGGAGGTGGCGGAGTCCTACGTGGATGCTGCCCGGACTCCTGCACCCCCCCTCCCCCTGCGCGCAGTTTGCTTTCAGGAAAAAGTGCATCTGGACCGATCGGCGAACCGATACAGACCCGCACACTGGTAGAAAAAAGCCCTTTAGTCCCGGTTCGCAACAGCCTTTAGTCCCGGCTGTGCAACCGGGACTAAATATGCGCGACTAAAGACCCCCCCCTTTAGTCACGCCTCTTACGGACCGCGACTAAAGGCTTTAGTCCCGGTTCTTGTGTCTGACCGGGACTAAAGGCCCGTCCACGTGGGCGCCCGTGGTCCGTCGGGGCGGAGGACCTTTAGTCCCGGTTCTCGTGGCCAACCGGGACTAAAGGGCTCCTCCGCAGGTTTAGGGTTTTAGCCCCCCTAAACCTGGTTTCTTTTTAGTTTGGAGTGTTTTATTTCTTTTATATTATATTTTGTGTTTTATTTTAATTTTGATAAAGTTTCAGTACACATATTTTACGCTACTATATACATGCATATGAAATTTCAAACAAGAAGAATTCAAGAGGAATATATAATATATATTCAATCTCGGGTGACCATATACAACTTCGAACAAGTTTCCATACACAATTAGGATGGATGACCATATACAACTTCGTACAAGTTTCAATCTCGGGTATGCATATAAATTTCTTCGTCCTCGGTATAGTGTTCTCCTTTAGGATTGATGACTTCCCTCATGAAAAATCCTGCTAATTCTTCTTGAATTGGTCAGAAGCGAGCTTCTGGACTAAGCCTCCTCCGCAAGTTATCCGTCGCGTTCCGCACGCTATCCGATGCCTTCCGCTCCGTGGTGTGTCTCCGGATGTTCTCACAAACATAGTATCCACATAGATTGGTCCCCAGTGGCTGCTTATCCACATTAACTAACCTTCTGAAATCTAGCTCATGTTTGAATTCACCGACAATTTCTTCTGAGAACCGTCTCCAAACCCTACAGGGCAAAGAAAATTAAATGAATAAGGAAGTTATTAGTTACTTGATATTAGGAAATGAACGAAAGAGACCGATCGATATAGAGCTCAAATGATTGAAAATAATTACTTTTGCAGCATTTTTCTCATGTCGGCCCAACGCTTTGGATCCGAATCCATAGAGTCCATGATTAGAACTCTGGAGGTGTGAAGTTCAATATTTAGCAGAATCCAGTGGAACCTGCGGACACGTTACATGCACAGTCATGCATAACTCATCGATTAGACATACCATGCATGGAGTAAACAAAAGAGAATGGGCACAAGAGAGAAACACTCACCCAAAATGGTAAGGAAATAGAATATGACTTTTGAGTTGATGCTTTCTAAGAAACTTGTACAGGTCTTTCTCCACGTCTTCGGGGTGATGTTGTAACACATGTCCATTAACGATATGTGGGTCAATGAACCCAACATCATGGATGTTTCTTATTTTGCATTCCCAAATCTTCAATCTGCATAATAGCGTACGCAACAATATAGTTAGGACAATATATATATATAGTGCAGGCAATGAAGAACGAGATGAGGTAGAAATAAATCACTTACAGAACGTAGCAACTCAGCATAGATTTGTCGAGGTCACGCAGATTGAACAGCTGGAACAATTCACTCATATGAATTTCTACAGAGTACCGTTTGGTGTGATGCTCATCTGTAACATCCGCATAAACATATTCTTTGTCGGCCCATGTTATGAATTGCTTGTACCAACGTAGCAGATTTCGCATTTGTGGTGGTAGACTCTTTTCCCGCGCAGGCTCGACGAGAGGCCCATTCCGCACATATTGTAATGCTATCTCACATACTGGCGCATCCTCCAGGCCTAACAAGGCACGAAGAGTCAAACCCATCTCGGACGCTTGTTCCATGGCACCCGGTACAGTCAATCCAAGTGCTGCCGTAGCTGCTATGATCTCGGGGTCCTCTTCCGGACCGGCTTTCACTATGAGCGGGGGGATCGATTGTTTCTTCTGCATCCCGAGCTGGTCAACTTGTTTCCCGCTTTTTTTTCTTTTTTCTTTCTCCTCCTTCAATATTTTTGCTTGCCTACGAAGTTCATGTCCATAGTCGTCAGGCATATTCAGCTCGGCTTGGGACGGTGTCGTCAAAAAATCCTTAGCCCACTTCTTTTGCTTCTCAGTGAATACTTGCTTGGGCTCAGGCTCTTTTTTCGCCTTCATATCCGCCTTCCATTTCTCATAATCAGCAGACGCGGCCAATTTGGTTTCAGCTTCACTAAGTTCCCCAGGCCTTGGGAGGAGAGGCTTCAGTGATGGCTCCGGTACCCTTGTGGTCTTAGGTACATAAGGGTCCGGGTTAATAGTCCAGGAGCGGGTTTCCTTGCTGTCCGCCTGCTTCTGCTTCTTCGCCGGAGGTGGATTGGGGGGCGTCGTACCCGCCGGAGGAGGATTGGGGGGCGTCGTACCCGCCGGAGGTTGTGGATCGGGGGACGGCGTCGAATGGCGTGAAGGAGGTGTAGGTGAACCACCACGACCACCACCACCGCCACCACCACCACCACCACCATCGGAGGGGGGTGGACTTGCTAGCCTTGGCGCCTCGCCTGGAAACACTATGTACTTCTTTTTCCATAGAATGAACTGGCGCTTGACATCTCCAAGTCTGCTCTCCCCTTCGGGTGTAGGTTTGTCAATCTCCAGGTCCTCAAACCCTTGGACTATGTCTTCCACCGTGACACGAGCATAGCCATATGCAATGGGGTTGTTGTGGTGGAGTGCTCCAGGTGTACAGGGTAAAGCACTGCCGCTAGCTACCTTCGTGGAAACGTTCCCCACGGGATAATGCAGATCACATTCTTTCATCTCCTTTACATCATCCACGGGGTAGTGAGGCTCCGGTGCACGAATCTCGATCATCGGTGCACTAGCACCAGGCGGGGCATCCGTGGAAGCCACGCTGCTTCTCCGCTGCTGGCTTCCGCGATCCGCTTCATGATCTTCATGCGGCCCTGCAGCCGATTTTTCTTTTACTAGTTCATGCACAGTCTGCTTCAACTCATGGAGTTCCGATGCAAACTTCGTCATAAGATCTGCATCCCGGTCCGTCTTTCTCTTACGACTTCTGTAACAGTACGGGTCATTGTCCTGGGAAAACCCTACTTTCCACAGAACTTTGCCTTTGCCTCGTACACGTCCTCCGTGTTCATCATTCCCGAGGGCTGTTGTCAGTGCGTCTTTCTCTCTGTTGAACTTGATCAAGCCCTCTTGAGCTTGGGTCATTGCGTCAATAAGGGCTTGGGTGGGAGCAAACTGTCTCTGCCGGTGAACACACACCCCTGTCTCCGGGTCTAGCGATCCCCCATGCCCGTACCACCAGCTTTTGGCCCTTGGGTCCCATCCCTCTGTACCTAGAGGGATTCCTCGCACCCTCAGGTCCTCCTCCATCTTCTGCTACCTAGGCTCCGAAAGGCGGTATCCTCCTGGCCCCATAATATGATGGAACTTTTTCTTACTCGCATTATCCTTATTTTTTTCGATATTTCCTTGAAATGCTCCGATTGCTTTTGCCTCACAAATTCTGGCCAATCATCTTTCAGTTTCTCATGTTGTCCATTGAAATCCGGAGTCTTGCCCTTGTTGACATAGTCACGGGTTAAATTTTTCTTGAAGTTCCGGAATGCTTCGCCCATCTTCTGAAGAGCGAACTCTTTAACTAGCCTCCTCCTCTGACGTCCACCCGGAACCTCGTTACCGAATTCATCGACTTTGTTGTATTCCGGAGGTAGAATGAAATGTTCCATAAGCTTTCTCCAGCAATCCTTTTTCGTTCTCTTGTCGACAAAACTGAAACCAAGACGTGCCTTCTTTGGCTCCTTCCATTCCTGGACGGTGATCGGGACGTTGTCTCTAACAACGACTCCGCATTGGTTGATAAACTTTGAGGTGTGCTGTAGGGGCTTGCCGGTTTCACTGACAAACTCAATGGCATATGTTTCTCCTGTTTTCATCGCCTTGGATTTGCCACGCTTTGTCGTACTCGATCCGGAGGGCTAAAAAAAGAAAGAGAGTCGCGCGCGTTAATACATATGTATTCACATTTATCTCGTACCCTTGGAAAATCGTTATAGTCGAAGATGGTTTCTTGGCCAACATGTACAGCTGATCTCCAACATCATTGTCATTCATTAAATGTTTTCGCAACCAACTGCCGAAAGTCTCCATGTGGGCCTTTCTAATCCAGGATTCAGGCTTCCCCGGGTTGTCCGAGCGTAAAATATTCTTGTGTTGCTCGAAGTACGGAGCCACAAAGCTGGAATTTTGCAGAACTGTGTGGTGTGCTTCAGTCATAGAATGACCGTCCATACATATCGTGGATTTCCTTCCGATCTTGCCTTTTCCACTTAGTCTCCCCTCGTGCCGCGATTGAGGAATACCAATCGGCTTAAGGTCAGGAACATAGTCAATACAGAACTCAATTACCTCCTCATTTCCATAGCCCTTGACGATGCTTCCTTCTGGCCTAGCACGGTTACGAACATATTTCTTTAATACTCCCATGAACCTCTCAAAGGGGAACATATTGTGTAGAAATACAGGACCGAGAATGGAAATCTCTTCGACTAGGTGGAGCAGGAGGTGCGTCATAATATTGAAGAAGGATGGTGGGAAAACCAACTCGAAACTGACAAGGCATTGGACCACATCGTTCTGTAACCGTGGTAGATCTTCTGGATTGATTACCTTCTGAGAGATTGCATTGAGGAATGCACATAGCTTCACAATGGCTACTCGAACATTTTCCGGTAGGAGCCCCCTCAAAGCAATCGGAAGCAATTGCGTCATAATCATGTGGCAGTCGTGAGACTTCAGGTTTTGGAACTTTTTCTCCGCCATGTTTATTATTCCCTTTATATTCGACGAGAAGCCAGACGGAACCTTCATACTGCTCAGGCATTCAAAAAAAATGACCTTCTCTTCTTTGGTAAGAGCGTAGCTGGCACGACCTTGAAACCATTCCGGATGCCGGTCATCTGGGTCTTTCAAAAGTTGCTGGTCCTGCCGTGCTTCCTTTGTATCATTTGTCTTCCCATACACGCCCAAGAAGCTTAGCAGGTTCACGCAAATATTCTTCGTAACATGCATCACGTCGATTGCAGAGCGGACATCTAGGACTTTCCAATATTCTAGCTCCCAAAATATAGATTTCTTCTTCCACATGGGTGCGTGCCCGTCAACTCCCCGCGGAACTGATTGTCCGCCAGGACCCTTTCCAAAGATGACTTTCAAATCCTTGACCATATCAAATATCTCAGCACCAGTACGTTCCGCAGGCTTCGGCCGGTGATCTGCCTTGCCGTTGAAATGCTTGCCTTTCTTTCTTACGTTGTGATTTCGGGGAAGAAATCGACGATGACCCAGGTACACGTTCTTCTTACAATTAACCAAACGTACACTTTCAGTCTCATGTAAGCAGTGCGTGCATGCATTGTATCCCTTATTTGTCTGTCCCGAAAGGTTACTGAGAGCAGGCCAATCGTTGATGGTTACAAAAAGCAACGCTCGTAGGTCAAATTCCTCTCCTTTGTGCTCATCCCAGACACGTACACCAGGTCTGGCCCACAACTGTAAAAGTTCATCAACTAATGGCCTTAGGTACACATCGATGTCGTTCCCGGGTTGCTTTGGACCTTGGATGAGCACTGGCATCATAATGAACTTCCGCTTCATGCACAACCAAGGAGGAAGGTGGTAGATGCATAGAGTCACGGGCCAGGTGCTATGGCTGGAGCTCTGCTCGCCAAAAGGATTCATGCCATCAGTACTTAGACCAAATCTTATGTTCCTTGCGTCAGCTGCAAAATCTTTGAACACTCTGTCGATCTTTCTCCATTGCGTTCCATCAGCGGGGTGTCTCAACTCCCCGTCGGACTTACGGTCCTCTTTGTGCCATCGCAACGACTTGGCATGCTTTTTGTTCATGAACAGACGTTTCAACCGTGGTATTATAGGAGCATACCACATCACCTTGGCGGGAACCCTCTTCCTGGGTTTCTCGCCCTCAACATCGTCACCAGGGTCATCGCCTCTGATCTTATAACGCAATGCAGTGCATACAGGGCATTCATTCAAATTCTCGTATTCACCGCGGTAGAGGATACAGTCGTTAATGCATGCATGTATCTTCAGAACCTCTAAACCTAGAGGGCAGACAACCTTCTTTGCTTCGTACGTACTGGCGGGCAACTCGTTATTCTTCGGAAACATATTCTTCAACATTTTCAGCAAATTTTCAAATGATGAGTCACCTACACCTTCCTGTGCCTTCCATTTTAGCAAATCCAGTGTGCAGCCTAGCTTTTTCAGACTATTATCGCATCCTGGATACAACGACTTTTTGTGATCCTCTAACATGCGATCCAAATTCTCCCTATCCTTGTCAGTTTCGCAGCGTCTCCGTGCATCAGCAATGGTCCGACCAAGATCATCAGCGGGCTCATCATGTGCCTCTTCTTCACCTTCACCTAACCCTTCCCCACCTTCAGCATCATCCTCCATGAAAGTATCACCGAAATGATCATGATAGTTGTCATCGATATCATTCCCTTCTTCATCTTCTTCCATTCTAACCCCTCTTTCTCCATGCTTGGTCCAACAATTATAGCTTCGCATGAAACCGCGCCGAAGCAGGTGCATGTGAACCTCTCTTGAGGAGGAGTAACCCTTCTGATTCTTACAGACAGCACATGGACATATAATAAAACCTCGCTGCTTGTTCGCATTTGCCACTACGAGGAAATCTTTCAAACCCATAGTGAACTCGCCGGAGAGTCGGGGACCGTACATCCATTGCCGATTCATCTGCATTATTATTATATAAAGTATATAATTAACCATCATGCATTTGTTAAACTAACTAGCTAGAAATAATACAAATTAAACAATGAACTACACACATGCATATTTTATCAATGACACATGAAAGGTTCAAGTTGCGAACCGCGATCGCGGAGGAAAAATAAATGAGAAAGCTCAAGTGTGGCTCGGACACTTCATATCATGTTTGTTTCAGGCTCTCGGGCATTTCATCGAACACCTTGTGTGCATAGGAGGAACCAAAAGCAAACCCACCACCCCCTTCTGAAAATTGTGAAGTGAGCTGAGTGAAGTGAAGTGAGCTGAGTCCTATATATAGGGATGGGCCTTTAGTCCCGGTTGGCCTGGCCAACCGGGACTAAAGCCCCTCCCGTCCGCCAGCTGGATGGGCCTTTAGCCCCGGTTGGCCTGGCCAACCGCGACTGAAGGCCTTCGGGGACCTTTAGTCCCGGTTGGCCAAGCCAACCGGGACTAAAGCCTCTCCCGTCCGCCAGCTGTCGACCGAGCGCGCTAGGCCCAGATAGTTGGTCGCGGGTCTCCTCCCGAACCGCGACTAAAGGCCCCTTTTGTCGCGGTTCGATTGTTTTGGGGACTAATGGGGGCGTATGGAAGCCTCTTTTTCTACTAGTGGCATTGGATGGCAAAACACGTCCGGACCATGCTACCTGGACGTATGCGGGCTGTTTGAGGGTCTGCTTTGGAGATGCCCTTATTACACTTGCTATTTAACAACTAACTAGAAAAAAAGTTTGCAATCAATAGATTTTGAGCATGGTTGAGAGCACCGCCCGAGGCCAAGACGGGGCAAGGTGGTCATGGCGTCCTCGGCAAGGCCGAGCCAGAACCTCGTCGCGTATGGTGCAAACGTGGTTGGCCCTCCTGTCACAGGTGAATGATGAGGGTTCACGAATGTAGGTGAGTGCCTTTTTATTTTCGCCACCGCTCAGATTAGATACTCGTTAAGCTCGAGAAGGGCCGCAAGGGATCACACATAAACAAACCATGAGGAGGGGGGGTGGAGGTAAGACAGGAACTCGTCGGGAGGAGTACGAAAAATAATGTTTTGCTGGAGGTGAAGAAGAAGCACAATCGTTGGATTTCAATCCTGTAGGGAAACGTAGTAATTTTAAAAAAAATCTTACGCACACACAAGATCATGGTGATGCATAGCAACGAGAGGGGAGAGTGTCCACGTACCCTCGTAGACCGAAAGCGGAAGCGTTATGACAACGCGGTTGATGTAGTCGTACGTCTTCGCGATCGGACGATCCTCAGTACCGAACGTACGGCACCTCCGTGTTCAGCACACGTTCAGCTCGGCGACGTCCCGCGAACTCACGATCCAGTAGAGCTTCGAGGGAGAGCTTCGTCAGCACCACGGCGTGATGACGGTGTTGATGAAGTTACCGACACAGAGCTTCGCTTAAGCACCACTACGATATGACCGAGGTGGATTATGGTGGAGGGGGGCACCGCACACGGCTAAGAGAGATCAATGATCAACTTGTGTGTCTATGGGGTGCCCCTGGCCACGTATATAAAGGAGTGGAGGAGTGGGGAGAGGGTCGGCCCCTATGGCGCGCCCTGGAGGAGTCCTACTCCCACCGGGAGTAGGATCCCCCCTCCTTCCCTAGTTGGACTAGGAGAGAAGGAAGGGGGGGAGAGGGAGGAAGGAAAGGGGGGGCGCCGCCCCCCTCCTAGTCCAATTCGGACCAGAGGGGGAGGGGGCGCGCGACCTGCCCTGGCTTCATCTCTCTCTCTCTCTCCACTACGGCCCATTAAGGCCCATACAATTACCGGGGGGATCCGGTAACTTCCCGGTACTCCGGTAAAATCCCGATTTCACCCGGAACCATTCCGATGTCCAAATATAGGCTTCCAATATACCGATCTTTACGTCTCGACCATTTTGAGACTCCTCGTCACGACCGTAATCATATCCGGGACTCCGAACTACCTTTGGTACATCAAAACACAAAAACTCATAATACCGATCGTCACAGAACTTTAAGCGCGCGGACCCTACGGGTTCGAGAACTATGTAGACATGACCGAGACATTTCTCCGGTCAATAACCAATAGCGGAACCTAGATGCTCATATTGGTTCCTACATATTCTACGAAGATCTTTATCGGTCAAACCGCATAACAACATACGTTGTTCCCTTTGTCATCGGTACGTATGTTACTTGCCCGAGATTCGATCGTCGGTATCTCAATACCTAGCTCAATCTCGTTACCGGCAAGTATCTTTGCTCATTCTGTAATGCATCATCCCACTAACTCATTAGTTGCATTGCTTGCAAGGCTTATAGTGATGTGCATTACCGAGAGGGCCCAGAGATACCTCTCCGACAATCGGAGTGACAAATCCTAATCTCGATCTATGCCAACTCAACAAGTACCATCGGAGACACCTGTAGAGCACCTTTATAATCATCAAGTTACGTTGTGACGTTTGGTAGCACACAAAGTGTTCCTCCGGTAATCGGGAGTTGCATAATCTCATAGTCATAGGAATATGTATAAGTTATGAAGAACGCAATAGCAGTAAACTAAAACGATCAAGTGCTAAGCTAACGGAATGGGTCACGTCAATCACATCATTCTCCAATGATGTGATCCTGTTTATGAAATGACAACTCATGTCTATGGTTAGGAAACATAACCATCTTTGATCAACGAGCTAGTCAAGTAGAGGCATACTAGTGACACTCTGTTTGTCTATGTATTCACACATGTATTATGTTTCCGGTTAATACAATTCTAGCATGAATAATAAACATTTATCATGAAATAAGGAAATAAATAATAATTTTATTATTGTCTCTAGGGTATATTTCCTTTAGTCTCCCACTTGCACTATTGTCAATAATCTAGATTACACAGTAATGATTCTAACACCCATGGAGCCTTGGTGCTGATCATGTTTTGCTCGTGAGAGAGGCTTAGTCAACGCGTCTGCAACATTCAGATTCGTATGTATCTTGCAAATCTCTATGTCTCCCACCTAGACTTGATCGCGGATGGAATTGAAGCGTCTCTTAATGTGTTTGGTTCTCTTATGAAATCTGGATTCCTTTGCCAAGGCAATTGCACCAGTATTATCACAAAAGATTTTCATTGGACCCGATGCACTAGGTATGACACCTAGATCGGATATGAACTCCTTCATCCAGACTCCTTCATTTGCTGCTTCCAAAGCAGCTATGTACTCCGCTTCACACGTAGATCCCGCCACGACGCTTTGTTTAGAATTGCTCCAACTGATAGCTCCACCGTTCAATATAAATACATATCCGGTTTGCGATTTAGAATCGTCCGGATTAGTGTCAAAGCTTGCATCGACGTAACCATTTACGACGAGCTCTTTGTCACCTCCATAAACGAGAAACATATCCTTATTCCTTTTCAGGTATTTCAGGATGTTCTTAACCGCTGTCCAGTGATCCACTCCTGGATTACTTTGGTACCTCCCTTCTAACCTAATAGCAAGGCACACATCAAGTCTGGTACACAGCATTGCATACATGATAGAGCCTATGGCTGAAGCATAGGGAACAGTTTTCATTTTCTCTCTATCTTTTGCAGTGGTCGGGCATTGAGTCTTACTCAACTTCACACCTTGTAACACAGGCAAGAACCCTTTCTTTGCTTGATCCATTTTAAACTTCTTCAAAACTTTATCAAGGTATGTGCTTTGTGAAAGTCCAATTAAGCGTCTTGATCTATCTCTATAGATCTTGATGCCCAATATATAAGCAGCTTCACCGAGGTCTTTCATTGAAAAACTCTTATTCAAGTATCCTTTTATGCTATCCAGAAATTATTCTATATCATTTCCAATCAACAATATGTCATCCACATATAATATTAGAAATGTTACAGAGCTCCCACTCACTTTCTTGTAAATACAGGCTTCTCCAAAAGTCTGTATAAAACCATATGCTTTGATCACACTATCAAAATGTTTATTCCAACTCCGAGAGGCTTGCACCAGTCCATAGATGGATCGCTGGAGCTTGCACACTTTGTTAGCACCTTTTGGATCGACAAAACCTTCTGGTTGCATCATATACAACTCTTCTTCTAGAAATCCATTCAGGAATGCAGTTTTGACATCCATTTGCCAAATTTCATAATCATAAAATGCGGCAATTGCTAACATGATTCGGACAGACTTAAGCATCGCTACGGGTGAGAAAGTCTCATCGTAGTCAACCCCTTGAACTTGTCGAAAACCTTTCACAACAAGTCGAGCTTTGTAGACAGTAACATTACCGTCAGCGTCAGTCTTCTTCTTGAAGATCCATTTATTTTCTATGACTTGCCGATCATCGGGCAAGTCAATCAAAGTCCACACTTTGTTATCATACATGGATCCCATTTCAGATTTCACGGCTTCAAACCATTTTGTGGAATCTAGGCTCACCATCGCTTCTTCATAGTTCGTAGGTTCGTCATGGTCAAGTAACATGACCTCCAGAACAGGATTACCGTACCACTCTGGTGCGGATCTTACTCTGGTAGACCTACGAGGTTCGGTAGTAACTTGATCTGAAGTTTCATGATCAATATCATTAGCTTCCTCACTATTTGGTGTAGGTGTCACAGGAACCAGTTTCTGTGATGAACTACTTTCCAATAAGGGAGCAGGTACAGTTACCTCATCAAGTTCTAATTTCCTCCCACTCACTTATTTCGAGAGAAACTCCTTCTCTAGAAAGGATCCATTCTTAGCAACAAATTTCTTGCCTTCAGACCTGTGATAGAAGGTGTACCCAACAGTCTTCTTTGGATATCCTATGAAGACACATTTCTCCGATTTAGGTTCGAGCTTATCAGGTTGAAGCTTTTTCACATAAGCATCGCAACCCCAAACTTTAAGAAACGACAACTTTGGTTTCTTGCCAAACCACAGTTCATAAGGCGTCATCTCAACGGATTTAGATGGTGCCCTATTTAACGTGAATGCAGCTGTCTCTAAAGCATAACCCCAAAATGATAGTGGTAAATCAGTAAGAGACATCATAGATCGCATCATATCTAGTAAAGTATGATTACGACGTTCGGACACACCATTACGCTGTGGTGTTCCGGGTGGCGTGAGTTGCGAAACTATTCCGCATTGTTTCGAATGAAGACCAAACTCGTAACTCAAATATTCTCCTCCACGATCAGATCGTAGAAACTTTATTTTCTTATTACGATAATTTTCCACTTCACTCTGAAATTCTTTAAACTTTTCAAATGTTTCAGATTTATGTTTCATTAAGTAGATATACCCATATCTACTTAAATCATCTGTGAAGGTGAGAAAATAACGATACCCGTCGCGAGCCTCAATATTCATCGGACCACATACATCAGTATGTATGATTTCCAACAAATCTGTTGCTCGCTCCATTGTTCCGGAGAATGGCGTTTTAGTCATCTTGCCCATGAGGCATGGTTCCCAAGTACCAAGTGATTCATAATCAAGTGATTCCAAAAGTCCATCAGTATGGAGTTTCTTCACGCGCTTTACATCAATATGATCCAAACGGCAGTACCACAAATAAGTTGCACTATCATTATCAACTCTGCATCTTTTGGCTTCAACATTATGAATATGTGTATCACTACTATCGAGATTCATTAAAAATAGACCACTCTTGAAGGGTGCATGACCATAAAAGATATTACTCATATAAATAGAACAACCATTATTCTCTGATTTAAATGAATAACCGTCTCGCATCAAACAAGATCCAGATATTATGTTCATGCTCAACGCTGGCACCAAATAACAATTATTCAGTTCTAAAACTAATCCCGAAGGTAGATGTAGAGGTAGCGTGCCGACGACGATCACATCGACTTTGCAACCATTTCCCACGCGCATCGTCACCTCGTCCTTAGCCAATCTTCGCTTAATCCGTAGTCCCTGTTTCTAGTTGCAAATATTAGCAACAGAACCAGTATCAAATACCCAGGTGCTACTGCGAGCTTTAGTAAGGTACACATCAATAACATGTATATAATATATACCTTTGTGCACCTTGCCATCCTTCTTATCCGCCAAATACTTGGGGCAGTTCCGCTTCCAGTGGCCAGTCCCTTTACAGTAGAAGCACTCAGTCTCAGGCTTAGGTCCAGATTTGGGTTTCTTCTCCTGAGCAGCAACTTGCTTGCCGTTCTTCTTGAAATTCCCCTTCTTCTTCCCTTTACCCTTTTTCTTGAAACTGGCGGTCTTGTTAACCATCAACACTTGATGCTCCTTTTTGATTTCTACCTCCGCAACCTTTAGCATTGCGAAGAGCTCGGGAATTGTCTTATCCATCCCTTGCATGTTATAGTTCATCACAAAGCTCTTGTAGCTTGGTGGCAGTGATTGAATAATTCTGTCAATGACAATATCATCCGGAAGATTAACTCCCTTTGAATCAAGTGATTGTTATACCCAGACATTTTGAGTATATGTTCACTGACAGAACTATTCTCCTCCATCTTATAACTGTAGAACTTATTGGAGACTTCATATCTCTCAATCCGGGCATTTGCTTAAATATTAACTTCAACTCCTGGAACATCTCGTATGCTCCATGACGTTCAAAACGTCGTTGAAGTCCCGGTTCTAAGCCGTAAAGCATGGCACACTGAACTATCGAGTAGTCATCAGCTTTACTCTGCCAGACGTTCTTAACGTCATCAGCGGCATCTGCAGTAGGCTTGGCACCTAGCGGTGCTTCCAGAACGTAATTCTTCTGTGCAGCAATGAGGATAATCCTCAAGTTACGGATCCAGTCCGTGTAATTGCTACCATCATTTTTCAACTTAGCTTTCTTAAGGAATGATTAATATTCAACGGAACAACAGCACGGGCCATCTATCTACAACAACATAGACAAGAAAAATACTATCAGGTGCTAAGTTCATGATAAATTAAAGTTCAATTAATCATATTACTTAAGAACTCCCACTTAGATAGACATCTCTCTAGTCATCTAAGTGATCACGTGATCCAAATCAATTAAACCATGTCCGATCATCACGTGAAATGGAGTAGTTTTCAATGGTGAACATCACTATGTTGATCATATCTACTGTATGATTCACGCTCGACCTTTCGGTCTCAGTGTTCCGAGACCATATCTGCATATGCTAGGTCGTCAAGTTTAACCCGAGTATTTCTGCGTGTGCAAAACTGGTTTGCACCCGTTGTATGTGAACGTAGAGCTTATCACACCCGATCATCACGTGGTGTCTCGGCACGACGAACTTTGGCAACGGTGCATAGTCAGGGAGAACACTTGTACCTTGAAATTTAATGAGAGATCATCTTATAATGCTACCGTCAATCAAAGCAGAATAAAATGTATAAAGGATAAACATCACATGCAATCAATATAAGTGATATGATATGGCCATCATCATCTTGTGCCTTTGATCTCCATCTCCGAAGCACCGTCATGATCATCATCGTCACGGGCGCGACACCTTGATCTCCATCATAGCATCGTTGTCGTCTCACCAACTATTGCTTCTACGACTATCGCTACTGCTTAGTGATAAAGTAAAGCAATTACAGGGCGATTGCATTGCATACAATAAAGTGACAACCATATGGATCCTGCCAGTTGCCGATAACTCCGTTACAAAATATGATCATCTCATACGATAAAATGCAGCATCATGCCTTGACCATATCACATCACAACATGCCCTGCAAAAACAAGTTAGACGTCCTCTACTTTGTTGTTGCAAGTTTTACGTGGCTGCTACGGACTGAGCAAGAACCGTTCTTACCTACGCATCAAAATCACAACGATATTTCGTCAAGTTAGTGCTGTTTTAACCTTCAACAAGGACCGGGCGTAGTCACACTCGGTTCAACTAAAGTTGGAGAAACTGACACCCGCCAGCCACCTGTGTGCAAAGCACGTCGGTAGAACCAGTCTCGCGTAAGCGTACGCGTAATGTCGGTCCGGGCCGCTTCATCCAACAATACCGCCGAACCAAAGTATGACATGCTGGTATGCAGTATGACTTGTATCGCCCACAACTCACTTGTGTTCTACTCGTGCATATAATATCTACGCATAAACCTGGCTCGGATGCCACTGTAGGGGAACGTAGTAATTTCAAAAAAATTCCTACGCACACACAAGATCATGGTGATGCATAGCAACGAGAGGGGAGAGTGTGTCCACGTACCCTCGTAGACCGACAGCGGAAGCGTTATGACAACGCGGTTGATGTAGTCGTACGTCTTCACGATCGACTGATCCTCGGTACTGAACGTACGGCACCTCCGTGTTCAGCACACGTTCAGCTCGGCGACGTCCCGCGAACTCACGATCCAGTAGAGCTTCGAGGGAGAGCTTCGTCAGCACGACGGCGTGATGACGGTGTTGATGAAGTTACTGACGCAGGGCTTCGCCTAAGCACCGCTACGATATGACCGAGGTGGATTATGGTGGAGGGGAGCACCGCACACGGCTAAGAGAGATCAATGATCAACTTGTGTGTCTATGGGGTGCCCCCTGGCCACGTATATAAAGGAGTGGAGGAGAGGGGAGAGGGCCGGCCCCTATGGCATGCCCTAGAGGAGTCCTACTCCCACCGGGAGTAGGATTCCCCACCTTCCCTAGTTGGACTAGGAGAGAAGGAAGGGGGAGAGAGGGAGGAAGGAAAGGGGGGGCGCCGCCCCCTCCTAGTCCAATTCGGACCAGAGGGGGAGGGGGGGCGCGGCCTGCCCTGGCCTCCTTTCTCTCTCTCCACTATGGCCCATTAAGGCCCAGACAATTACCGGGGGGTTTCGGTAACCTCCCGGTACTTCGGTAAAATCCCGATTTCAACCGAAACCATTTCGATGTCCAAATATAGGCTTCCAATATATCGATCTTTACGTCTCGACCATTTGGAGACTCCTCGTCATGTCCATGATCATATCCGGGACTCCGAACTACCTTCGGTACATCAAAACATAAAAACTCATAATACCGATCGTCACAGAACATTAAGCGTGGAACTATGTAGACATGACCAAGACACGTCTCCTATGTAGACATGACCAAGACACGTCTCCTATGTAGACATAACCAATAGCGGAACCTAGATGCTCATATTGGTTCCTACATACTCTACGTAGATCTTTACCGGTCAAACCGCATAACAACATACGTTGTTCCCTTTGTCATCGGCATGTTACTTGCCCGAGATTCGATCGTCGGTATCTCAATACCTAGCTCAATCTCGTTACTGGCAAGTCTCTTTACTCGTTCTGTAATGCATCATCCCGCAACTAACTCATTAGTTGCATTGCTTGCAAGGCTTATAGTGATGTGCATTACCGAGAGGGCCCAGAGATACCTCTCCGACAATCGGAGTGACAAATCCTAATCTCGATCTATGCCAACTCAACAAGTACCATCGGAGACACCTGTAGAGCACCTTTATAATCACCCAGTTACGTTGTGACGTTTGGTAGCACACAAAGTGTTCCTCCGGTAATCGGGAGTTGCATAATCTCATAGTCATAGGAACATGTATAAGTTATGAAGAAAGCAATAGCAGTAAACTAAAATGATCAAGTGCTAAGCTAACGGAATGGGTCAAGTCAATCACATCATTCTCTAATGATGTGATTCCGTTTATCAAATGACAACTCATGTCTATGGTTAGGAAACATAACCATCTTTGATCAACGAGCTAGTCAAGTAGAGGCATACTAGTGACACTCTGTTTGTCTATGTATTCACACATGTATTATGTTTCCGGTTAATACAATTATAGCATGAATAATAAACATTTATCATTAAATAAGGAAATAAATAATAACTTATTATTGCCTCTAGAGCATATTTCCTTCAAATCCAACGCTATGAAGGAAAACAATTGAAAGTTCAAATATATATGCAATCTCTAACTTTATGTGTTGAAATGGTATTTTGGCAAGCAAATGTGGCAAAACAAAACAACATAATTTTCTTCATTTACTCTGTTTTACTTCTCCCTTTAATCATCCTTACTCCCCTTCTCACATCCTATACTTTTATGTATCATTAAGATCCATCTTTTAGTGACATAAAACAGTGCAAATAACCAAACTACCAAGTAAAACGGACTAAACGGTCAAATCCACAAGCAAAATTACTTATAACAACCATTACATCGACTTTCACTTGTAACAATGTAGAACCGGTCACATCTAACCAAATACCGTGAAACACATATAATTTACATTCAATCCAAGCATCACAGAAGTTGTTTTCACTTTGTGTGATATAGTTATATTATTATATGTTGCTAACTGAACGTTTTTCATTGGGAAAGTTAAGTGTTCAAACATACTCCCTCTGTTCCGATTTACTCGTCATGGTTTTAGTTCACGGGTAAATCAGAACAGAGGGAGTAGATGAGCAAGAAAAACTGGACTGGAGGGAGGTTTTACTTCCATTGCGATGCTTACTGTTTATCCTTCTTTAAACCATTGGGTATCAATTCAATGGCTAAATTTCCTCCCCTAGCCATGGTTTATCTTCTTCCTCCCCAAGCCAATGTTGGTTCTCCTTCCCACCAGTCAACCCACCCTTCATTATATCTCACGTCATCGCCACCGTCACCTACCGGTAAGCATTGTAGCCGCCTCGTCATCCCGTCTTGCTTGAGCTGCTACCTCTATCGTGCCTCTGTCGGCCCTGGCCATCCCTTTACACCGCCACGATTTTTGGTGCCAGCGACCTGCACATGAATTTGTCAAACCTCTGACTCGCTTCCGTATGCAACACCACGGCCGGCTGTGTCATCGTCAGATCCCGTTCCCTCCTGACGAGACCTCATCTGGACTCCATTTGGGCCTCGGCCGCTGGGCGAAATGAACTGATCCATATTACGTTTTCACGCAACTGTAAATTGCAAATCTGATGAAGAAAAAGAAGAAAAAATATCTAAAAGACAAGCGAGGCAGGTTATTTGGATGATAGGTGGTGGCGAGGCTATCGACGTATCGGTGTGCCCGAGATCCGCTGAACATTGGCCCCAGGATACAAATATGGAACCTCAGTTAACTAAATTTTCAATCAAAGATTTCAAATTTGCTCAAGCTAAAAGAAAACAGGGAAACATAAATGTTCGAGCCGACTTTATTAATTTGAAATTTCTGATACTCGAGTACCAGTATTGTCATGTAAAATGAAGGCCCTGTGCTATTGTGGCAATTTTGCAATTTCCTTCAACATATTTTTTCCTCCAAACCGACCGAACCATCCCTATTCGTTTTCAGCGGCATGGCACTGCGACTCTAGCGGCTCCGACGAACACAGCCAATATGATTTTGCTTTACTTGTTTTTCCAACCATTATGATTGTCCTTTACGAAGCACATCTCCATATTTTGAAAATCGAATGAACTAAGATTATTTGGCTTCAGTACCTACAACTCTGCTGTTTTCCTAAACATATTCTCTGTGAGGATACTTTGATCTAAATACCATTAGGAAGACAGTAGACAGCTGAGAGACCTTTCTACACCTCTTGTTTGAATTAGAAATCAAATCAAGTTCTGATGAGTTGTAAAAATACACTTATCATTACCTTCCAACCAGCCCTTTTGATCCCACGATGCAGAAAATAATGTGGTACACTGTTAGAGATGTTAACGTACTACACAAGACAAGGAATGTGCTCACGACTAAGACCGCGCGTCACTTCCTCAATTGGACTTGACTGCATTTGGTGGACTCCAATCTCTCAAAATAAACAACATAGGCCGTAAAGTTGCTTCCTAACTAGCGTAGATGCATATCAATGTGATGGCCATCACGCTTATGCAAATCCATCTTCATCATGCAGCCGCGCTATATATAGATAGTTGCCATTCTCTTTGGGCATACTATTTTCATTTACAGTGCATGTATTGCGTGTGATTTGATCATTCGATGACGGTGGGATGTTGCTTGCAAATACGAAATTATAATACGTGTGGTTCCATTGGTTCAGTCATTAGGCATGTTGCTTATTGGCATAGGTATCTCTTTTACCGGCCACTCTCTCACTCCACTTGATGTTCAGATTATAAATCAAACTGAGTTATAACCAATGTGGAACTATAGATACAGAAAACAGAATAATGATCTTTGTTAAGGAAAAGCGAATTTTCTTATGTAGTAGCAGTAGCACAAATATTTTCTTTCTAGAATTTGTACTTACAAATTTTACTATGTTTTGTTCACCCATTTTCGAAAGGTTCCTGCACAGTGTACAACCAGTTCATATCAACTTTCTTCTGTGAAACAACGAAGCAGAATATATCTCGGAGCAACACGTAATTACGTTAGTTGTAATGAGATTTGTGGACCTAGATAAGGACTGAGAATCATACAACTGTCTTTCCAAATGACAATACATATAATCTTCTGTGGTGCTTATATAGTTCAAGTCAGATGATGAAGGTTTTGGTTACCTCTGAATGTTTTTTTTTTTGCGAATCGGACATGTATTAATTAAGTGGAGTTCATACAGTCCAAATGGCTACCTCTGAATGTTGCATATGTCTTGCTGCTTTGCTCTCAACATAACTGAAAAGAATTGGTTGCGTCTGGAGACAAGCAAGCTGAATTGGAGCTGAGGACACCCTATCGTGTTACTGTCATGCAGGTTCAGTAGTGCACCTATTTCTTACTTAATTAGTGTTGGGCTTGTGAGCACATTGTTGGAACGAACACTCATGAATTTTGTTTTTGAGATTCAGTGCAGAAAAATTGAGTGATAAAGTGAAATGCTTGGTCAACTTAGCAGCTTTTGCATGTTCTGGAGAGCTTCTTATGATTATTTTCTGGTGGCATTTGCTCCTACCATTGTTGAGTCTACACCGCCTTCAGTAATAGGGATAAGGATGGTGCCGGTTAAGCGCCATTTACAGTATTCTCACGCCTAGCCCATCTCCTTTATTATTTGTACACCATGTGTGATCTTTCTACACAACATGGCATGTGTCTTGTGCGTTTATACTAATATGTATCCCTAATATTGGTCTTTAACTAATGAGGAATTTATACTATTTGCATCCTTACTACTGCTCTTAACTAATGAGCTTTTGCATGGTGACCATTCAAAGTATTTGAAACCTAGCACACAATGATGCAAAGTTCTTTTGACGCAGTCTGATTGTTATTCATTTTTTCTCGAACAAAGTATTAACTTGTCTATTCAGATATATAATTGAAATGTTGTGGATGATGGAACTTCCCAGAACAAATCATTGTCATATTTCTGGCACAGCGCTTATGTTCTTCTTTAGGTGTCATGGTTTGCTGCCATGTGTCATCCAAGCTAACTTAGTCGAAGTACAGTGTGAGATTTCCAACGCGGTGAAGCCCGCACGTTCTACTAGCAACACTCTATGCCACAACACTGTAAACATGTGGTCACGACCAATGAAGAAAGTAAAACTGGACCACAACCGAACATCACTTGCAGAACAAGGCTTGATTGGATTTGGTGGACTCCAATGTCTCAAAATAAAAACACAAGTAGTGAAGTTGTTTCCTAACTGACATACATGCATATCAATGTGATGTGAAAGACGCTTATGCAGCTCCAACTTCGCTGTGCAGCCACGGTATATATATATAGATAGTTGCCATTCTCTTTGGGCATACTATTTCCATTTAGAGTACATGTATTGAGTGTGACTTGATCATTCGATTACAATGGGATGTTACCTGCAAATAGGAATTGTAATACTTGTGGTTCCATGGGTTCATAATTAGGCATGTTTCTTATTGGCATAGGTATCCCTTTTCGGTCACTCTCTCACTCCACTTGATCTTTAGATTATAAAGAGTAAATTGCACGAAACCACCAATTTAAAGACTAGGTCTGCAGAAAACACTAGAATACATTTTTTTTGTAGAAAACACCACATCTACGGTAATCTTTTTGCAAAAAACACTGATCGGCGAATCAACCTCTGTTAAATGATATTATGACAGATGGGGCCTGCTAGTCAGGCTGACGTGACACAAAATTTTCACACCGTTACATTGAATAGTTTTGCTCCACATGGCCCCGCTTGTCAGTGTAACACTCCTCTCTTAAGCATTTCATCAAGCAGCTGTCGTGCAGCACGACGATGGGGCGGGGCGGGCTACGGCCTCTGCCTCGGCCAGGGGCGGGACGAGGCCATGGCAGCTCGAGCAGCAGAAACAGCACGTGCGGCGAGCAGCGACAGAGAGCAACAGGGCCAGCGAGCAGGAGGCAGCAGGCTCGGGCGGGGCGGGGCCGGCGGCGGCCTCTGCCTCGGTCGGGGGCGGGACGAGGCCATGGCAGCTCGAGCCGCAACAACAACACGCGCGGCGAGCAGCGGCAGTGAGTAGCAGGGCCGGCGAGCCGCAGGCAGCGGGCGCGACAGGCTCAACAAGCAGCGGCCTCTGCCTCGGCCAGGGGCTGGACGAGGCCATGGCGGCTCGAGCCACAACAGCAGCACGCGCGGCGAGCACCGGGGCCGGTTAGCAGCAGGCGTCGCGGCGAGTGGCGAGGCGCGGCAGCAGCGGGCGCGGTGTGCGGCGGACGCTGTGAGCAGTGAGGCACGGCGCACGGCAGACGCGGTATGAAGCGAGGCACGACGCGGGGCGGCCGCGGCGAGCAGCAATGCGAGACAGCAGCGGGCGCGGAGGATGCGGCAAGCAGCAACGGGCGCGGCGAGTGGTGGGTGCGCCGAGCAGTGAGGGGTGGCAGCAGCGGGCGCAGCGCGCGGCGGATCGATCTGGACGAACTGGCGCATCGACGGGAGGTCGACGAGCACCAGAGTTTTTCTTCTCTTTTTTCTTTCAATGACAGGTGGACCCTACAGGGCCACACATGATGATAACGTTAGTCAACGTCGCCGTTACTTAGGCAGTGCCACGTCAGCCTGACTAGCGGGCCCAATCTGTCGTAAACATGCTTAATCCAGCCAAATCCGCCGATCAGTGTTTTTTCACAAAAAGATTATCATAGACGTGGTGTTTTCTGCAAAAAAAAATTGTAGTGTTTTCTGCAAACCTAGCCTTTAAAATGGTGATTTTTGACAATTTACTTGATTATAAATCAAACAGAGTTCTACCCAATATGGAGCTATGGATATAGAAAACCAAAATAATGATCTTTGGTAAGGAAAAGAAAATTTTCTTGTGTGGTACCAGTGATATTTTCCTTCTAGAATTTGCACTTAGAAAATTTACTATATTTTATGAGAAACTCTTCAGTTCACCCGATCGATCTTTCTACGTGCATCCATCGCCTATATGGCTGCCGGGTCTTTCTTTAATCGGATGGCTTGGAAGCATCCTCTTTCCACAGCCTAGGTTTGCACCTTGACCATTGTTGCAATTTCCTCCCCACAACAACTAGCTTGTGCAAGATTTGAATCACAAAGCCTCCAGACACGCGCACCACCAGATATGTCGGCGCCGGCGCGGACGACCATGTTCTCCTCCTTCATCAGCCCTCCCCTCTCTCCTCCATCGTCGGGCCCGGCCCTCTCTACTGCTCCATCTCCTCGTCCGCTGGTCACCTCTCCATCGGCCGCCCGAAGACCTCGTCTGAGGCGCCTCCAGCCGAACTGCGCCGCTCCAGCAAGATCGACGCTGCATTGCCTTGGCATCCTCCGCCCCTTGGTCGTCCCCGACCTCGCCCGCGTTTGATGTTGCTGCTGGATGACGTGGAGTGGGATTCACACTTGATTTTTGTTTTAAGCAACAAGGTGTTTTTGCAGCAAGACTTTTGTTGCAACAGGTTGAGAGGAAAAAACAGTTTCAAAAATTTCTGCAACATGACCTTTATTGCGGATAATTTCTGTAACTAGACTTCTGTTGTAAAAAATATGTAACACATTTGCTGCAAAGATGACGGACCAAGTGGGTAGATCACATGGCCATCTACAACTTCATCCAATGGTCAGAAAAGCGGCTGATCTTTTAGTTTTATCATCGACGGACGCGTAACGTCGCCCATATTTTATTCACCCATTTTGGAAAGGTTCCTACACAGCGCATAACCAGTTCATATCGACCTGGTTGCATGGGTTGCCCATACCAGTGATATTTTTCCACTGTTCCTGCGCGGCGTACAACCAGTTCATATCGACCTTGTTGTCACGTCACACTTCTCGGTCTTAGTAGTTAGGATGCGTCTATTCAAACTATGACCAGTGATATTTTTCCAGTGTTTTAACAACGGCACTAATAGTGTTTAAAGAGGTCCTACGCTAAAAGACATTGGTGATAACACATGAAGTAAAGTTTTGTATAGTGTGCTATAGCATTTAGAGAGGTCCTCTGCTAAGAAATATAGCCAGCTATTAAAAACTATATGTTTTCCAAATTGTTTTTTAGAAAAGTTATAACATAAAAAGAGTACAAGTGAAACTTATTGGAACAATCATCTCGTTGATCATGCGGCGGCCGGCGGGTGCACAGTGCACAGCAGTCACCGTGCAATTTTTCAAAGGAAGCTTTATCGATTTATCACCATGTATCAAGATGGTGAAGCCACTCCAGCAGCCACCAGGGAGGGAATCGCAGGCGGCACGGCTACTCCACGATTACGAGCGCCAATGGGCCCGGCGTTCGCAGAAACTCTGGCGACCAGGTGACCCATTCTTCCTGTCGGTTTCGTCACTATGGGACTGTCGCATGGCTCGCTGCTTGCATGGCTCATACTGTTGCCGATCCCACTGCAGAACCTCATCACTTTCAGGCTGCGCTAAGTATTCCTCATTGGCGTGCTGCAATGGAACATGAGTTTCAGGCTCTATAAAAAATGATACTTGGCAACTTGTTCCTCCAGTGTCTGGAGTCAACATCATTGATTCCAAGTGGGTTTTTAAAGTCAAGAGACATGCTGATGATTCTATAGAATGCTACAAAGCACGGCTAGTCGCCAAGGGCTTCAAACAGAGGTACGGTCTTGATTATGAAGACACGTTCAGTCCAGTCATCAAGCCTACTGCCATTCGTTTGCTGCAGTCTCTTGTTGTTACTCGAGGATGGTTTCTTCGTCAGCTCGATCTGCAGAACGCTTTCCTACATGGAATTCTGGAGGAGGAGGTTTATATGCGTCAGCCACCTGGTTTTGTTGATCCTGCACGTCCTCATCATCTCTGTCGTCTGGTTAAGGCACTGTATGGACTCAAACAAGCTCCTCGTGCATGGCATGCTCGCCTCGGCTCCGTTCTTCGAGCTCTTGGGTTTACTCCCTCCACTGCTGACACGTTGTTTCTCCTTCAGTGTCCTGAGGTTACGATGTATCTCCTGGTTTATGTTGATGATATCATTCTCATCAGTTCCTCTGATGCTGCTGCTGGTCGTCCTGTGATTGCATTGAGTGGTGATTTTGCTGTCAAGGACCTAGGTGCTCTGCATTTTTTCCTTGGTCTGGAGGTTTCACGGTCTTCTACTGGGTTGACTCTTACTCAGAAGAAGTACTCCTTGGACTTGTTGCGTCGGGCTGGCATGCTGAAGTGCAAACATGCTATCACTCCGATGTCTGCCACTGATTGGTTGTCTGCTCTTGATGGAGAATCTCTTTCACCTGATGATGCTACTGAGTATCGCAGTCTTGTTGGTGGTCTGCAATACCTTACTATTACCAGGCCTGATATCTCCTATGCAGTTAACCGCGTGTGTCAATACCTTCATGCACCCAGGACATCTCATTGGTCAGCCGTGAAGCGTATTTTGCGTTACATCTATCTTACTACCTCCTATGGTTTGCTCCTTCAGCCTGCACCGTCCGGTGAGCTCTCCGCTTTTTCAGATGCAGATTGGGCTGGTAATCCCGATGACAGGCGATCCACGGGAGGTTATGCGGTATTCCTGGGTCCTAACTTGATCGCCTGGAATGCTCGCAAGCAAGCAACAGTGTCTCGCAGTAGTACTGAGGTTGAGTACAAAGCGGTCGTTGATGCGACTGCTGAGATCATATGGGTATAGTCTCTCTTGAGGGAATTGAGAGTCTCTCCAGCTCGCCCTCCAGTTCTGTGGTGTGATAACATCCGTGCTACATATCTCTCATCTAATCCGGTGTTCCATGCTCGGACGAAGCACATTGAGGTTGACTATCATTTTGTTCGGGAACGCATTGCACAAAAGCTACTTTGTATCAAGTACATCTCGTCAAAAGATCAACTTGCTGACATCTTCACGAAGCCTCTTCCACAACTACAGTTTGTAGGCTGTAGGCGCAATCTTAACTTGCTTTGTACTTCAGGCCATAGTTAAGATTGAGGGAGGGTGTTAGACTATATATATACGTAGCCTCTGTATACATGTCGTAACGTTGTATTGTACCTCTTGGTACCTCTATATAATGAGATAGCCACACCACGTTTAGGGTGTCGAGCAGTTTCCCAAACCTATGTTTTTACACTCCCGATTTCACTCCCGTTTTGGCTCGCTTCCCTGGCCCTATCTTTCCATTCGTCTATGTTCCCGACCATGGTAGCTCAGGACGCCAGGGCATCTCTCTGAAGATCTCTGAACCCAGCAAATGTTTCTGGGAAATGCCCAACAAATGTGAAGGACAAGATATTTAATGTTCAGACTGAATGTCTAGAATGTGGATGCGAAAGGTTGCCTCAGTCTTGGACATCTCTCAAGACAGCCATTTTTTTGGGAAATACCCAACAAATGTGAAGGACAAGAAGGTTGTTTCCTCTGTTGTTTAATGTTCAGAGTTAAGTAGTATGTCATATGGTTTTCCTGATGTTTGGTTCAAGCAAGTTACTGAATTGAGTATGCTTGGAAGGTCTAAGACTGGCGTTTCTTCATGTGGTTAGACAGGTGCTTGGACATGGTTGAGGAAATTTGGATGATAAATGTGCTCATCATCAGCAATGCGGCTGCTCTTAGCGTGTCGCAAGAAATGCAGCGGCACATTGATGCTCCGAGGGCTGAAATTATTGCTGCTACGAGGGCTCAAATTGATGCTATTAGGGTTGACACTGCAAACTGGATCGGCGTATCGAGAAGTTGACCACCCAAAATGTGAAGCTTCAGGTTTTCGTGCATTTTCATTTCATCATTCTTCTTCTAGCGTTGCTAGAGAAACTAGTGAAGTAGAATCTCTTTTTGAATCGTGGTCACCTCCCTGTCCTGCTGCTCCTCAACTCGATGCTGTCGGACTGAACGGACATATGTCAGGCTGGTTGGTTAGTTATGTTAACTATGTAGAGTTCAGAAAAAAATTGCAAGTTCGCCAAGGGGCAAGATCTCCATTTCGCATCGCATTATTTGGCTCAGGATTTTGAAATGCTTTAAGTAGTTAAAACGGCAAATGACCAGAAAGGCAAAGAAAATAAGGGCATATGATCTATGACGAACTAAATCAGGGCATATAGTTTATGCATGAACCGGATATGTGCCATATGATCAAGTCTCCTGGATGGCTTTCTCCTAGATGTCTTTGGGCAACGATAAACGCAATGCCAAAATAAACAACAAAATGACTGATTGCATACACTCAACAACAAATAAGAGTTAGCCACCCTCTAAAAATCCAGTTAATCACAGAACCACCATCCAAACATTCCCACCAAAATGCCAGTCAAACAAACTATATTAAGTCGGTGCTTGGGCAAACATCAACAAGCTCATTGTTAAAATCAAAATGTCGCTTCATTTATCAGCAATCTAATTGTTACATGACACTTCAAAGTTCAAACATGACAGGATAGTGGATAGATACGTTATCTCAAACACACACACACACACACACACGTGTCAAATATATAATTGCTAACACAGTATACCACCTATATGGATTCATATATTCTTTATGGTGCCACAATAATCATGCAGATCGTGTAGCCTGATTTCATGAAGGGGCCTAGGCATGAACGCTTGGCGGTTTCTATTTGTTAGTGCGTGATATACCTGCCGCATTGTTGGCCTGTCTTTGGGATTGACTTGCAGGCAACCAAATGCCACCAAGGCAACCAAAAGGACATCCTCCTTCTCATCAATGGTTGTCGGTGCTGTGACATGTTGATCCAGGATATCGTTGAACTTCCCTGGCTGCTCTATTCGGCAGAAGAATGGAAGGAGCAGATCACCTGGGTGCTTTCCCATCAGAACTTCCAGTACAACCACGCCAAAGCTATACACGTCACACTTCTCGGTCAATACCATGGTAGATGACAATTCTGTAATAAAAATAGTATCTTGAAACATAATAAGTTTCTATTTTTCTCTTTCTGAATCACGTACTCATATTCATTGAAGGATTAGAATGGATTTAGACCATGAATGAGTACCTGGCGCTATATAGCCACATGTCCCGGCAAAGATAGTGCTCCAGCTTGAGCAACCATGTTTCATCTTCCTCGCCATGCCAAAGTCCGAGACAAAAGTTTTATAATCTTGGTTCAAAAGAATGTTACTGCTTTTTATGTCCCGGTGTATAATAGGATCATTGCAATCATGATGCAAGTAGGAGAGAGCTTGAGCTACGTCCGTCACAATAGCAATTCTATTGGTCCAGTCCAACTCCTTTGCTAGCTCTTGCTCGTACAAAATGGATGATAAGCTTCCCCTCTCTATAAGGTCGTACACGAGGAATTTGCATTGGGAGTGTGAACAGAAGCCATACAGCTTGACGATGCATCGGTGCATGGTTTTCGTCAACACTTCAATCTCAGCGTGAAATGTTCCCTCGTCACTGAATTCTTCCATTGAATGCAGGAGCTTGACGGCAAAGGTAACCCACCTTCAAGCTCGACTCTGAAGACGGTTCCATAGCCTCCAACGCCAATACAATATTTCTCACCAATTTTTTTTGTTGCACTGAGTATGTCTTCGAATGCGATCTTCCCGTCGAAATTCCATATGGAAATCATATCTCCAGGCTTGCTTTTGATAGTAGCATTTTCTGGTTTTCTTCTCCGGGAAATGACGATAATGCTTGCTATTGTGAGCAAGGCAAGGGGGAACAGAGCAAAAGCAAGAAATACCATACTTGGATGTTTTCTACTTTGGTCTGTTTCAATTATGCCATTGCCACACCAATCACGGCATAAATCCATATTACCTTCAAGTGAGACAGAGGGTGCAGCGATAGAAGGAACTCTGCCAGCCAAACTGTTATATGAGAAATTCAGCGTATACAGTCTGAGAAGATTAGGAAAAGTCGTTGGGATGGCACCACTTAAATTGTTTCTACTCAAATCCAGCTCAAGAAGGAAGGCAAGAAACCCAAGTTCTTGTGGTATTTGTCCTGTCAATAAGTTTCCTGATAAGAGTAAGAACGATAAATAGTGGCAATGTCCTACCTCTGGTGGAATGCTTCCTACAAATTAATTGCTACTTAAATCCAAATGTGTGAGATGAACAAGAGATCCTAACACTAGTAGAAAAAGGGTCAAATGTGAAGCACATTAGTGCCGGTTTGATTTTGAGTCAGCACTAATGTGTCCATTAGTGCTGGTTCCAACAGCTAGCCGGCCGCTCTCATTAGTACCGGTTTGTGGAGAACCTTTAGCACCGGTTCGTGCCACGAACCGGTACTAAAGTGAGTGGTGGCAGGATGTTGTCAGTCTGGGCCCCTCCAGCAACTTTAGTACCGGTTTGTGTCACGAACCGGTACTAAAGGTCATCCTACATAAACCCTTCGTCCACCCGAGCTCGCTCTGTTCTTCCCCTTTCCCCTCTCCTCTCTGTTTTTCCCCTCTTCCTCTCAAGCTCATCACACATTTTGCCCAAAATTTGTCAAGATTTGAAGGCCCCCATCCATTCAAATGATCACAAAGGTTAGCAACTTTGTCCTTTCATCTCTCATTGCTAGATTAGCTCTTGCAATGCTTTTGTATAGTGATTAATTTGTGAGTTTAGTAATTTGGGAGGAATTATATGTGCTAGTATTTGATTTATATGCAATTTATGGTCAAAAATAACACTTAGTTTGCATATGTAGGTGTGGTTTACTTAGTGCCTTCTAAATCTCCGTCGTAACCACCGTCGATCGCCCGCACCGTCCCGTCGCCGGCACCACCTTGTGTTGAGCCTCTTGTTCATTAATGTTTTACATTACCAAATTGATGTTTGTGTGATTTGGATATATAGTTACTCGTATAATTATCTTACCCGTACTTTGTTTGTTATACATAGTGCCATGGTTTTGATATCCGTCCCCGTCGGCCCTCGTCCTTGTTATGATTCGGATGTGGTATATTCTCTTTTAAAATTAGTTGTTGCATTTCGTGTTTATGACAAATTATGCCCATCAAGTTGACATAGATATTTTTATCTAGGAGGTATGTGAACCAGAAATTCCAACCGACCCTATTGTCGAGAGGTTAAATTTAGTTGAAAGAGAAAACGAGTATTTGAAAGAAAAATTGAAAATAATTGAGGGGGAGAAGATGGAATTGGAGTTGCATGTTGCCGATGTCGTCAATGATCACAAGATCAAGATGGAGAAAATGCGCTTGAAGATTAGAAAAATTAGAAAATATGCCATTGATAGTGAGGCTTGGTATCATTATGCTGTTGGATCAATTATTACCTTAGTTGCGATCTTGATCGCATTTGTTGTTGCATTTAAAGCTTTAACTAGAGAGTTATTTGTTTGTTGCATTTAAGTGTTGTATGAACTATATATATGTATGAACTTGTATTAATTTGGTCTTTTCGGTGTTGTGTAATGAAGATGAGCCGACAATGGATGTATGATGACCGATGCTCTCCCGAGTTCATTAATGGCGTGCATACTTTTCTGGTTGCGGCTGAGGCAAACAAGCGGGCGGATGGTTTTATGCCTTGTCCATGTGCTGGCTGTAAGAATGATCACAATTACTCTACGTCAAGAACCATTCACGTCCACCTGTTTGAGTCCGGTTTCATGCCCCACTATAATGTTTGGACCAAGCACGGAGAAAGAGGGGTTATGATGGAAGACAATGAAGAAGAAGAGGACGACGACAGCTATCCTAGCCATGGGTTCCCTGAATACGATGATACAAGAATGGGGGAAGAAGCTGAGCCGGCAATGCGAGAAGAAGCTGAAGAAGAGGCATCAGATGAGCCCGCTGATGATCTAGGTCGGGCCATTGCCGATGCAAAGAGAAACTGTGCAAGTGATTTGGAGAAGAAGAAGTTGCAGCGCATGTTAGAGGATCACAAAAAATTGTTGTACCCGAATTGTGAAGCTGACAAGAAAAAGTTGGGCACCACACTGGAATAGCTGCAATGGAAGGCAGAGAATGGTGTATCTGACAAGGGATTTGGAAAGTTGCTGGTAATGATAAAGAATATGCTCCCAAGGACAACGAATTGCCCGAGAGTACGTATGAAGCAAAGAAGTTGTCTGCCCTCTAGGGTTAGAGGTGCAGAAGATACATGCATGCCCTAATGACTGCATCCTCTACCGCGGTGAGTACGAAGATTTGAACGCTTGCCTGGTATGCGGTGCATTGCGCTATAAGATCAGTCGCGATGACCCTGGTGATGTCGAGGGCGAGCGCCCCAAGAAGAAGATTCCTGCCAAGGTGATGTGGTATGCTCCTATAATACCACGGTTGAAACGTTTGTTCCAAAACAAAGAGCATGCCAAGGCGATGCGATGGCACAGAGAAGACCGTAAGAAAGACGGAAAGTTGAGAGTACCCGCTGACGGGTCGCAGCGGAGAAAAATCGAGAGAAAGTACAGGGAGGAGTTTGCAGGTGACGCAAGGAACGTATGGTTTGGTCTAAGCGCAGATGTCATTAATCCTTTTGGGGAGCAGAGCAGCAACCATAGCACCTGACCAGTGACTCTATGTTTGTATAACCTTCCTCCTTGGTTGTGCATGAAGCGGAAGTTCATTATGATGCCAGCGCTCATCCAAGGCCCTAAGCAACCCGGCAGCGACACTGATGTGTACCTAAGGCCATTAGTTGAAGAACTCTTATAGCTGTGGAATGGAACAGGTGTACGTGCGTGGGATGAGCATGGGCATGAAGAATTTGACCTAAATGCGTTGATGTTCGTGACCATCAATGATTGGCCTGCTCTCAGTAACCTTTCAGGACAGACAAACAAGGGATACCACGCATGCACGCACTGTTTGGATGATACCGACAGTATATATTTGGACAATTGTAGGAAGAATGTGTACCTAGGACATCGTCGATTTCTTCCGAGCAGGCATCCTGTAAGACAGTCTTTGGACGAAGCCTCACCACCGTACTAGTGCTGATGTACATGATATGGTCAAGGATTTGAAGGTAGTCTTTGGAAAGGGTCGTGGCGGACAACCTGTTCCGAATGACGCTAACGGACGCACACCCATGTGGAAGAAGAAATCTATATTCTGGGACCTGCCCTATTGGAAAGACCTAGAGGTCCGCTCCGCAATCGACGTGATGCACGTGACGAAGAATCTTTGCGTGACCCTGCTTGGCTTCTTGGGCATGTATGGGAAGATAAAAGATACACCTGAGGCATGGGAGGACCAGCAACGTATGCACGGAAAAGACGGCATACATCAGGGTCATGCCAGCTACGCTCTTACCAAAGAAGAGAAGGAAATCTTCTTTGAATGCCTGCTCAGTATTAAGGTACCGTCTGGCTTCTCGTCGAATATAAAGGGAATAATAAACATGGCAGAGAAAAAGTTCCAGAACCTAAAGTCTCATGACTGCCACGTGATTATGACGCAACTGCTTCCGGTTGCATTGAGGGGGCTTCTACCAGATAACGTTCGATTAGCCATTGTGAAGCTATGTGCATTCCTCAATGCAATCTCTCAGAAGGTAATTGATCCAAAAATCATACCAATGTTAGAGAATGATTTGGTGCAATGTCTTGTCAGTTTCGAGTTGGTGTTCTCACCATCCTTCATCAACATCATGATGCACGTCCTAGTTCACCTATGCGAAGAGATTAACGTTTTGGGTCCTGTATTTCTACATAAGATGTTCCCCTTTGAGAGGTTCGTGGGAGTCTTAAAGAAATATGTTCATAACCGTGCTAGGCCAGAAGGAACCATCTCCAAGGGCCATGAAAATGAGGAGGTCATTGAGTTTTGTATTGACTTTATTCCTGACCTTAAGCCGATTGGTGTTTCTGAATCACGGCATAAGGGCAGACTAGATGGAAAAGGCACGCTAGGAGGGAATCAAATAAAATGTATGGACGGACATTCTCTCATTGAAGCACACTGCACAGTTCTACAGAATTCCGCCTTGGTGGCTCCGTATATGGACGAACACAAGAATTTTCTATGCTCCAAACACCCGGAGCGGTCTGATGACTGGATTACACGTGAACAAACCAGGAGTTTCGCCGGCTGGTTGCAGACACGCACCATGCATGACGCCTCTATTGAAGATGACCTGTACTCGCTGTCCCAGTTACCATCTTTGAATATAATGACTTTCAAAGGGTACGAGATAAATGGTAATACATTTTACACGATCGCCCAAGATAAGAAGAGCACCAACCAAAACAGTGGTGTCCGCTTTGATTCAACAACCAAGACGGGAAAGGAAACATATTATGGTTACATAGAGGACATATGGGAACTTGACTATGGACGTGGTTTGAAGGTCCCTTTGTTTCGGTGCAAATGGGTCAATATGACACGAGGTGGGGTAACGGAAGACCCGCAGTACGGAATGACAACAATGGATCTCAACAATCTTGCGTATGCAGACGAACCATTCGTCCTAGCCAATGATGTGGCACAGGTTTTCTATGTGAAGGACATGTCTACCAAGCCGAGAAAAAGAAAAGATAAGGGAGCGAATGCATCATACGATGAGCCAAAGCGCCACATAATTCTTTCTGGGAAGAGAAACATCGTGTGAGTGGATGACAAGACAGGCATGTCAGAATATTATGAAAAGTTTGATGAAATTGCTCCATTCACAGTGAATATTGACCCAAGCATCCAGTTAAATGATGAAGATTTTCCATGGCTACGGCGCAAAGGGACACACGCGAAGAAAAAGTTTCACACCCAAAGATCTGGGATGTGATCGGCTTCACTATCATCACTTTCTTCTGTGTTTCACACCCAAGTGGGAATCTCTGTAATAGTTAGGGTAGTTATGTGTTTTGGCATTTGAAACGCGAAGAAATTTTATGTGCAAACAAATTCTTTCATGCATTTACTGTTTTTTTTAGCTAAATGACCCTGAAATTCAAAAGCACTTCAAATGAACTCAGAAAAGGTTGAAAGTTGGCATGGTATCAAAATTTCACCCACATAGCATGTGCAAAAAAGTAGAGAGGGTTACCGCAAAAACTGGATGCACTTCGTGTACAAAATGGACAATATCTTTCGAAGTATCAGGGTTTCGGACGACAACTCATCTGTTACAAAGGCATTTCATTTTTTAAATAACCTAAGCATTACCAAATTGAATATAACGATAAAACACACTAATATTAAACATAAAAAAAAAGAATCGCTGAAAAATCTATTTTCAAAGTTAAGTTATTCACAAACTAGTGATTCACACAAATTTCAAATAATTCAAAATTTAAACTATTCAAATTTGAAAACTACCGGCACTAACAGAAAGTTTGTAATTTTTTGTACCTAAAGCAAAAATATTCACAAAGAAACTCTAAATACAGCAAAAAAACAACTCAAAAATAAATAAAACAAAAATAAATAAAGCAAAAAAAATAAGAAAATAAAAAAGGCCGCCTACTGGGCCAGAGCGGCCTGCATACGACTAGAAACGCAACGTGTTGTTGGGCCAGGATGCAGGCCCGCAAAGGCCCAGTAGGCCCACAGGGCAGTAGAGAACAGGTAGGCCCAGTGGGCCTGCTTTGGAGAGGAGCTCGAGAGAGCTACCGCACTGGGGCATATAAACCAGTGCGGACGCCCCTCAGCTAGCGAGGTGGGACTAAACTTGCCGCACCGCACCTGCGCCAGCGCACCACCTTTAGTACCGGGTCGTGGCTCCAATCGGTACTAAAAAGGGGGTCTTTAGTACCGGTTGGTGCCACCACCCGGTACTAAAAGGGGTGCGCTTCGCGCCGCTTCGCCTGGCCAAAACAGACCTTTAGTAGCGGTTGGTGGCTCCAACCGGTACTAAAGGGGTGTTCTATATAAGAAAACCCTTCAAAAAAATTCGTGAGTTCGTTCTCCCTCTGCTTCTTCTCCTCTGCCCCGTCGCCGCTGCCCCTCGTCGCCGCCCCCGTCGCCGTCCCCGTCGCCGTCCCCTCTGCCTCGCCGTCCCATCGCCCGCGCTGTGAGGCCCTCTCCCCGGCCCCTCTCCTCCCTCCAATCGAAGCCGCCGCGCCGCCGGCGCCGTAGGTGCACACGCGCACGTGCGTGTGCACATACACACGCACACGCACACACACAGATAGACACGATTCTGTTTTCTGTTTTTTCTGTTTTTTATACAAATGTTTTAGATGAATTAATTAATTAGATTAGATTAATGTCAAATAGTATATAGAAATGTTAGAAATGTTATAGAAATGTTAGAAATTTTAGAAATGTTAGTTTTAGCTAGATGAATTAGATTAATTTCAAATTGTTATAGAAATGTAAGAAATATTATAGAAATGTTAGAAATTTTAGAAATGTTAGTTTTAGCTAGATGAATTAGATTAATTTCAAATTGTTATAGAAATGTTGTAGAAATGTTAGTTTTTAGTTTCTTATAATTTTAGTTTTAGAAATTTAGAATTTGCATATAAGTCACAATCCAATAATTTAAAAAATGTTACTTTTGCGGTGTATAGTGTTTTTTCTTGACGTCCTGCATCCTCGCCGTCGACCCGTTCGCGACGACGTCCTGCTTCAGAGGACCCATGTCCGGGACTGGGCTCCGCCGGGCTGGCACTGGGAGGTGCTACCTTCAGGGGCTCGCCGCTTTGTGAGGAACCCGGGTCCCGTCGTCGACCCTGATCTCCTTTGGAGGCATTCACGTGGGCCACATTCGATGCAGAGGGAGCCGGCCCTGCCGGAGGTGGTGCGTCGCCGTGTCAGGGAGGAGGACGAGCACGTCCATCGCTGCTATGGACGTCAGGTTCTCCAATACCTGGCAGGTTCTTTGGGCAGATGACCGGAGATATGATCATGTGATGGTTCCTTCTGTTTGGGTGTCCACCGACCGCGCCCCAGGAACCGTGAGTGGCCTAGATTCTTCTGTAGTATTCGATCTTTATTAGCTACCTAGCCAGTGATTATTCGAGACGAGGTATTCGAGATTATATATTATTCGAGACGATGTATTCGAGATTATATATTATTCGAGACGATGTATTCGAGATTATATATTATTTGAGAGGATGCATATTACGTACTATATGATTCAATTTTTCATTATTGATTGCATCCATGCATTGTAATTTGAATACTAAATTGTTTTATATTTCTTCTAGATTAGTTAAATAAAAGCTATGGCGGACAATACCGGCAAAGAGGGAGAAGAGGCCCTGTTCGAGATCATACGCAGCCCTCGCATGCCAGATGATCTGAATGAAGTAGATGACGGCTCCCAATATCTGAACAATACCGGGGAGGGTGATGATAAGATATTCGATCTCGACGACCGAGCTGATGAAGTCGTGAACTATGATTATGATTATGATGACGCAAACAATGTTGATCTTGAAATAACAAAGACTACCGGCGAGGTATATTTATATAAGCACGCATCTGGTGATCATCACATGTTTTTTATATTTGAAGATATATTAACGAATCGATCTTTCTTCTTTCAGCCCTCCGGATCGAGCAAATCTGCTTCTACAGATAGCAGCAGAAAGCGAGGCCCAGGCAAAAAGTTGAAGGAGGGTGTAAAGTACAACATCGATTCCATCAAAGCTAGTGGCGAAGCCCTCACGCCTAAGAACATTGCGAACAAGTTCGTTCGTCAGTGCGGAGTTCTTGTGAAGGACCAACTCCCGATCTCCATTCAAGAATGGAAAGAGCCAAAAACTAAACGTCTAGATGTTACTTGGGTCGACAACAGAGCAAAAGAAAAGCTTTGGGAATCTCTGATGGAACATTTCACCCTACCAGATTATTTCACTGATGCAGATGTGCAGAAATTCAAGGACGCTGCTCTTAAGAAGATGGCAATTGCATTCAACACCCACAAGAAAACTATATGGGCCAACTACGTCGCTACAGAAAGGAAGACTCTAGAATTCAAGGGAACACTGGAGAAGCAAAGAGAACACTGGCCCGCTTTCGTGAAATTCAAGGAATCAAAATTATCTAAGGAACGGTCGAGAAAAAACAAGGCCAATACCGCAAAAAGACGCAGTTCCATAGGCTGGGGCCAGGTGGCTACGCGGTGGCAATGCCTAAGTGGGATAAGTTGAGCAAGAGATGGAGGATGCAGGGGTCACTTTGGTTACTAGGAGCTGGCCCCCCAGGTGCATAACTTGGTTCTATGTGCATGGGGGGCGTTGGACCCGAAGACAGGCCTGGTTTCGAAGAAGGCAAGTCTGAAAGGAGCCGAACAAAATTTACTTGACGCAATAGAAGATGCTCGAAAGCGGGTGTTCACGCCCAACAGAGAGAACGACGAGCTTACGCACGCCCTGGGAAATCCTGAACACCTGGAAAGAACACGAGGCAAGGGCGTTATTCCCTGGTATGAGGGCTTTTCGGAATGGAATGACGACTACAGGTGCCGTGCAAGAAAGAAGATGGAGGAGGAGAAGAAGAGGAAGCTGGAGGAGGAGCAGAGGAAGCAGGACATAGAACGCCTTCAAGGCCTACACTAGTAGGAAAAGGGGCTTTTACCCCGGTTCATAAGGGCCTTTAGTCCCGGTTCAGGAACCGGGACTAAAGGGTCGTTACTAATGCCCTAGCCCTTTAGTCCCGGTTCTTACATGAACCGGGACTAAAGGCCGTCCACGTGGCCGGTGCGGGGAGCCCAGGCAGGAGGGCCTTTGGTCCCGGTTGGTGCCACCAACCGGGACCAATAGGCATCCACGCGTCAGCGCCTGGCAGGAGCTGAGGTTTTTGTTTCTTTTTGAAAGGGGGGGTTTGGGGGTTTTGGGGGGTTAATTTAGGTTGTTATTAGGTAGCTATTAGAGAGAAGTGTCCTCTCTTATATCTCCGTGCTTGGTTTACCAACGCTACGTACTGCTATGCCTAAACATGGCTTAGATTGAAGTGAAGGCAACATGTGGTGCATGTCGAAAGTAATACTAATCCGGACTTGATCAAGTTTGGATTGTACTACTTTCGACACGCACCACATGCATGTTGCCTTCACTTCAATCCAATCCATGTTCATTTCACCCGCTGATATATAATAACTCTTCATGCACGCATCATGCATCATCATATATAATAACAAGTCCTACTAATCATCATCATACAACTTCTACTCGTTATTAATAACAAGTCATACGATCGATCATCATCCTCACAGTCATCGAACCAACCCTACTTAATTGTTCTTAGCACATGATCATCAGTATTAGGTAGGACCGAAATACCCTCTTTAAGGTAAAATAGCATAAAACAATATAGACCCTGACTCTCCATTATGGAGAATGGAGATCATCCTGTCTCCAATTCTTGCGCCTCGCTTCCTTTTGCTTCCAAGAAGCTCCTTGCGACTGTCCATACATTTTTTCCATTCTTTGATTTGCATGTCTCCACTTCTTTTAGAGATCCGGTATGGACAGTTGAGATTCGTAGGATGACCTGGTTGTATATTCAAAACATCAAGCCTACCATTCTGATACATCAAATGAGGCACACAATCCTCTGGGATTATCTGTTGAAAAACATAGTAATAACTTCATAGTTAGCAATGATAATGCACTAGTTTTAGAACTATGCAAAATATGCACGGATGTCGTAATACTAAGAAATCTTACCAGGGTATCTCCATAGTAGTTACCGTAGTTCACCACGTGCACTAGTGGCACGTATGGAGGACCATAATGATGAGGAGTTTGATTGTAGATATTGTAATTCTCAATATCAGTACAAAATCCGACCAGATGAGTTTTCTCCTTATAAGTTAACTCAGAACCATCGGTGTAGTAGGTTCTGTCTACCATGTTCCGCACATTGTTTGAACAATCAAAATAAGCTGTCAATGAAAATAAGCTGTCAACTATTTTGAAATGAACAATATAAATTAGCTAATAACTATGTTTGAGAAACTCACATAGCGGTAGAATTGGAGGCGTATCAACAAGGACCCAAATATCCATATTGTCTTGCTCGATGTCAGGATCACCAAGATCCATGGTGAAAAGCATATCCTCATCAAAACCATACATCTTGCAAAATCCTTCCCAATTTTTGCAACCAAAATGGGTTACGCTCTCAGAATTATACAGCTTTACTTCAAAATCTATATCATGATGGGTCCTTAGGTGAATTTTCTTTGTTTCCATACTTTCATGGTCTTCAAAACCCATCCTCTCCAAGGCATAGCGTCTTGCATGGCATGGGATAAGCTAGCCGAATTGTAAAAGATGAAAAGTACACGTTGAAATAGTTGAAGTCGTGCTTAATTACGAAAAAATAACACTTGTCGTCGTTGCGTACCGTTTCAACATCGAACGTCTCCTCCAGCTTAATACTGAAGCGCCGATCCTCGTCCAGGTGAGGCCTGTCGCACTGACCTCGGTCATCGTGGCACCAGTCGCACTCCCCCCGGGAAACTTCGTCGTCCGAGTACGACATTTCCTATGTTCATATATAATTCAAATATTAAACATCTACAATTAAATATATGTACTAAAAAACCTAAGTTAGATCATTATTATTCATCACGGGTTGACTATCGGTTTGTCGAGTCTTTTCTTGAAAACTCTCAGCTCACGTGGTGTATACATTCGACCGTTGGTGATGGTCGCTCCTCCCTTTGTCCCCGTGTGCATTGCACCAAAATGTCTAGCTAGCACACGGGAACAAAGGAGAAGCGACCCCCACGACAACAGTCGGGATTCTTCGTCCTCTCATATATATATGGTGGAACTCTCCCTCACTGATTCCTCTCTGACATTTGCGACCGTCGGTGATGGTAGCTCCTCCTTTCGTTCTCGAGTGCATTACACCAAATTGTCTAGCACACGGGAACGAAGGAGAAGCTACCCCCACGACAACACAGTCGGGATTCTTCGTCCTCTCATATATGGTGGAGACTCGACAGACTTACAGTCAACCCGAAATATCGTTTAATTATCTTTCTAAAAGAGGATTTGGCTGGTCTCACCTCGATGTCGGAGGGGGCGGTGACGGGGACGACGGCGGGGATGATGGAGGGGCCGGGGGGGGCTCCTAGATTTCTGCGAAAACAAAAACCCTATAAGCTATCAACTAATCATAGTGCTCTCCAATTTTAGCATTCAAAGTAGGATCGGAGTAGTTTTCCACTTTGAGCATTCAATAAGCAAAATCAAATCACAAAATAAAGTAGTATTCAAATTAGGATGCATTCAATTATAAGCAAAACTACATCATCTCCATGCGTCCGTACATCGCCAAATATTATCACTAATACACCTCGAATACTATCATACATATAGCATCGCTAGTACAGCTAGAACAGTAGCGCCTGACGGACATCGGCGCGGGCGGTGGACACCCAAAGGGACGGAACCATCACAGGATCATAGCTCCAGTGAGATCTCTGAAGAACCTGCCAGGTACTGTCGAACCTGCCCTCCAACGCAACCATGTAGCGACAGACGTGCTGGTCCTCCTCGCTGACACGGTGACGTACCTCCTCCGCGGTGTCCGGAAGCCTCGGCACCGTCACTGGCCCACGCGAGCGCCACCAAACAAGGATCGGGTCAACGACGGGCTGGTTCCTCACCAACCTACGCCCACAGGAAGGTAGCACCTCCCAAAACCAGCCCGGCGGAGCCCAGTCCCGGACATGGCCCCTCTGATCAAGCCGGCGTCCTCCGCCGAGTCGACGACGAGGATGCGGGATAGGCATCGTCGACGTCGATGCGGGAATAATTGCTTTAACTAAAAAAACAAACTAGTTCTATTAATTTCCTTACTATAAATAGAATAAAGTAGTACTTACTAAAAATAAACTAGCTAGTTTAACTAGTTCTATTATTTTTCTAACTAATTCTATTAAACACTTTCTAGGTAGTACTTACTAAAAGTTACCGGGGAGGGGGGGTACATATATCGACAACGACATACCCGATAAAAAATAAGAAGAGGAAGAAGGTGCAAAAAAAGAGGAGAAGAAGAAAGGAATAGAGGAGGAGATCGAAGAAAAAAAATAGAAAAAAAGAGGAGAAGAAGAAGGAATAGAGGAGAAGAAGAAAAAATAGAATAATATATTATTCTATTTCTTCTTCTTCTCCTCTACTTCCTCTCCTCTTCTTCTCTTCTTCTCTTCTTCTTCTCCTTCTTATTTTCCTTTTTTCTCTCCTTCTTTTTCTTCTAAATATGAACATACATAAATGACTTTGATCATACACAATTTCTATGAACAAAAAAAATCATAAAAATTCTATGAACAAAATTACAACAGAAAAAATCATAAAAATTCTATGAAAAAATTGATA
>NC_057796.1:32978019-32979590 GCF_018294505.1 Triticum aestivum | reverse complement strand
GGAACCAATACCCACCCTTTGGTCCCGGTTGGTGCCACCAACCGGGACTAAAGGCCTCTTTTCACCAGCGCAAAGGGCGGGAAGCAGAGGCCTTTGGTCCCGGTTGGTGGCACCAACCGGGACTAAAGGGGGGGCATTGGTCCCGGTTGGTGCCACCAACCGGGACCAAAGGCCTTGCGCTGCCCGCGGCCAAAAGTTTAGTCCCACCTCGCTAGTTGAGAGGGGCTCGGAGTGGTTTATAAGCCCCACTGCGGCTGCCCTCTCGAGCTTCTCTCAAATGCAGGCTTACGGGCATAATGTCACACTGTGCTGTCTGTGGGCCTATTGGGCCTTCTGCGGGCCTGAATCCTGGCCCAGGTTAGGTTTCTAGTCGTATTCAGGCCGTGTTGGCCCAATAGGTGGCAGTTTTTTAAATTTTTTGCATTATTTATTTTCTTTTGTTTTTTGCTTTATTTTTTAATTCTTTTTGCTTTTAGGTCAGCAAAATTATAAACTGTCTGTTAGTGCCATTAGTTTTATAAAACATATAAACTTTCTATTAGTGCCATTAGTTCTTTATGAAAATTCTTTTTGCTGTATTTAGTTTTTTTATTTTCTTTTTTGCTATATTTATTTTGTTTTATTTCTACTTACAACGAAAAAACTTATTTATTTTATTTTTAATCATTAAAAGCAAAAAGAATTTTCGTAAAGAACTTTTTTTGATAGAAACTTTAATAGCAGAAAGAATTATCATAAAGTAAAATAAATAAGTAATTAGAAACAAAATAAATAAAAAAGAGGCGCAATGCGCGTTGATTTGCTTCAAGCCTTTCGGAATAGTGTAGACTGCACTGCACATAGCTCGATGCAGTCTACCTTATTCCTCAAGGCTTGAAGCTAAGCAACGTGAGCATTGCGCCTCTTCTTCATCGTCACTGCACTCAGGGCTTATAAACCGCTCCTAGTGCCTCTCAGCTAGCGAGGTGGGACTAAAAAACTGCTTAGCTAGTAAGAAACTCTAGTACCGGTTCGTGCCACGAACAGGTACTAAAGGTGCTCGTGGGGCCACAGCCTCATTAGTACCGGTTCGTGGCACCAACAGGGACCAAAGGGTGGAATTGGTCCCGGTTCGTGCCGCCAATGGCATGTTACAAAACGGACAATCTCTTTCAAAGTATCAGGATTTCATCCGGAAACTCGTCTGTTACAAAGGGATTTCATTTTTTTAAACTTATGTGAACTCCTGACTTTTTGTGTGTTCAAAATGCACCATTCAAAGCCACATCATCATTTTTCAATCCTTTCTGACTTCATTTGTTATTTTTCATGCATTTACTAATTATTTTGAGCTATAAGACCCTAAAATTGAAAAGCATTTCAAATGAACTCTGAAAAGGTTGAAAGTTGGCATGATATTATCATTTCATCCACATAGCATGTGCAAGAAAGTTGAGAGGGTTACGGCATAAACTGGATGCACTTCGTGTACAAAACGGACAATCTCTTTCAAAGTATCAGGATTTCATCCGGAAACTCGTCTGTTACAAAGGGATTTCATTTTTTAAAACTTATTAGAACTCCTGACTTTT
>NC_057796.1:32827892-32976870 GCF_018294505.1 Triticum aestivum | reverse complement strand
CATGCATTTACTAATTATTTTGAGCTATAAGACCCTAAAATTGAAAAGTATTTCAAATGAACTCTGAAAAGGTTGAAAGTTGGAATGATATCATCATTTCATCCACATAGCATGTGCAAGAAAGTTGAGAGGGTTACGGCATAAACTGGATGCACTTCGTGTACAAAACGGACAATCTCTTTCAAAGTATCAGGATTTCATCCGGAAACTCGTCTGTTACAAAGTGATTTCATTTTTTAAAACTTATTTGAACTCATGACTTTTTGTGTGTTCAAAATGCACCATTCAAAGCCACATCATCATTTTTCAATCCTTTCTGACTTCGTTTGTTATTTTTCATGCATTTACTAATTATTTTGAGCTATAAGACCCTAAAATTGAAAAGCATTTCAAATGAACTCTGAAAAGGTTGAAAGTTGGCATGATATCATCATTTCACCCACATAGCATGTGCAAGAAAGTTGAGAGGGTTACGGCATAAACTGGATGCACTTCGTGTACAAAACGGATAATCTCTTCCGGACGCAATTTATTTTTATTTATTTGACTGCTGCTATTTTTACTTAATTTATTAAGGTTTATTTATTGTAGTTACTATAGTTTATTTTCTTTTATTTTATTAAGGTTTATTTAGTTTTATTTATTTTATTAAGGTTTATTTATTTTATAAATATAAAAAAATGAAAATAGATGCGCTTATAGAGAAAATTCAACCTAAGTTCATAATAAATTTCATAGAAATTTATTATGAATTTAGGTCAAATTCCCTGTATAAGGGCATCTATTTTCACTTTAAAAGGCAGAGAGGGACGGGCTTATAAACTGGTGTGAGCCCCCTTCGGTTGGCGAGGTGGGACTAAACTGGCCGCAACTAGGACCAGCCCTTTAGTCCCGGTTTGTGGTATGAACCGGGACTAAAGGGTGGTGGGCCAGGAGCGTGGCCCATTGGTCCCGGTTTGTACCACCAACCGGGACCAAAGGGTCCATACGAACCGGGACCAATGCCCACGAGGCCCCGGACGGCCCCTGGGCTCACGAACCGGGTTCAATGCTCACATTAGTCCCGGTTCGTGACTGAACCGGGGCTAATGTGAAAACTGCCCTGTGACCTTTGCCCCGTTTTCTACTAGTGCTAGAAGCAAGGCACGCGGACTTGGCACCCAAATTCCAGCGGCAGCAGCAGCAGATCGACTCACTTAGCCAGGAAAGAGGTGAAAGTGCGTTATATCGATTAGAGGGGGGGTGAATAGGTGATTTTTATGAATTCTTCACTGAGGAATTAGTCGATGAGGAAATTCCTTAGCAAAGAACTACTTGCAGCGGAATAAGTACTCAAAAGTATGCACAGCAGAACACAAGCATGGTCATCATGATGAAATGAAGACAAGCACAGAGTACAGAAAGCGTAAACACAGGATAAAACAGGATGAAGACAAACAGACCGAAGAATTTGAACTGAGGAAATTGAGAAAGTCTTCAGTCAAAGTCTTGAAACACAGATATGAACAAGTGCACAACACAGTAATGAGGAAATGAAAGAATTGAGGAAATAGAACCAGTAGGCTTGGTGAAGACAATGATTTGGTAGACCAGTTCCAACTGCTGTCTCAGTTGTACGTCTGGTTGGAGCGGCTAGGTATTTAAACCTGAGGACACACAGTCCCAGACACACAGTCCTGACCGTATTCTCCTTGAGCTAAGGTCACACAGACCTCGCCCAATCACTCGTGGTAAGTCTTCAGGTGACTTCCAAACCTTCACAAACTCGGTCACTCGAGGATCCACAATTTCCTCTTGGATGCTCTAGACCATGACGCCTAACCGTTTGGAAGAAGCACAGTCTTCAAAGGTAACAAGCGTCGGATCCACGCAGGATCAATCTCTTCACTGATGCTCAATCACTTGGGGTTTGTAGGTGTTTGGGTTTGGGTTTTCCTCACTTAATGATTTTTGCTCAAAGTCCTCGGAGGATGCGATGCTCTCAAATGACAAGTGTCAGTTTCTCTCGGAGCAGCCAACCAGCTAGTGGTTGTAGGGGGTGGCTATTTATAGCCTAGGGAGCAGCCCGTCATGATAAGACATAAATACCCTTTAATGATATGACCGTTAGGTGGGTAGATATTTTGGGATAGCTGGCGCATAGCACAGCAACGGTCAGAAATTTGAGTATCAAATTCCTCAGGGCTATCATGTTCCTCACTGTGTAGGCAATCCGCACTGGCGAATTCCTAACTCCTCAGTCAGAACAAATTCCTCAGAGACCAGAAGAACTTCGTCTCTGTCACTGAAGAATATGACTGAACTGTATGAGATTTCCAATGGCTTCACTCGAAGTGATTGGTAGGTGTAGGATTTTGAGTTGAGCATCACATGGAAATTTTTCCTTAGTATTTCCTCGACCCCCTTTAACAGTACGGTGTTTCCTATGACTCAAGAAAGAGAAAATGAAACTACGAAAACAGAAGTCTTCACGCTTCATGTTCCTCAAACGAATACCAAGTCTTCAAGGTCACACCAATTTCTTCACTTTCAGAGTCTTCAAAAAGTCTTCAGAAATCCAAAGTCTTCAGTCGAAGAACTTCATTTTTAGGGGTCGACTTTCACTGTAAATATCAAACTCCTCATAGACTTACAGACCTGTGTACACTCATAAACACATTAGTCCCTTAACCTATAAGTCTTCAATACACCAAAATCAGTAAGGGGCACTAGATGCACTTACAAGGGGGTCTTAGCAGCGGCAGCAGCTAGCGGATGATCGTCCAGCATTGGATAGCATCGTCCCATCCATGCCGAGAAGCATCGTTGGTTCCGCCCCGGGCGACGCACTCCTGGATAGATACCCTGTGGATGACATCATAGAGAACACTGACTGTGAGCTACACTTCAAAATGAAGAACATATCCATGAAGGTGGAGGACGCCGTTGCTTTTACAAAGCCCCCCGAAGCAACCTTCCATTGCAACGCGATTCCAGCGGGCTATGCTCATGTCTTGGTTGATGAGGTGGTCGACCAATATTCGGGGCTAGAGCTTGACATTCCTGGACGTGACGACGAGCACACACTGGGAGAGGCCATACATCGTATCATCCTATGGAGAAAGGATCGCATCATCTTTCGAAGGCCACCGACACCGCGTCAGCCGACTCCTTCTCAAAGTCCGCCATCGAGTCAGCAGACTCCCACTCCTCCAAGTCCACGAACGCATGAGCCGACTCCTCCTCGAAGTCCGCCACCGTGTCAGCAGACTCCCGCTCCTCCAAGTCCACGAACGCGTGAGCGGACTCCTCCTCGAAGTCCGCCACCGTGTCAGCAGACTCCCGCTCCTCCAAGTCCACCAATGCGTGAGCAGACTCCTGCTCCAACTCAGCCACGTCAGCCATCTCCGCCGCCTCAGCAATCGCAGAAGAGAGCCGCCGCAGCTATGGTGCGTAGTGGTACGAGTTGAGGTAGTACAGGAGGTACCGGCGGAGGCAAGCGATATAAATATGGTCCAAGCCTCACTCCTCTTCCTCAGATGCCTTATGACATGACTGCTACCTCTTGAGCACTGCGTTGGTTTTCCCTTGAAGAGGAAAGGGTGATGCAGTAAAGCAGCGTAAGTATTTCCCTCAGTTTTTGAGAACCAAGGTATCAGTCCAGTAGGAGGCCACGCACGAGTCCCTCACACCTACACAAACAAATAAAATCCTCGCAACCAACGCAATAAACGGGTTGTCAATCCCTTCACGGCCACTTACGAAAGTGAGATCTGATAGATATGATAAGATAATATTTTTGGTATTTTTATAATAAAGATGCAAAGTAAAATAAAAGGCAATGAAAATAGCTAAGTGTTGGAAGATTAATATCATGGAAAATAGACCCGGGGGCCATAGGTTTCACTAGTGGCTTCTCTCGAGAGCATAAGTATTACGGTGGGTAAACAAATTACTGTTGAGCAATTGACAGAATTGAGCATAGTTATGAGAATACCTAGGTATGATCATGTATATAGGCATCACGTCCGCGACAAGTAGACCGACTCCTGCCTCCATCTACTACTATTACTCCACACATCGACCGCGATCCAGCATGCATCTAGAGTATTAAGTTCAAAAGAACAGATTAACGCTTTAAGTAAGATGACATGATGTAGAGGGATAAACTCATGCAATATTATATAAACCCCATCTTGTTATCCTCAATGGCAACAATACAATACGTGCCTTGCTGCCCCTACTATCACTGGGAAAGGACACTGCAAGATTGAACCCAAAGCTAAGCACTTCTCCCATTGCAAGAAAGATCAATCTAGTAGGCCAAACCAAACTGATAATTCGAAGAGACTTGCAAAGATAACCAATCATACATAAAAGAATTCAGAGAAGATTCAAATATTGTTCATAGATAAACTTGATCATAAACCCACAATTCATCGGTCTCAACAAACACACCGCAAAAGAAGATTACATCGAATAGATCTCCACAAGAGAGGGTGAGAACATTGTATTGAGATCCAAAAAGAGAGAAGAAGCCATCTAGCTAATAACTATGGACCCAAAGGTCTGAGGTAAACTACTCACACATCATCGGAGAGGCTATGGTGTTGATGTAGAAGCCCTCCGTGCTCGATGCCCCCTCCGGCGGAGCTCCGGAAAAAGGCCCCAAGATGGGATCTCACGGGTACAGAAGGTTGCGGCGGTGGAATTAGGTTTTTGGCTCCGTATCTGGTTTTGGGGGTACGTAGGTATATATAGGAGGAAGAAGTACGTCGGTGGAGCAACGTGGGCCCTACGAGGGTGGAGGGCGCGCCCCCCTACCTCGTGCCTTCCTGGCTGACGTCTTGACGTAGGGTCCAAGTCCTCTAGATCACGTTCATTCCAAAAATCACGTTCCCGAAGGTTTCATTCCGTTTGGACGCCGTTTGATATTCTTTTTCTGCGAAACTCTGAAATAGGCAAAAAACAGCAATTCTGGGCTGGGCCTCCGGTTAATAGGTTAGTCCCAAAAATAATATATAAGTGTATAATAAAGCCCATTAATGTCCAAAACAGAATATAATATAGCATGGAACAATAAAAAATTATAGATACATTGGAGACGTATCAAGCATCCCCAAACTTAATTCCTGCTCGTCCTCGAGTAGGTAAATGATAAAAACAGAATTTTTGATGTGGAATGCTACTTGGCATAATTTCAATGTAATTCTATTAATTGTGGTATGAATATTCAGATCCAAAAGATTGAAGACAAAAGTTTAATATTGACATAAAAATAATAATACTTCAAGCATACTAACTAAGCAATTATGTCTTCTCTACATGGCAAAAGAAACTTATCCCTACAAAATCATATAGTCTGGCTATGCTCTATCTTCACCACACAAAGTATTTAAATCATGCACAACCCCGATGACAAGCCAAGCAATTGTTTCATACTTTTGATGTTCTCAAACTTTTTCAATCTTCACACAATAGATCAGCGTGAGCCATGGACATAGCACTATATGTGGAATAGAACGGTGGTTGTGGAGAAGACAAAAAAGGAGAAGATAGTGTCACATCAACTAGGCGTATCAACGGGCTATGGAGATGCCCATTAATAGATATCAATGTGAGTGAGTAGGGATTGCCATGCAAGGGATGCACTAGAGCTATAAGTATATGAAAGCTCAACAAAAGAAACTAAGTGGGTGTGCATCCAACACTCTTGCTCACGAAGACATTGGGCATTTTGAGGAAGCCCATCATTGGAATATACAAGCCAAGTTATATAATGAAAATTTCCCACTAGTATATGAAAGTGATATCATAGGAGACTCTCTATCATGAAGATCATGGTGCTAATTTGAAGCACAAGTGTGGTAAAAGGATACTAACATTGTCCCTTCTCTCTTTTTCTCTCATCATTTTTTTGGGCCTTCTCTTTTTTTATGGCCTTTTTTTAGTCCGGAGTCTCATCCTGACTTGTGGGGTAGTCTCCATCATCCTTTCCTCACTTGGGACAATGCTCTAAAAAATGATGATCATCACACTTTTATTTACTTACAACTCAACAACTACAACTCAATACTTAGAACAAAATATGACTCTATGTGAATGCCTCCGGCGGTGTACCGGGATATGCAATGAATCAAGAGTGACATGTATGAAAGAATTATGAACGGTGGCTTTGCCACAAATACAATGTCAACTACATGATCATGCAAAGCAATATGACAATGATGGAGCGTGTCATAATAAACGGAACGGTGGAAAGTTGCATGGCAATATATCTCGGAATGGCTATGGAAATGCCATGGTATTTAGGTAGGTATGGTGGCTGTTTTGAGGAAGGTATTGTGACGCCCCCGATTTGACCGTACACTAATCATGCACGCAACTGTGTACGATCACGATCAGGGACTCACGGGAAGATATCACAACACAACTCTACCACAAAAATAAGTCATACAAGCATCATAATACAAGCCAGGGGCCTCGAGGGCTCGAATACAAGTGCTCGATCACAGACGAGTCAGCGGAAGCAACAATATCTGAGTACAGACATAAGTTAAACAAGTTTGCCTTAATAAGGCTAGCACAAACTGGGATACAGATCGAACGAGGCGCAGGCCTCTTGCCTGGGATCCTCCTAACTACTCCTGGTCGTCGTCAGCGGCCTGCACGTAGTAGTAGGCACCTCCAGTGTCGTAGGTGTCGTCGTCGACGGTGGCGTCTGGCTCCCGGGCTCCAGCATCTGGTTGCGACAACCAGATAGAAGGGAAAGGGGGAAAAGAGGGAGAGAAGCAACCGTGAGTACTCATCCAAAGTACTCGCAAGCAAGGAGCTACACTACATATGCATGGGTATATGTGTAAAGGGGCATATCAGTGGACTGAACTGCAGAATGCCAGAATAAAAGGGGGATAGCTAGTCCTGTCGAAGACTACGCTTCTGGTCATCTCCATCTTGCAGCATGTAGAAGAGAGTAGATTGAAGTCCTCCAAGTAGCATCGCATAGCATAATCCTACCCGGCGATCCCCTCCTCGTCGCCCTGTTAGAGAGCGATCACCGGGTTGTATCTGGCACTTGGAAGGGTGTATTTTATTCAGTATCCAGTTCTAGTTGTCATAAGGTCAAGGTACAACTCCGGGTCGTCCTTTTACCGAGGGACACGGCTATTCGAATAGATAAACTTCCCTGCAGGGGTGCACCACATAACCCAACACGCTCGATCCCATTTGGCCGGACACACTTTTCTGGGTCATGCCCGGCCTCGTAAGATCAACGCGTCGCAGCCCTACCTAAGCACAACAGAGAGGTCAGCACGCCGGTCTAACCCTATGCGCGCAGGGGCTGGGCCCATCGCCCTATGCACACCTGCACGTTGCGAACGCGGCCGCGAGCAGACCTAGCAACCCACACGATCACGGCGGTTACGTCAAAGCGGTCCAACACGGCGCGCGCCACTCAGTCTCTGACGTCAAGAAGGCTTCGGCTGATACCACGACGCCGGGATACCCATAACTACTCCCACGTAGATGGTTAGTGCGTATAGACCAAATGGCCAGACTCAGATCAAATACCAAGATCTCGTTAAACGTGTTAAGTAACCGCGAACGCCGACCAGGGCCAGGCCCACCTCTCACCTAGGCGGTCTCAACCTGCCCTGTCGCTCCGCCACAAAGATCCACTCGCGGGTACTCCTACGAGCCGACCCGTCTTCAGTCATCACATGTGTCATGTATATAGTATATAAGTATATACCCGTGATCACCGCCCAGGTGATCACGGCCCGATAGTATAGCACAGCAGACGGACAAGAATGCAGGGCCACGGATGGAAAACTAGCATCCTATACTAAGCATGTAGGATTGCAGGTAAAGGTATCAACAGTAGTAGCAAGGATAGGCTATGCATCAGGATAGGATATCGAAAAGCAGTAACATGCTACACTACTCTAATGCAAGTAGTAGAGAGTAGAGTAGGCGATATCTGGTGATCAAGGGGGGGGGGGCTTGCCTGGTTGCTCTTGCAAGTAGGAGGGGTCGTCGACTCCGTAGTCGAACTGGGCAGCAGCAGTGTCGGTCTCGTAGTCTACCGGAGAGAAGAGGGGGAAGAAACAGTAAATACAATGCAAACATAAGCATGACGATGCGTGACATGACAATGAGCGGTGCTAGGTGTGACCTAACGCGACAGTAGGTGGTACCGGTGAAGGGGGAACATCCGGGAAAGTATTCCCGATGTTTCGCGTTTTCGGACAGACGGACCGGAGGGGGAAAGTTGCTAGTTCGATAGGTTAGGGAGGTGTGGTGGACGAACGGACTGCGCATTCGGATTCGTCTCGTCGTTCTGAGCAACTTTCATGTTGAAAATATTTTAATCCGAGTTACGGTTTAAAAGATATGAATTTTCAAAGATTATTTGAATTACTGGAATTATTGGAATTTAGCAAAAATGAATTATGACGTCAGCATGAGGTAATGCTGACATCAGCAGGTCAATAGGTCGGCTGACGAGTCAAACCAGACAGGTGGGTCCCACCTGTCATAGACAATGGACTAATCAGAAGATTAAATTAACTAAAATCAGATTAATTATCTACTGGACCCCACCTGTCATAGACTATTTAGATTAGTTAATTAGTATTATTTATAAAAACATTTTTTTGTTAATTATGCGGCGGGGCCCGCATGTCAGTGGCTGGGCCTGCCCAGTCAGCACGTTGACTGGGTTGACCCAGTCAACGGGGCCCACGGGGCCCACTGGCAGTGGCTCTGGGGTGGCCCCAGGCCAGCCACGTCGGCGGCCGGCGCCGGAGCGACTCCGACGAGCCAAACGCGGCGGCGCGGCTCGGGAGGGGCGCGGGTTTCGCGCACAGGGGGTCTGCGGGGTTGTGGCTGGGCGCGTTCGACGCAGCTCGGCGCCGCGCGTCCAACGGTGGTGGCCGGAGTGGCTGGAACGGACGGGGGCGAGCGCTTCGAGCTCGTCGGCGGCGAGGTGCTTCGGGCGAGCAACGGCAACGGTGGTACGGCGCGAGATCGGGCAAGCGGAGGGGCTCGGGAGCATCTACGCGCTGTGGAGAGTGCAACGGGCTTGAGCCCGTGACCAAAAGGTCACCGGAGACCCGCCGGCGACGAACTCCGCGGCGCTGCGTTCGGGCGCGCGTGGGGAAGCAGCTAGGGGGCGCGCGAGAGCGAAAGGACAGGGGAGGAGGGGGAGAAGCTCACCGCGTGGCACACGGAGGCCGGTGAGAGGCTTAGGAGCAGCAGGTCGGTGCCGGGGAAGAAAGGGGTCGCCGGCGACCGAAGTTGAAGACGAGCTCGGTGTGCTCGTTGTAGGGGCTCCGGTCTCCAACGGGCTGCACCAGACGAAGCAGCGGGCGACGGCGGTCCTTGGAGACACCGTGGGGCGGCGAGGTGGGCACGGTGGCCGTGTGAACGACGGAGAACGGCGGCGACCGCGTCGGGCGTGGGGAAGGAAGGAGCGGCGTGGATCTGGGGGGAAGAGAGAGGCGCAGAGGCCGAGAGGTGAGCGGGGGCGAGTGGGAGAGGGGCCCGAGGAGGCGGGGGGCGCTGGCGTCCTTATCCTCCCCGTCGCCGGCGAGGGGGTGCGGCGGGGACCGGCGCCTGTTCCGACCCCGGTCGGGGGAACAGGGAAGCGGGGCGAGGGGGAGAGGTGGGCTAGGCCGGCTGGGCCGGGGGTTGGCCCAGTTGGGCCAGGGGTCCAGTGGGGGGGGCCTTCTCCTTCTTCTTCTTCTTTTTGTTGTTTGTTCTGTGCTCTTTTGTATTTTCTTTTTATTTGTTTATTTTCTTTTCTGCTTTATTTCATTTAAAAGTATTTAGGCATTTTATAAAAATGTGTTTTCTCCACAATAATTATCAGTGCAATTTCTGGCATGGCCCGAACATTTTTGTTTAAATTTTTGAAAACTTTTATTTTCCACTTTAAATTTATTTGAAGTTTGAATAAGGAGTTTGAAAAGAAATGTGATTCAAATGTGATCAAGCCCTGTTTAGCAACATGATTAGCTTAATCACAGAGAGTTACTGTAGCATGATTCTCGGGGTGTTACAAATCTCCTCCACTACAAGAAATCTCGTCCCGAGATTTAGGAGGTAGAAGGAAACAGTGCGGGGTACTCTTCGCGCAGACGATCCTCTCGTTCCCAAGTGGCCTCATCTTCAGAATGGTGCGACCACTGGACTTTGAGAAACTTGATCGCCTTCTGACGGGTGCGGCGTTCAGCTTGGTCGAGAATGCGGACCGGATGTTCCTTATAGGAGAGGTCTTGCTGCAATTCGAGCACTTCATGATCCACAGCTCGTATTGGGTCCTTGAAGCAACGGCGGAGCTGTGACACATGGAACACATCGTGAACCTGAGAAAGGTTCGGCGGTAGCTCCAGTTGGTATGCCACTTTTCCACGCCTTTCGAGAATAAGGAATGGGCCAATATATCGAGGAGCTAGTTTGCCCTTGATCCCGAAGCGGTGAGCACCCTTCATAGGTGTGACTCGAAGATAAGCCTTTTCGCCAGGTTGATAGACCATGTCTTTATGATGACGGTCATACTGACTCTTCTGACGTGACTGAGCAGTCTTGAGATTCTCACGGATAATGCGGACTTGTTCTTCGGCATCTTGGATAATATCCGGACCGAAGATTGGACGTTCCCCAGTTTCTGACCAGTTGAGAGGGGTTCGGCACTTTCGTCCATATAACACTTCGCAGGGGGCCATCTTCAGACTAGCTTGATAGCTATTATTATAAGAGAACTCAGCATACGGGAGAGATTCCTCCCATTTCTTGCCGAAGGAAATAACGCAAGCCCGAAGCATGTCTTCGAGAACTTGGTTAACGCGTTCAACTTGTCCTTGCGATTGAGGATGAAACGCAGTACTGAATGACAGATGAGTTCCCATTGCTTCTTGGAAACTTGCCCAGAATCTTGAAGTGAATAAGCTACCACGGTCTGAGCTGATAACCAATGGAATACCGTGGAGTGAAACAATCCTGGACATATAGAGCGTTGCCAACTGGCTGGCAGTGATCGTTTCTTTGACCGCCAGGAAATGTGCAACTTTGGAAAGCCGGTCAATGACGACAAGAATAGCATCATTACCTTTCTGTGATTTGGGAAATCCAGTGACGAAGTCCATCTCAACATGGTCCCATTTCCATTCAGGAATAGAGATAGGTTGCAGAGTTCCAGCAGGCCTTTGATGTTCTGCTTTGATACGACGGCAAACGTCACACTCAGCAACATAACGAGCAATGTCTTGCTTCATATTAGACCACCAGAATCTCTGACGGATGTCTTGGTACATCTTTGTACTACCAGGATGGATACATAGAGGCGTATCATGAGCTTCTTTCATAACTTCCTGTGTCATATCCAGGTTTTTCTCTGCACATGGCACCACTAGGCGGCCCTTGAAGTATAGGGTGCCATCTTCAGCAATGGTGAAGAATGAGGGCTTTCCTTCTGCGAGGTAGCGCTTAATCTTGTGGGCTTCAGAGTCATACTTCTGTAGCCTTTTGATGCTGTCCTCGAGATCTGGTTTAGCCACTAGGGTATTGAGGGAACCCTGGGTAACAACGTGGAGGTTCACCTTGCCAAACTCCTTAGGAGGGGGAGCGAGTGCACCCGGAGGAACAATATGGAGGTTCAGCTTCCTGAATTCTTCAACAAGCGAGGGCTGAACTTTATGAACCTGGAGGTGGTTGCAGTAAGACTTGCGGCTCAAGGCATCAGCCATTACATTAGCCTTGCCTGGCGTATAGGAAATACCCAAGTCAAAGTCTGCAACAAGCTCCATCCATCTCTGCTGACGGAGGTTCAGATCTGGCTGAGTAAACAGATACTTCAGACTTTGGTGGTCAGTGAAGATCTCGCAACGATTACCGAGAAGGTAATGTCGCCACTGCTTCAGCGCATGAATGACAGCAGCAAGTTCGAGGTCGTGAACTGGGTAGTTCTCTTCGTGAGGGCGCAATTGCCGAGAGGCATAAGCAATCACTTTGCGGTCTTGCATTAGGACACAGCCTAATCCTTGACGGGAAGCGTCGTAGTAGATGACGAAGTCCTTCTTAGTATCAGGTGGAGCTAGAACTGGAGCAGAAGTCAACTTGTCTTTGAGTGCCTGGAAACTTTCCTGACATTTGTCTGTCCATTGGAACTTGACACCCTTATGCAACAGGTTAGTCAGAGGCCTGGCGATCTTAGAGAAGTTCTCGACAAATCGACGGCAATAGCTGGCGAGACCGAGAAAACTTCTGACTTGCTTAACGTTATTTGGAGGAGTCCAATCAAGAATAGCCTGAACTCGTTCAGGGTTGACGGCAATACCATCCTTAGAGATGACATGCCCGAGATAGGTTACTTCGGGTAGCCAGAATTCACATTTGGAGAACTTGGCATATAGTTGATGCTCTCGTAGCTTCTCCAGCACAAGTCGAAGATGTTCAGCATGTTCTTCTTCGTTCTTTGAGAATACCAGGATATCATCCAGATAAACCACGACGAACTTGTCGAGGTAATCCATGAATATATAGTTCATCAGACGAGAGAAGGTGGCTGGAGCATTGGTTAAACCGAAAGACATGACGGTGTACTCGTATGAACCATAGCGAGTCACGAAGGCGGTCTTTGGGATATCCTCTTCGCGAACACGGATCTGGTGGTAGCCCAACCTCAAGTCGAGCTTAGAGAACACTGACGAACCCGCCAGTTGATCATACAGATCATTGATCCGAGGAAGAGGGTATTTATTCTGAATGGTAGCTTGGTTTATAGGACGGTAGTCTTGAACCAATCGGTTAGTCCCATCCTTCTTCTTGACAAAGAGAGAAGGTGCTCCCCAAGGAGAGCAACTTGGGCGAATGAACCCTTTGCGAAGAGATTTGTCGATTTCCCCCTTAAGCCAAGGAGTTCATGCGGCGGCATTTTGTAGGGTCGCTTGGCTATAGGAGTGGTGCCTGGTTTCAAGTCGATGATGAATTCGACAGCTCTAGCAGGGGGAATCCCTGGAAGTTCTTCAGGGAAGACGTCGAGGAATACACGCACGACGGGAATGTTTTCAATGCCCTCGAGTGGTGCAGCGTTCAATGCATTCAATGCATAGAGCCTTGCCTCGGCATTTTGCACCAGATGGGCTTGGTAAGTAACTATCTCATCTGAAGGGTGTAGCAGATGGACGGTCTTAGTGGTGCAAATGATTGAAGCAGTATGCGCTTTTAACCAATTCATTCCCAGAATGAGATCAATGCTACAGGACTTCAGTACGATGGGAGAGACAAGAAATTCCAGTCCTTCAATTTCAACAGTAACATCGTGACTAACCATAGAGGTTTGACATTGGCCCGCAGGGGTGTGTACCACTAGCGGAGTGTTTATCTCTTCGTAATTAATGCCATGCAGGAATGCAAATTCTGCTGATATGAATGAATGGGATGCTCCTGTATCAAATAAAACGGATGCTGGTACTGAATTTACGAGGAGTGTACCCATCCCAGTAGCAGGCTGGTCTTGAGCTTCGCTGAGATCAACGTGGTTGGCCTGAGCACGACCATAAGACTTAGCATTGTTGTTGCGGGGCTGGTTGTTACCACGGCCAGCTGCTGGAAGGGCCAGTTGATTCTGGTTCTGATAGCAGTTCCTGGCAAAGTGACCCGGTTGACCACACTTGAAGCACAGACCATTATCGGGAGTGGGAACAGGAGCCCCAGGTGGGGGAGCTGGTACCTTTGACTGCCTAGATGGTGGAGGAGGCAGACGCGGTGCAGCATAAGATTTCCTTGGAGCAGGTGCATTTGGGTGATACATGTTGTTCGGGATCCATATCTTACGCTTCTGTGAGGGCGAGCCCGAAGATGAGCCCGTGTCACGGTTGCGCCTCTGAGAGCTCTGGTATTCCTGCAGACCAGTCTCGACATTGATGGCCTTATTCACCAAGGTGGCGAAATCGGCGAAGTCGTGCACTAGAAGTGCGAGCTTGATGTCAGCTTGTAGTCCATCACGGAACTTCTCCTGTCTGCGTGCATCAGTTGCAATGTCTTCTTCAGCATAGCGGGACAAGTCCAGAAACTCCCGCTGATAAGCTTCGACAGTTTTGTTGCCTTGGGTGAGGTTGCGGAACTCACGCTTCTTCCGGTCCATGACTCCCTGAGGAATGAAGCGGGCACGGAAAGCAGCTTGGAAGTCTGGCCAGGTGATGATTGTTCCAGCTGGCAGAGTACGCCTGTGGCTGTCCCACCATTGAGCTGCGGGTCCCTTCAGAAAGAAGGAAGCAAAGTTGACATAGCTGGCAGGGGCTACATCGGCAGACTCCATCTCATAGGTGATGTCACGGAGCCAGTCATCAGCATCCAGAGGCTGAGTTGAGCTGCGGTAGATGGTTGGGTTGAGGCGTATGAAATCTTGAAGAGTCACTTGGGCTGGCTGCTGGTTCATATTGGGGCGAGGAAACTGAGCCATCATATTTTCCATGAACTGGCGGTTCAGTTCAAACTGTTGGATCATACCCGCCATGTACTCAGGTGGTGGTGGGGCATTGCCACCACGACCACGACCACCTGGTCTAACCATCCTGCTAATATATAACAGGGGTTCAGCATTGAGAAATTTGCAAAGACAAGGACCATTCATGACGAAACATGCATAATGAAAGGAGCACGATAGCTACTACATAGTAGTCGGCATAACTTACAAAAGGGGTCATGCATAGAGTTCAGTACACAGAGTTCAGTACATAGACTAAAACATCATAGGCGGCACACAGGCTCGCGGCGACTGCATCTAACACTACAAGCAAGCCTACATCAGTCCCAAGAGGTACTGTGGAGGTAATCGTAGCCCGACAGCTGGTAGTGAGGCAACGGATAGCCCTCCACGTCAGCAGACTGGGGGCCGCGTGTCAGGACCCCTATTCCAAGTCACACCGATCTAGCCTGTAACACCTCATATCACATTGCGGCCTCACGCACGGTACTCCCACGGGTGTCGCCTTACCAAGGCCCGGGACCGTTTGCGCCTTTTGGCTCACGTACATGACAATGTCGCTAGCATCCATATGACAGAGAACCCGGGCCGACATGGCTAGTCGTGAACCCAAAGCGGCACTAACGTATGGGGACAGGCATACATGAATCAACATCGAACATGTCGATCAGCAGCGTGTGAATCCGGGCTGTAGCACTGGGCTAACAGGACTCCGGGAACCCGGGCTGTAGCAGGCTAGGCAGGACTCCGGATGTCACCGCGTGACATTTCCCCGAAGGGACAGACACAGGAACGATATGATTCACATGCCGGCCAGTCAGGTGTCCAGAGCAGTAGTGCTGGGCTAGCAGGACTCCGGTGAACCGGGCTGTAGCGGACTACTATGGCTCAAGGAGGCACTTGACTACATTTCCCCATAAGAGAGGCTGCCAAGGATAAACAACTAGATTGTCGGATCCCACACATACCAAGCATTTCAATCATACACACAATATGCTCGATATGTGCAAATACAACATGGCATCACAACAAAACTCTACAACTCAAGTACTTTATTTAAAGGGCTCCGGGGAGCCTTACATAACTTGTTCATACAGATAGGGGTCACATGACCCGACACTCAAGTCATACAATCATACAAGCACATGCGGAAGCAAACTGTCTGGGTACAGACACTAGAAAGAAAGAAGGCTTGACGAAGCCTGTCTATCTACATAGGCCCTTCACAAGCCTAGATCACCACCTGGGTGGCGCGTCACTCGTCGTCGTCGAGTTCTACGTAGAACCCGTCAGAAGGGGCGGTGTTGTCGTCTGAAAACAGTAATTAAAGCAACATGAGTACAAAGGTACTCAGCAAGTCTTACAACAGATCCTACTATACATGTTCATTCTCAAGAAGGTAGTGGGGTTATTGCAGCAAGCCAGCTTTGACTCTTGGCTAAGCTATCCTACGATACACCACTTGTGAAATAGTTTTAGCACACGAGTCCACTAATCACCATCTCAATACTCCACCGTGGATCCTCCCTCGTCATCCAACGAGAGGGCCATCCGCGGTACTCACACTTATCTTGAGGCTTTTAGTAGTATCCATTTACTTGTCTATGAACTGCATAAGCGACCAAGTAGTCCTTTACCGCGGACGCGGCTATTCGAATAGTTTCATACCCTGCAGGGGTGTACTTCGTCACAAACGCTCTCACCACTTATCGTCGCTACACGACGTGTACTCGGCAACCTTCAAGCGGAATCCCAACATGGGTGTTGGCCACAGCCTACCTAAACACTCGAGTCTCTAGTCCAGGTTTATCACCTATTCAGGTTCCATCCGCAGGGAGTCCGGCTGAGGTTTCCACATACGGCACCGAACGACGTGTGCAGGGTTCCCGGTCACCAAACGGGCGACTCGGTACACCGGGCCACGAGCCTACCGCATCACAGCCCACCCCTTGGTCAGCGCTGTCCACGGCCTCCAGCTTACTACAAACACCAGAAACTACGTGCAACTCCTGGACAGAGGACAAGGGTGAATAAGAAGCCGAGGGGGTCCATTGGTTTCGGGCCCAATGCGTGGTAGTAGCTGAATCTTAAATCACTCATACAGATCTCAGTTCTTAGGGACGGTCTCAATGAAACAACCCACCATGTACTCCTACATGGCCTCCCATCGATTCCTTTACCAAATCGTGTTCAACACTTCACTCTCTTTACGACACACACACTTTCACTCTAGTTCATCACCCTGATGAGCCAGACCTGACACAACTCTAAGCATAGCAAGCATAGAATTCTAGGAACACAACATGGCTCAATCAACTCCTACACATGCTAGTGGGTTTCATCTAGTTACTGTGGCAATGGCAGGTCATGCAAAGGAAAGTGGGTTCAACTACCGCAACACACAGCAGTTTGAATCGCGTTGTCTTAATGCAGTAAACGAGAGCAGAAGCGAGAAGATGGGTTTGTATCGAAATGATCAATGGGTTGCTTGCCTGACGGAGTGGTGGTGGGATACTGCCCTTCAGTTGAATACTCGTGAATATCCTCGGAGGCAGGACCTACCACAATGAACACATCGAAGCACAATCAACACCAAGCAAGTGCAACAATATGATGCATGCATGAGACATGGCAGAATGGATGTATTGGGCTAATGCAACTGAGGCCAGAAAGGTTTGGACTATTTTGAATCAAAGATTCAAATTCCAAGTTCATAAATGGCCCATATTAGTGCTTTACCTTGTTATGTATAAAACAGTAGGTTAACTTGCTTAATCATGCATGAAACCAGTACAGATGGATAGAATGGATTTTTCTGATCATTTTCATATATAACTCTTTTCATTCTGAGCTATAGATTATTTTCTATGATTTTTTGAAGTTTGTGATAATTTCTGGAATTTCCAATATAAGAATAATTCTAGTAAATGCTTTACTGCGTCAGCCTGACGTCAGTGTGACGCGGCGGGCCCCACTTGTCAGTGACCCTGGGGGGTCAACCTGTGGTCAAACCACGTTGACTTGCCGGCGTTTAGCCGCCGGCGACGTCCAGACGCGGCGGTGGAGTGCGGGATCCCCCCTCCGGCGACCAAAAGGACGGCGGAGAGTACCTACGTGTAGCTGGGGGCGAGCCGCGTCGACTGGTGGTGGTAGTGGAGCTCGGGGTCGCCGGAATCGACGCCGGCGACGAGCCGGGCGGCTGCCGGGGTACGGGCGTGGTTGAAACCGTAGCTAGAGAGCACGGCGAGGAACGTGCGAGGGTGCTACGGGTTCCTGGCGTTGCGGTGAAGCTAATGGCTACGGTGGTGCGGCCGTTGGATGGCCGGAGCCTCGTCGGCGACGAGCTCGTGCGGCGGCGCGTACGGGTGAGCTTCGTGCGGTAGCTACAGAGCTCGAGAGAGAGAGAGGAGAGGATGGGAAGGTGGCCATGCTCACGGCGGTTGCGACGGAGCAGGCGGCGAGGTCGGAGGCGAGCTGTGCAGTGGCGACGGCGGAGGGGATCTCCGACGGTGAGCGGCGAAGGCGAGGTCGGTGACGGAGCTTCGGGGCAAGCAAGCGCTCGGGGCTCGGCTTGCTCGAAGGAGTGGGCGACGGCGGAGCTGTTGGACACGGTGGTACGGCACGAGGTCGACGGTGGGCGCGGTTACTCCGGTGAGGTGTCTGCGGCGGCGTCGGCCATGGTGGGGAGAAGGCGAGGGAGAGGCAACGGGGGAGAATGACGGTGTCCAGAGGCTCGGGGCGCGTCGAGGGAGGTCGGCCAGCTCATCCGCGGCGAGGGCGGCAAGCAGGTGGCGCGGTGGCGAGCTCACGCTCGCCGGCGTCACCTCTCTGCCTGCTCTGGCGAGAGCAGGCAGCTGACTGGCGCGGGCCAGCACAGTGCTGGGCCGCCAGGTGGGCTACCAGGTGAGTTTCTCTGCCTTCTGTTCTTTTCTCTTTTTATTTATTTCTGTTCTGTGTTTTGAAATAGTAAAAATACTATTTCATTTGGAAAAACCCTGAAAATATTCTGAGGCACCTTTGACATTATTCTCAACAGCCTAAAAATACCTTCAAGATTATTTGGGCATTAGAAAATATTTATAGCATTTAAAATGCCCAAATGCAAATACTTATGGCTTGTGCAAAAATCCAAGATGGCCTCCAAAAATATGAAACCATTTTTGGCAGAGGTTTTAACCAAGACCAAAGGTGGTGAACATTTATGGAGGGCATTTCAGGTTCATTGGAAAGAATTTTAGTAAACCCTAGTTGTTCCAGGGAGGTGCTGGGGGTTTCTGGCATCCCCATTTCAGGTTTCTGTGAAATGTAGACATGATGCAACACTCGAATGCATGAACTAGCTAGGATGTGACAACTCACCCCCACTCAAAAGAATCTCGTCCCGAGATTTAGGATCCGTTGGGAAGAAGGTGGGGTACTCAAGTCGAAGACGATCCTCCCTTTCCCAAGTAGCTTCTTTCTCGGAATGGTGTGACCATTGAACTTTGAGAAACTTGATGTTTTGGCGTCGAGTGGTACGCTCAGCTTGATCAAGGATTCGAACGGGATACTCCCGATATGTGAGATTATCTTGGAGATCAAGCGTTTCATGGTCCACTCCACGGATAGGATCCGAGAAGCAACGCCTGAGTTGGGAAACGTGGAAGACGTCATGAACCTTGGAAAGATGCGGAGGTAGTTCCAATTGGTAGGCAACTTCTCCTCGCTTGGCAAGAATGCGAAAGGGTCCAATGTAGCGAGGGGCCAATTTGCCTTTGATACCGAATCGGTGGGTTCCCTTTAAAGGGGTCACCCGGAGGTAAGCCTTCTCGTCAACCTCAAAAGTCATAGCCTTATGTTTGCGATCATAATGGCTCTTTTGGCGAGATTGGGCTATTTTCAATTTCTCACGAATAATGCGAACCTGCTCTTCTGCTTCCTGAATCATATCTGGGCCAAAGAGTTGTCTTTCCCCGGTTTCTGACCAGTTAAGAGGCGTTCGACATTTCCGTCCATAGAGAACCTTGAAAGGGGCTTTGTCCAAACTAGCTTGGTAACTATTGTTATAAGCCAACTCGGCGAATGGGAGGCATTTCTCCCAATCCATGCCGAAAGAGATGACAGAAGCTCGGAGCATATCCTCCAGAATTTGATTAACTCGTTCTACCTGACCACTTGATTGAGGGTGAAAGGCGGTGCTAAAAGAGAGACGAGTTCCCATAGCATTTTGGAAACTTTCCCAAAATCGAGAGGTGAAGAGATTTCCACGGTCTGAGTTAATTTCCAATGGAACACCATGAAGAGACACTATTCGGGAGATGTACAAGTCTGCTAGCTGGCTAGCGGTTATACTCTCACGAACAGGTAGGAAGTGGGCTACTTTGGAAAGACGATCGACAACAACGAAATAGCATTGTTCCCTTCTTGGTCCTGGGAACCCGGTAATGAAATCCATGCCGGTTTATCCCATTTCCATTCAGGAATAGCCAGAGGCTGAAGGGTGCCAGCAGGCCGTTGATGCTCTTCTTTAACTCGACGGCAGACGTCGCAATTAGCAATGTATTGAGCAATTTCTCTCTTCATCCTAGTCCACCAAAACCTCTGGCGTAGGTCTTGATACATTTTAGTACTACCGGGATGAATGGTGAGAGGAGATTCATGAGCTTCCTTAAGGATCAATCGCCTCAGGTTGCGTACCTTGGGAACCACTAGGCGGTCTCCAAAGAACACAACACCTTGGTCATCAACGGAGAAACAATCCGCAACTCCTTTCTTGATGTTTCTCTTAATACGGGAGATTCCCGGATCTACCTTCTGAGCTTTAATGATCTGATCCGTAAGGGTAGGTTTCGCCACCAGGGTGGATAGAAATCCTTGAGGAACAATGTGAAGGTTAAGCTTACAGAATTCCTCGTGGAGAAGTGGTTGACTTTGTTGTAACATCAAGTTGTTACAATAGGATTTACGGCTTAGCGCATCAGCCATGACGTTGGCTTTGCCCGGGGTGTAAGTAATTCCTAAGTCATAGTCTGAGATCAACTCGACCCAACGTCTTTGCCTGAGATTCAAATCCGGTTGGGTGAAGATGTATTTCAGACTCTGGTGGTCTGTGAAAATCTCGCAACGATTACCGAGAAGGTAATGTCGCCATGTTTTGAGTGCATGGACTACGGCTGCAAGCTCTAGATCATGTGTGGGATAATTATCCTCATGTGGACGCAACTGTCGGGAAGCGTAGGCAATCACATGACGGTCTTGCATGAGTATGCAACCTAGTCCTTGTCGCGAGGCGTCGCAATAGATAACAAAGTCCTTAGAAAAGTCTGGTGGTACGAGTACGGGGGCAGATGTCAGGCGTCTTTTCAGTTCCTGAAAGCTGAACTCGCACTGTGGGGTCCACTCGAACCTTTTATCTTTCTTGAGGAGTTCGGTTAGAGGTTTAGCAACCTTGGAGAAGTTCTCGACGAAGCGGCGGGAGTAGCTCGCCAAGCCAAGGAAACTCCGAACTTGCTTGACCGTTTCAGGGGGAGTCCAGTCAAGGATGGCTTGAACTCGCTCGGGGTTAACAGCAATACCCTTACCAGAGATCACGTGGCCTAGGTAGGTCACTTCTGGCAACCAGAATTCACACTTAGAGAATTTAGCATAAAGGCGATGCTCTCGAAGTTTCGTCAGTACTAGCCTTAGATGCTCGGCATGTTCTGCCTCGTTCTTGGAGTAGATGAGTATATCATCGAGGTATACTACGACGAATTTATCCAAATACTCCATGAAGATTGAGTTCATTAACCGAGAGAAGGTGGCTGGAGCATTGGTTAAACCGAAGGACATGACGGTATACTCGTATTGGCCATAACGGGTAACAAAGGCCGTTTTAGGAATGTCCCCGTTCTTGATTTTGATTTGATGGTAGCCCAACCTCAAATCCATTTTAGAGAAGACTGAGGATCCAGCGAGCTGATCATACAGGTCGTTGATCCTGGGAAGCGGATACTTGTTCTTGATTCTGACTAGGTTGACGGGTCGGTAATCTACAACCATCCGATCCGTACCATCCTTCTTCTTGACGAAGAGGACGGGGCAAGCCCACGGAGAAGAACTAGGACGGATGAAACCCTTTTTCAAGGACTCATCGAGTTGTTTCTTAAGCTCGGCTAGCTCTAGGGGTGCCATCTTATAGGGTCTTCTAGAGATTGGGACGGTTCCTGGAACAAGGTCTATCACGAACTCAACATCCCTGTCAGGTGGAATACCTGGCAGTTCTTCAGGGAAGACATCCGGAAAGTCATAGAATACCGGCACATCTTCGAGGTCTGGGAGAGGGTTGGCATTTAGTGAGTAGAGCTGACGCTTAGACACTCGGGTCAAAACATTGACTGTCTTGCCCGACGGATGGGTGAGTTGAACAGTCCTAGTAGAGCAATCAATCTTGGCATAATGGGCTGACATCTAGTCCATACCCAAGATGATGTTTATGTCCGAGGACTTGAGAGCTATTAGTGATGCAAGGAAGTCCAGTCTGTCAACAAGAATTTCATTTCCATGGCTTATCTTAGAGGTTTGCCATCTAGAACCAGGAGTTTGAACTTCCATGGAAGTAGGCATGTCACTAAATGTGGTGTTGTGTAATCGAGCATAGCTCTCAGAGATAAATGAATGAGATGCTCCAGTATCGAAAAGAACAGTTGCCGGATGGCAATTAACAAGGAGCGTACCAAGGACGACGTTGGGATCCTCATGAGTTTCTTCAGCTGAGACATAGTTGACATGGCCACGTGCAATGGTGGCTGGCTTGGCGTAGTAGGTCTTTCCTGCCGGCTTACCACGGCCAACGGACTGTCCAGGTTGATTGAGGTTGTTTCGGGGGCACTCGCGCAAATAGTGACCCGTTTCTCCACACTTGAAGCATGTCACAATATTGGGGCGTGGAGCAGCATTAGCAGCGGGGCCACCATAAACCTTGGGCGGTGCATGCTGCTGGTTGGGGCGAGGCGCCTCGAAGGATGGCCTCGGAGTGAACCTGGGTGGCAAAGCAGTATTTGGAATCCAGACCCGGCGCTTCTGGGATCCGGAGCCAGATGAGGAACCAAAGTCACGAGAGTGCTTGCGTGTAGCATCATAGTCAGTTTGTCCTGTCTCGGCACTGATGGCCTTATTGACCAACTTCTGGAAAGAGGTGCACTGATGCAGACGGAGATCACGGCGAAGCTCGGGGCTAAGTCCCTTGCGGAACCTTGCCTGCTTCTTGGCGTCGGTGGATACCTCTTCAGGAGCATAGCGTGCTAGATTTCCAAACTCACGGCTGTATGCATCCACGGTCAGTCTGCCTTGGGTGAAGTTGCAGAATTCTTCCCACTTACGATCAATGAGACCCTCCGGAATGTGATGCTCACGGAAAGCCTCACTGAATTCAGCCCAAGTAGTGATTTGGCCAGCTGGGCGCATAGCCTCAAAGTTTTCCCACCAAAGGCTAGCAGGGCCTTCGAGGTGATAGGCAGCGTAGGTAACCTTATCAGCTTCGGCTATGTTGGCAGAACGTAGCTTATGGGTGATGCTGCGAAGCCAATCATCCGCATCAAGGGGCTCGACGGAGTGGTTGAACTTCGGTGGGTACAGCTTGATAAAGTCATTGATGGACACCAGGTCGTGCCTCTGGTGACGTGCAGTATTCTGCTCAATTCGCTCTAGAAAGCGGTTAGTCTCACGCTTGTTTCTTTCTGCCTCCAGCATAACTTCAGCCAGTGAAGGCGGTTGGGGCAGATCCTCCGCCCTGGCTGCATTGGCTTCACCCTGCGCCTGGACAGCAGGGTTGTTGCGGGTGTTAACCATCCTAGGAGAAACAAGCAACGGTTTAGACGAGGATGGCTAAATCTTGATAGGGAAAAAACGGAATGTAATGGATAACACGGAATGCAAAGATGACCATCAGTATGACATGGTAACATAGCAACATACATATACCAACGGTCATACACGCCATACATAGTTTAGTACAAGCCAGGCTAAGGTACAACTACGATGAAAGACGATACATCTCATCAGAGGCATTCCAAGCTCCTATACATTATTTTTCTACACCTCCGGAACGTGATACACACCAAGTCGTATCCCACAAGACACGCAGGACTGTGGAGATTACAACTGTTACAATACTAGTGGAACTACTACCAACTCAGACGTCTCCGTAGTAATCCTCATAGAAGTCACCACCATGTCCTGGAAGCTGAACATGATCATCTGGAAACAGTCGGTCCTGTGGAGCTTGCGGTCCATAGGGACTCGGGTGTGGCCTTGGTCCAACAAACGGTGGCAGACGGGGTCCACGAGGAGGGGTGATGCCTCCTACATCACGCCATTCCATACATTCTGGCAGACCAGATCGCATGGGGTATATGTCACTCATGTCCATAAACCCAGCTTGCACGGCAGGTGCAAACCATGTCAGAGTGGCCCAGTGATCAGCACGAGCATTAAAGAGCTCGATTCGCAAGGCACGATTCTCACGGTCCTTGTCCTCAAGCATCTCGGTGGTGGTACGGAGTAGTGAGCCCTCATGGGTAGAATCACAGTAAGTGGCCTGATAGTACCCCTGTGCCCCAGGGAGTGCTGCTGGCATATAGCAGAAGTCGGTGTTCTGAAGCAAGGCAGTTCTGGCTCGCATGATAGTCATCATTGAGTAAGCTGCGTCCTGCACGGACATCTCGATAGTAACCCCAAGTCCATAAGAGCAATGGAGGGGTTCAGTGGCTCCAGGATAGGATGGGTAGATCCTGACAGTGCAAAGATATTGACTTTGATTAAAGTCTCGGAACTGCTCCTCGACGGTATACTCGGGATACCAACGATAGCCTGTCTCAACCATCACTCGGACCAACATGGTCGTGTGACCAGGTACGCCGATGCACCGGGTCAGACGAACCACTTGGTTCTGGGAACGGGTGGCCATCTGAAAGCACGAAATAATGCAAGGCATTAGTATTTCTAGGAGAATTTGGACAGCATAACGGCTGTAAATGCTCGAAAAAGGATTTGAGACATTCGCAACAGTTTGCAATACCACTCAACAACATCATGTCAGGGTTCTGGTTCAACCGACAACATACTAGGTTAGTAGAAACTGAACCGAAGCATGGAACCAACAATCCTATAAGTTACTACGGATTAGTAACACGTGAACCTGATAGAGAGGAGAGAGCCTAGTCCTCAACCCGCGTAGAATGAGAAGAGTATGACTCAGATCAGAGGGCATGAGGTAAAGGAGTAAAAGCACTTTACGTTCCCTCCCACAATCAATTCCCCTACATATAACTACAGCATTTCTAGACTCGACATCGACCAGTTTGGCTTATCGCACCTACAGGCAGTCCGGCTCTGATGCCAACGCTGTCAGGACCCCGATTCCAAGTCACACCGATCTAGCCTGTAACACCTCATATCACATTGCGGCCTCACGCACGGTACTCCCACGGGTGTCGCCTTACCAAGGCCCGGGACCGTTTGCGCCTTTTGGCTCACGTACATGACAATGTCGCTAGCATCCATATGACAGAGAACCCGGGCCGACATGGCTAGTCGTGAACCCAAAGCGGCACTAACGTATGGGGACAGGCATACATGAATCAACATCGAACATGTCGATCAGCAGCGTGTGAATCCGGGCTGTAGCACTGGGCTAACAGGACTCCGGGAACCCGGGCTGTAGCAGGCTAGGCAGGACTCCGGATGTCACCGCGTGACATTTCCCCGAAGGGACAGACACAGGAACGATATGATTCACATGCCGGCCAGTCAGGTGTCCAGAGCAGTAGTGCTGGGCTAGCAGGACTCCGGTGAACCGGGCTGTAGCGGACTACTATGGCTCAAGGAGGCACTTGACTACATTTCCCCATAAGAGAGGCTGCCAAGGATAAACAACTAGATTGTCGGATCCCACACATACCAAGCATTTCAATCATACACACAATATGCTCGATATGTGCAAATACAACATGGCATCACAACAAAACTCTACAACTCAAGTACTTTATTTAAAGGGCTCCGGGGAGCCTTACATAACTTGTTCATACAGATAGGGGTCACATGACCCGACACTCAAGTCATACAATCATACAAGCACATGCGGAAGCAAACTGTCTGGGTACAGACACTAGAAAGAAAGAAGGCTTGACGAAGCCTGTCTATCTACATAGGCCCTTCACAAGCCTAGATCACCACCTGGGTGGCGCGTCACTCGTCGTCGTCGAGTTCTACGTAGAACCCGTCAGAAGGGGCGGTGTTGTCGTCTGAAAACAGTAATTAAAGCAACATGAGTACAAAGGTACTCAGCAAGTCTTACAACAGATCCTACTATACATGTTCATTCTCAAGAAGGTAGTGGGGTTATTGCAGCAAGCCAGCTTTGACTCTTGGCTAAGCTATCCTACGATACACCACTTGTGAAATAGTTTTCGCACACGAGTCCACTAATCACCATCTCAATACTCCACCGTGGATCCTCCCTCGTCATCCAACGAGAGGGCCATCCACGGTACTCACACTTATCTTGAGGCTTTTAGTAGTATCCATTTACTTGTCTATGAACTGCATAAGCGACCAAGTAGTCCTTTACCGCGGACGCGGCTATTCGAATAGTTTCATACCCTGCAGGGGTGTACTTCGTCACACACGCTCTCACCACTTATCGTCGCTACACGACGTGTACTCGGCAACCTTCAAGCGGAAGCCCAACGTGGGTGTCGGCCACAGCCTACCTAAACACTCGAGTCTCTAGTCCAGGTTTATCGCCTATTCAGGTTCCATCCGCAGGGAGTCCGGCCGAGGTTTCCACATACGGCCCCGAACGATGTGTGCAGGGTTCCCGGTCACCAAACGGGCGACTCGGTACACCGGGCCACGAGCCTACCGCATCACAGCCCACCCCTTGGTCAGCGCTGTCCACGGCCTCCAGCTTACTACAAACACCAGAAACTACGTGCAACTCCTGGACAGAGGACAAGGGTGAATAAGAAGCCGAGGGGGTCCATTGGTTTCGGGCCCAATGCGTGGTAGTAGCTGAATCTTAAATCATGCATACAGATCTCAGTTCTTAGGGACGGTCTCAGTGAAACAACCCACCATGTACTCCTACATGGCCTCCCATCGATTCCTTTACCAAATCGTGTTCAACACTTCACTCTCTTTACGACACACACACTTTCACTCTAATTCATCACCCTGATGAGCCAGACCTGACACAACTCTAAGCATAGCATTGTAGGAACACAACATGGCTCAATCAACTCCTACACATGCTAGTGGGTTTCATCTAGTTACTGTGGCAATGACAGGTCATGCAAAGGAAAGTGGGTTCAACTACCGCAACACACAGCAGTTTGAATCGCGTTGTCTTAATGCAGTAAACGAGAGCAGAAGCGAGAAGATGGGTTTGTATCGAAATGATCAATGGGTTGCTTGCCTGACGGAGTGGTGGTGGGATACTGCCCTTCAGTTGGATACTCGTGAATATCCTCGGAGGCAGGACCTACCACAATGAACACATCGAAGCACAATCAACACCAAGCAAGTGCAACAATATGATGCATGCATGAGACATGGCAGAATGGATGTATTGGGATAATGCAACTAAGGCCAGAAAGGTTTGGACTATTTTGAATCAAAGATTCAAATTCCAAGTTCATAAATGGCCCATATTAGTGCTTTACCTTGTTATGTATAAAACAGTAGGTTAACTTGCTTAATCATGCATGAAACCAGTACAGATGGATAGAATGGATTTTTCTGATCATTTTTCATATATAACTCTTTTCATTCTGAGCTATAGATTATTTTCTATGATTTTTTGAAGTTTGTGATAATTTCTGGAATTTCCAATATAAGAATAATTCCAGTAAATGCTTTACTGCGTCAGCCTGACGTCAGTGTGACGTCAGCAGGTCAACGGGGTCGTCCAGGTGAAACCTGACGTGTGGGTCCCCTGTGTCAGTGTCACTGTTAGGTAATTAGTTAATTAGGATTAGTTTTAATCTCTAACTTAGATTAATCAGCAGGCGGGCCCCACTTGTCAGTGACCCTGGGAGGGTCAACCTGTGGTCAAACCACGTTGACTTGCCGGCGTTTAGCCGCCGGCGATGTCCAGACGCGGCGGTGGAGTGCGGGATCCCCCCTCCGGCGACCAAAAGGACGGCGGAGAGTACCTACGTGTAGCTGGGGGCGAGCCGCGTCGACTGGTGGTGGTAGTGGAGCTCGGGGTCGCCGGAATCGACGCTGGCGACGAGCCGAGTGGCTGCCGGGGTACGGGCGTGGTTGAAACCGTAGCTAGAGAGCACGGCGAGGAACGTGCGAGGGTGCTACGGGTTCCTGGCGTTGCGGTGAAGCTAATGGCGACGGTGGTGCGGCCATTGGATGGCCGGAGCCTCGTCGGCGACGAGCTCGTGCGGCGGTGCGTACGGGTGAGCTTCGTGTGGTAGCTACAGAGCTCGAGAGAGAGAGAGGAGAGGATGGGAAGGTGGCCATGCTCACGGCGGTTGCGACGGAGCAGGCGGCGAGGTCGGAGGCGAGCTGTTGCAGTGGCGACGGTGGAGGGGATCTCCGACGGTGAGCGGCGAAGGCGAGGTCGGTGACGGAGCTTCGGGGCAAGCAAGCGCTCGGGGCTCGGCTTGCTCGAAGGAGTGGGCGACGGCGGAGCTGTTGGACACGGTGGTACGGCACGAGGTCGACGGTGGGCGCGGTTACTCCGGTGAGGTGTCTGCGGCGGCGTCGGCCATGGTGGGGAGAAGGCGAGGGAGAGGCAACGGGGGAGAATGACGGTGTCCAGAGGCTCGGGGCGCGTCGAGGGAGGTCGGCCAGCTCATCCGCGGCGAGGGCGGCAAGCAGGTGGCGCGGTGGCGAGCTCACGCTCGCCGGCGTCACCTCTCTGCCTGCTCTGGCGAGAGCAGGCAGCTGACTGGCGCGGGCCAGCACAGTGCTGGGCCGCCAGGTGGGCTACCAGGTGAGTTTCTCTGCCTTCTGTTCTTTTCTCTTTTTATTTATTTCTGTTCTGTGTTTTGAAATAGTAAAAATACTATTTCATTTGGAAAAACCCTGAAAATATTCTGAGGCACCTTTGACATTATTCTCAACAGCCTAAAAATACCTTCAAGATTATTTGGGCATTAGAAAATATTTATAGCATTTAAAATGCCCAAATGCAAATACTTATGGCTTGTGCAAAAATCCAAGATGGCCTCCAAAAATATGAAACCATTTTTGGCAGAGGTTTTAACCAAGACCAAAGGTGGTGAACATTTATGGAGGGCATTTCAGGTTCATTGGAAAGAATTTTAGTAAACCCTAGTTGTTCCAGGGAGGTGCTGGGGGTTTCTGGCATCCCCATTTCAGGTTTCTGTGAAATGTAGACATGATGCAACACTCTAATGCATGAACTAGCTAGGATGTGACACCGCGGATACTCAGGTGTAGAGCCCGACGCTCAGGTGGCAGAAGAGGACCAAGTGCGGGAGAGTAGCCTCCCACCTCTGGCCAACCAACACCGTGGGGCATCACGGTCCTGGCTGGGTAGATCGCACTACGCGGTACTTGTCCAGATCGGACAAAGGGGTGCAGCAGCGTCAGAGCACGGTAAAGGTGCTGACGGGTGGTGTACATCTCGTGGCGAAGAGCTCGGTTAGCTCGATCGAGCCCATCAGCATGCAGAACCGGGTGCTGATGGCAGAAGGGCTCTCGGGTGACAGTGGAGTAGGCAGCAGTATAGTATCCCTCCGCACCAACATCAGAGGCGATAGCAATGTGCCTGAAAGGGGAGGTGTCCAACTCCCGATACTCTCCACGAAGACGTGTCAGAGCAGCATAGGCAGCATCGTGGACAGCCATATCGATGGTCACACCAACACCATGTGCGGTGTGCAGCACAGTAGTGGAGTCGTACTCCCGAGAGTAGAGGTGGACGATGGCACGGTACTGCTCCTGGTTAAAGTCCTGGTACTCCTCGTAGACGGTGTACTCAGGGTGCCAGCGATAACCCAGATAGGTCATCATCTCAGCTAGCACCGCAGGTGATCCCGAGGCACCAATGGCCATCGTGTGGCGAACGACCTGCCTCGTGGGTTCCATCTGAAAGCAAAGACGTTTCAAAGGAGTCAAATGACAGTGTGTGAATTGTTCAAAATACTATTCTAAGAAACAACTATGGCTTATCCAACTTTGGGGTGAACGCGGTCACGGGATCCTAGTGTTAGAGTTAGTAAATTCGTTTAACCCGAGTAGAAGAGAGTTCAGAGTTCCAGAGTAAAGGTCGAGGAGTAAAAGATCCTAGAACCACCCAATGGCGACGTGGGCCCGTAAGACACACAACCATGTTAGTAAAAAGTTTTGTAATGTCTAGACTCGACTTCGACCAAGGGGTGTGGAAAGGGGGATTCCTACAGGCAGTCGGCTCTGATACCAACTTGTGACGCCCCCGATTTGACCGTACACTAATCATGCACGCAAATGTGTACGATCACGATCAGGGACTCACGGGAAGATATCACAACACAACTCTACCACAAAAATAAGTCATACAAGCATCATAATACAAGCCAGGGGCCTCGAGGGCTCGAATACAAGTGCTCGATCACAGACGAGTCAGCGGAAGCAACAATATCTGAGTACAGACATAAGTTAAACAAGTTTGCCTTAAGAAGGCTAGCACAAACTGGGATACAGATCGAACGAGGCGCAGGCCTCCTGCCTGGGATCCTCCTAACTACTCCTGGTCGTCGTCAGCGGCCTGCACGTAGTAGTAGGCACCTCCAGTGTCGTAGGTGTCGTCGTCGACGGTGGCGTCAGGCTCCCGGGCTCCAGCATCTGGTTGCGACAACCAGATAGAAGGGAAAGGGGGAAAAGAGGGAGAGAAGCAACCGTGAGTACTCATCCAAAGTACTCGCAAGCAAGGAGCTACACTACATATGCATGGGTATATGTGTAAAGGGGCATATCAGTGGACTGAACTGCAGAATGCCAGAATAAAAGGGGGATAGCTAGTCCTGTCGAAGACTACGCTTCTGGTCATCTCCATCTTGCAGCATGTAGAAGAGAGTAGATTGAAGTCCTCCAAGTAGCATCGCATAGCATAATCCTACCCGGCGATCCCCTCCTCGTCGCCCTGTTAGAGAGCGATCACCGGGTTGTATCTGGCACTTGGAAGGGTGTATTTTATTCAGTATCTAGTTCTAGTTGTCATAAGGTCAAGGTACAACTCCGGGTTGTCCTTTTACCGAGGGACACGGCTATTCGAATAGATAAACTTCCCTGCAGGGGTGCACCACATAACCCAACACGCTCGATCCCATTTGGCCGGACACACTTTTCTGGGTCATGCCCGGCCTCGTAAGATCAACGCGTCGCAGCCCTACCTAAGCACAACAGAGAGGTCAGCACGCTGGTCTAACCCTATGCGCGCAGGGGTCTGGGCCCATCGCCCTATGCACACCTGCACGTTGCGAACGCGGCCGCGAGCAGACCTAGCAACCCACACGATCACGGCGGTTACGTCAAAGCGGTCCAACACGGCGCGTGCCACTCAGTCGCTGACGTCAAGAAGGCTTCGGCTGATACCACGACGCCGGGATACCCATAACTACTCCCACGTAGATGGTTAGTGCGTATAGACCAAATGGCCAGACTCAGATAAAATACCAAGATCTCGTTAAACGTGTTAAGTAACCGCGAATGCCGACCAGGGCCAGGCCCACCTCTCACCTAGGCGGTCTCAACCTGCCCTGTCGCTCCGCCACAAAGATCCACTCGCGGGTACTCCTACGAGCCGACCCGTCTTCAGTCATCACATGTGTCATGTATATAGTATATAAGTATATACCCGTGATCACCGCCCAGGTGATCACGGCCCGATAGTATAGCACAGCAGACGAGCAAGAATGCAGGGCCACGGATGGAAAACTAGCATCCTATACTAAGCATGTAGGATTGCAGGTAAAGGTATCAACAGTAGTAGCAAGGATAGGCTATGCATCAGGATAGGATATCGAAAAGCAGTAACATGCTACACTACTCTAATGCAAGTAGTAGAGAGTAGAGTAGGCGATATCTGGTGATCAAGGGGGGGGGGCTTGCCTGGTTGCTCTGGCAAGTAGGAGGGGTCGTCGACTCCGTAGTCGAACTGGGCAGCAGCAGTGTCGGTCTCGTAGTCTACCGGAGAGAAGAGGGGGAAGAAACAGTAAATACAATGCAAACATAAGCATGACGATGCGTGACATGACAATGAGCGGTGCTAGGTGTGACCTAACGCGACAGTAGGTGGTACCGGTGAAGGGGGGGAACATCCGGGAAAGTATTCCCGATGTTTCGCGTTTTCGGACAGACGGACCGGAGGGGGAAAGTTGCTAGTTCGATAGGTTAGGGAGGTGTGGTGGACGAACGGACTGCGCATTCGGATTCGTCTCGTCGTTCTGAGCAACTTTCATGTTGAAAATATTTTAATCCGAGTTGCGGTTTAAAAGATATGAATTTTGAAAGATTATTTGAATTTCTGGAATTATTTGAATTTAGCAAAAATGAATTATGACGTCAGCATGAGGTAATGCTGACGTCAGCAGGTCAACAGGTCGGCTGACCAGTCAAACCAGACAGGTGGGTCCCACCTGTCATAGACAGTGGACTAATCAGAAGATTAAATTAACTAAAATCAGATTAATTATCTACTGGACCCCACCTGTCATAGACTATTTAGATTAGTTAATTAGTATTATTTATAAAAACATTTTTTTTTTGTTAATTATGCGGCGGGGCCTGCATGTCAGTGGCTGGGCCTGCCCAGTCAGCACGTTGACTGGGTTGAGGTCAACGGGGCCCACGGGGCCCACTGGCAGTGGCTCTGGGTGGCCCCAGGCCAGCCACGTCGGCGGCCGGCGCCGGAGCGACTCCGACGAGCCAAACGCGGCGGCGCGGCTCGGGAGGGGCGCGGGTTTCGCGCACAGGGGGTCTGCGGGGTTGTGGCTGGGCGCGTTCGACGTGGCTCGGCGCCGCGTGTCCAACGGTGGTGGCCGGAGTGGCTGGAACGGACGGGGGCGAGCGCTTCGAGCTCGCCGGCGGCGAGGTGCTTCGGGCGAGCAACGGCAACGGTGGTACGGTGCGAGATCGGGCAAGCGGAGGGGCTGGGGAGCATCTACGCGCTGTGGAGAGTGCAACGGGCTTGAGCCCGTGACCAAAAGGTCACCGGAGACCTGCCGGCGATGAACTCCGCGGCGCTGCGTTCGGGCGCGCGTGGGGAAGCAGCTAGGGGGCGCGCGAGAGCGAAAGGACAGGGGAGGAGGGGGAGAAGCTCAACGCGCGGCACACGGAGGCCGGTGAGAGGCTTAGGAGCAGCAGGTCGGTGTCGGGGAAGAAAGGGGTCGCCGGCGACCGAAGTTGAAGACGAGCTCGGTGTGCTCGTTGTAGGGGCTCCGGTCTCCAACGGGCTGCACCAGACGAAGCAGCGGGCGACGGCGGTCCTTGTAGACGCCGTGGGGCGGCGAGGTGGGCACGGTGGCCGTGTGAACGACGGAGAACGGCGGCGACCGCGTCGGGCATGGGGAAGGAAGGAGCGGCGTGGATCTGGGGGAGGAAGAGAGAGGCGCAGAGGCCGAGAGGTGAGCGGGGGCGAGTGGGAGAGGGGCCCGAGGAGGCGGGGGGTGCTGGCGTCCTTATCCTCCCCGTCGCCGGCGAGGGGGTGTGGCGGGGACCGGCCCCTGTTCCGACCCCGGTCGGGGGAACAGGGAAGGGGGGCGAGGGGGAGAGGTGGGCTAGGCCGGCTGGGCCGGGGGTCGGCCCAGTTGGGCGAGGGGTCCAGTGGGGGGGCCTTCTCCTTCTTCTTCTTCTTTTTGTTGTTTGTTCTGTGCTCTTTTGTATTTTCTTTTTATTTGTTTATTTTCTTTTCTGCTTTATTTCATTTAAAAGTATTTAGGCATTTTATAAAAATGTGTTTTCTCCACAATAATTATCAGTGCAATTTCTGGCATGGCCCGAACATTTTTGTTTAAATTTTTGAAAACTTTTATTTTCCACTTTAAATTTATTTGAAGTTTGAATTAGGAGTTTGAAAAGAAATGTGATTCAAATGTGATCAAGCCCTGTTTAGCAACATGATTAGCTTAATCACAGAGAGTTACTGTAGCATGATTCTCGGGGTGTTACAGGTATATGGTGGGTGTATGATACCGGCGAAAAGTGTGCGGTATTAGAGAGGCTAGCAATGGTGGAAGGAAGAAAAGTGCGTATAATCCATGGACTCAACATTAGTCATAAAGAACTCATATACTTATTGCGAAAATCTACAAGTTATCAAAGCAAAGTATTACGCGCATGCTCCTAGGGGGATAGATTGGTAGGAAAAGACCATCGCTCGTCCCCGACCGCCACTCATAAGGAAGACAATCAATAAATAAATCATGCTCCGACTTCATCACATAACGGTTCACCATACGTGCATGCTAGGGGAATCACAAACTTTAACACAAGTATTTCTCAAATCCAAAACTACTCAACTAGCATGACTCTAATATCACCATCTCCATATCTCAAAACAATTATCAAGTATCAAACTTCTCATAGTATTCAACACACTCATAAGAAAAATTTTAGTAATCTTGAATGCCTATCATAATTAAAGCAAATTACCATGCTGTTTTGTAGGACTCTAAAAATAATCTAAGTGAAGCATGAGAGAACAATAGTTTCTATAAAACAAAACCACCACCGTGCTCTAAAAGATATAAGTGAAGCACTAGAGCAAAAACTATATAACTCAAAAGGTATAAGTGAAGCACATAGAGTATTCTAACAATTTCTGAATCATGTGTGTCTCTCTCAAAAGGGTGTGTACAGCAAGGATGATTGTGGAAAACTAACAAACAAAGACTCAAATAATACAAGATGCTCCAAGCAAAACACATATCATGTGGTGAATAAAAATATAGCTCCAAGTAAAGTTACAGATGGAAGTAGACAAAAGAGGGGATGCCTTCCGGGGCATCCCCAAGCTTTGGCTTTTAGGTGTCCTTAGATTATCTTGGGGTGCCATGGGCATCCCCAAGCTTAGGCTCTTGCCACTCCTTGTTCCATAATCCATCAAATCTTTTAACCAAAACTTGAAAACTTCACAACACAAAACTTAACAGAAAATCTCGTGAGCTCCGTTAGCGAAAGAAAACAAAACACCACTTCAAGGTACTATAATGAACTCATTCTTTATTTATATTGGTGTTAAACCTAATGTATTCCAACTTCTCTATGGTTTGTAAACTATTTTATTATCCATAGATTCATCAAAATAAGCAAACAACACACGAAAAACAGAATCTGTCAAAAACAGAACAGTCTGTAGTAATCTGTAACTAACGCAAACTTCTGGAACTCCAAAAAATCTACCAAAATAATACAACCTAGAAAATTTGTTTATTGATCAGCAGCAATTGAAATCAATATTTTATCACGTTCTGGTCATTTTTAACAATTGTTTTCGTGAACGGAAAGTTTCTGGAATTTACAGCAAGAACAAATAAAAGAAGATCCTATAGGTTTAACATGGCACAAACACTAATTAAAACATAAAAAAATCTAACGAGAGGCTAGATCAAAGATTTATTCCTAAACAGAAGCAAAAATAAAAAAAACTAAAAATAAAGTTGGGTTGCCTCCCAACAAGCGCTATCTTTAAAGCCTTTAGCTAGGCATTGATAATTTTAATGATGCTCACATGAAAGACAAGAATTGAAGCGCAAAGAGAGCATCATGAAACACGTGACAAACACATCTAAGTCTAGCATGCTTCCCATTCATAGGCATATTATAAGCAAACAAATTTTTAAGGCAAGCAAAAACTAGCATATGCAAGGAAGCGGAAAGAAACATTAGCAATCTCAACATAACGAGAGGTAATTTAGTAACATGAAAATTTCTACAACCATATTTTCCTCTCTCATAATAATTACATGTAGGATCATAAGCAAATTCAACAATATAGCTATCACAAAACATATGCTTAACACGATTCACATGTATGCAAAGTTGACACTCTTCCAAAATAGTGGGATTAACATTAGCTAAAGTCATGACCTCTCCAAACCCACTTTTATCAAAAACTTCATAAGATTGATCAAAATCCAAATATGTGGAATCTAAAGTTGACACTCTTCCAAACCCACTTTCAATACTATTGCAAACATTATTATCAATCTCATATTCATCATGGGGCTTAAATAAATTTTCAAGATCATAAGAAGAATCACCCCAATCATGATGATTGCAAGAAGTAGTAGACATAGCAAAACTAGCATCCCCAAGCTTAGGGTTTTTCATATTATTAGCACAATTGACATTAAGAAAATTTATAGTAAAATTATTGCAATCATGCTTTTCATCGAAGGAACTACCAAGTATGGGTGCAATAGCAACGATCTTATGTTTAACGTAAGGAACTATAGAAAATTCATCTTCATAAATATTGGCATCATGGCCACAAGGATAGCAATCATCATGGTCATCAAGGGATATTTCAATCAAATCATCAGGATCATAATTATCTATAGATTCGTGCATATCATTATTTTCTTTAGAAGCAACGTTCATTCTTTCAATAAATTCTTTGACATAGACATTATGAGCATAGTTTTCATAGCAATATTCAAGTATGTCAAGATTTTCAGATTCGTAAAGAGTAGTATCATACTTTTCAAACAAAGAAGCAACTTCATAAGCACCCTTAAAAGTAACAAATTCTTTAGTTTGTTCGATATCGTAGTAACTATAAACACCCTTTACATAAGAAGATAATATTTTATTTTCATTAAACTCACATAGGTAGGGAAGGTGTTTTTTAGGGTTCTTAGAGCAACAAATAATATCACAAATTTCACAAAGATTCCAAGCATAACACAGCAATTTGTTTATTTGATTCCATAAGAGTTTCCCTTTTTCAGACAAACGGTGACGCACAAAATGAGCATGCTTATCTAAAGATTTCCCATCAACTAGGCTAGTTGGGGTTTCAGCACGAGCGCATAAGATTCGAAGATGATCCAAGTAGAACACTTTAAGTGGATCCATATCAATAGATTTTTAGCAAGCAAAGATGCAAGCAAATAGAAGGCACGTGGAAACACAAACAAAGAGGCATACGGGAAGAAGGCGAATAAAACGGCAAGGGTGAAGTGGGGGAGAGGAAAACGAGAGGCAAATGGCAAATAATGTAATGCGGGAGATAAGGGTTTGTGATGGGTACTTGGTATGTTGACTTTTGCGTAGACTCCGCGGCAACGGCGCCAGAAATGGCTCGTTGTCGGGAGTCAAATCTTGACCTGACTTGGCGTAGGCCTCCCCGGCAACGGCACCTGAAATCCTTCTTGATACCTCTTGAGCACTGCGTTGGTTTTCCCTTGAAGAGGAAAGGGTGATGCAATAAAGCAGCATAAGTATTTCCCTCAGTTTTTGAGAACCAAGGTATCAATCCAGTAGGAGGCCACGCACGAGTCCCTCGCACCTACACAAACAAATAAAATCCTCGCAACCAACCGCAATAAAGGGGTTGTCAATCCCTTTACGGTCACTTACGAAAGTGAGATCTGATAGATATGATAAGATAATATTTTTGGTATTTTTATAATAAAGATGCAAAGTAAAATAAAAGGCAATGAAAATAGCTAAGTGTTGGAAGACTAATATGATGGAAAATAGACCCGGGGGCCATAGGTTTCACTAATGGCTTCTCTCGAGAGCATAAGTATTACGGTGGGTAAACAAATTACTGTTGAGCAATTGACAGAATTGAGCATAGTTATGAGAATATCTAGGTATGATCATGTATATAGGCATCACGTCCGCGACAAGTAGACCGACTCCTGCCTGCATCTACTACTATTACTCCACACATCGACCGCTATCCAGCATGCATCTAGAGTATTAAGTTCAAAAGAATAGAGTAACGCTTTAAGTAAGATGACATGATGTAGAGGGATAAACTCATGCAATATGATATAAAACCCATCTTGTTATCCTCGATGGCAACAATACAATACGTGCCTCGCTGCCCCTACTATCACTGGGAAAGGACACTGCAAGATTGAACCCAAAGCTAAGCACTTCTCCCATTGCAATAAAGATCAATCTAGTAGGCCAAACCAAACTGATAATTCGAAGAGACTTGCAAAGATAACCAATCATACATAAAAGAATTCAGAGAAGATTCAAATATTGTTCATAGATAAACTTGATCATAAACCCACAATTCATCGGTCTCAACAAACACACCGCAAAAGAAGATTACATCGAATAGATCTCCACAAGAGAGGGGGAGAACATTGTATTGAGATCCAAAAAGAGAGAAGAAGCCATCTAGCTAATAACTATGGACCCGAAGGTTTGAGGTAAACTACTCACACATCATCGGAGAGGCTACGATGTTGATGTAGAAGCCCTCCGTGCTCGATGCCCCCTCCGGCGGAGCTCCGGAAAAAGGCCCCAAGATGGGATCTCACAGGTACAGAAGGTTGCGGTGGCGGAATTAGGTTTTTGGCTCCGTATCTGGTTGTTTGGGGGTACGTAGGTATATATAGGAGGAAGAAGTACATCGGTGGAGCAACCTGGGCCCCATGAGGGTGGAGGGCGCGCCCCCCTACCTCGTGCCTTCCTGGTTGATGTCTTGATGTAGGGTCCAAGTCCTCTGGATCACGTTCGTTCCAAAAATCACGTTCCCGAAGGTTTCAATCCGTTTGGACTCCGTTTGATATTTTCTTTCTGCGAAACTCTGAAATAGGCAAAAAAAACAGCAATTCTGGGCTGGGCCTCCGGTTAATAGGTTAGTCCCAAAAATAATATAAAAGTGTATAATAAAGCCCATTAATATCCAAAACAGAATATAATATAGCATGGAACAATAAAAAATTATAGATACGTTGAAGACGTATCAGTGACCGAGGAGCAAAACGAAGCCATAGTGCGGGCCCAAGTGGACGCCCATTTTGGACCGAAACCGGCACCGCCGCCAAGGGAGAAAGTGCCTGAGAAAGTTATTAACCACTTTATTCATATGGCAAGAAAACCAACTCCCAAGCCTGTTGACTCAGACTATGAGCGCCAAATCAGGAAGGCACATCGAGCACGACTACAGAAAGAAGCGAGCTCGAGCTCGAGCCAACAAGCAGCTGTCAAAAAATGCGGGAAAACCGTTCCCCAGCTAGGAGAACAGGCGGCGGAATCGATCCCCCCGCTTGTTGTGCAAACAACACATAAGAGTACCGGCGCCCTATATATATGTGGGCAAACTGTTAACGTTCCCCAGCTGGGCAATATGGTAATAACCGAGGAGCATATAATGCAGGCTGAAATGCTCAAGATCACTATTGGACAACTCCTCGAGATCGAGCCCATGTCTCCCCTTAGAGAGGAGGAAATAAAACGGAAATATGTCCGGGGCCAACCTTTTGTCAAGCTAGACGAGGTCAAGAACCTCCCAACGAGAATGTATGAATTGCATCAGTGGTACATGAACATTACCAAGAGTTCCAATCGAGAGTCCCTCATGGTGAATGTCAAGGAGGAGCATTACTTCCATGAGAAAGCTCAGTCCGTTCAGTATACAGAACTATTTCAATTATTCAATCAAGATGCACTCGGCAAATCTATCGTCAGTTGCTATTGTCTGTAAGTGATTTCTCTCTGTTATTTAAGTCTCAAGCTAGCTGTAGTGATCATTTTGATCAATCATTACATGTAATTATCCTCACTATATTCTTTTCTGTGGTACTATGCAGGATGAAGATGTATGAAATAAAAAATCTGGACGCTATGGCATTGGGTTCATTGACCCAAATACCGTTAATGTATACACATGGAAAATTCCAAGTTGTCGAGCAAGTTTAGAGGAAAGCATGCTAGCTAGAGTTCTTGAAGCGCCTCAATACCAATGAAGATATACTACTTCCTTACAACTTCCTGCGAGTCACACTGTCTTGTACTACAAATTCTGTTTTTGCTTACTAGCTAGTTAGATGTTAATAATTAAGTATATAGGGTTTAGGGTAGTTGATTATTGTTATGCACATGCCCGCTTAATTAAGACATGCAAACGTGTGCGCATGCGGTTTCCACTGGATCTTGTTAGACATTAAAGTTGACGAAGGAAAAGTTGAAGTACTGGACTCACTACTTAAAAAAGAAAGTGACTACACCATCTTGAAGGGGATAGTCAACAGGAAATTTCAATCATTATTAACTATATCTCGGCCTATTTAGTTCGTCATTTCCTGATATGAACTATTTAATAACCCCTTTATTAATTTTCTTTGCCCGCGGGCAGGGCTTGGGCAAAGTTCATCAAGGTTACTCCAGGAAAATGGGCAGAAAAGCTGTTTTGGTATCGACCCAAGGTAAGTAATTAAGTAGTACTAGCTAGCTAGCTACCATCTCTTTAATTCTTGTTTCAATACCATTAATTAATTATCATGCTTGATTAATTATTACCTGATTATATTCACTTCTCGTAAAGGCCCTGAAGCCGGTGCCGGGAACTGATGTGTGTGCATTCTACGTTTGCGACAACATTCGCATGATAGTGTCCGAAAGGAGCAGATCTCAAAGACAGGACTGGGCACGTTTGTCAGAACACTATTCACAATTTTTACACCATTATCGATATCTAGTCACACAACTAATACACATGCATATTGATCTCCTTCTTAAGAGTTCAGAGAGGTGCGGAAGCAGCTCCTACCAACGGAGCGCATACTAGCACTTCAAGAGGAAATAGCGGGATTTTTGCTCGACCAGGTCATAGATCCCCTACTATTACCCGCTACCGCCCCCATGAACCACTTGTCATCGTGCTCCGAAGGCACCAAGGCAACATGTAGGAGAAATTATATATATACCTAGTTAATTGTGTAAATATATACATGCATGTGTATGTGTGAATAATGGTGGTTGTGAGACATTCGATGATATATATATATATATATATATATATATATAGAGAGAGAGAGAGAGAGAGAGAGAAAGAGAGAGAGAGAGAGATTGACTATTCGTCACCCTGGGTGAGGAATAGTTATTCTTCACCCCCTCTATTTTACCATCAATACACCGTAATTTTACGTTCCGTAAGTTTTGTCTTATTCCCGACGTAAAAAGAGACCGTAAAAAAATATATGATCGTCGTAAAAAATATTTTATGTTATGTAAAATTACAAACGTAAAAACATAGCGTAAAATACACATAAACTGCAATTTTTGTTGTCTTATGACCTATATTTTTATTTTCTTATGCCAAATTTTACGTAGTGGATCAATAAAAATGTAACTATTTAAATTCCAAACATAATTTAATTATGAAATGATCATTAAATTACCACGGGTGAAGAATAACTTATTCTGCACCCTGGGTGATGAATGGTATCACTATATATATATATATATATATGATCGGTTCTACGAGAAACTCTATTTATATATCTATATGCATAACCTGTATAATATGTAGTATCGTAAAAGACCAGCAAACAAAAAAATATTAAATGGAAAAAACAAAATTAAAGGAAAAATAAAAAATAAAACCAAAACCCCCTCAAATATTGTAGTACCGGTTGGTGTTACCAACCGGTACTAAAGGGCTCCCCGCCCCCGGCGCTGGCTCGTTCCACGTGGGTGCACTTTAGTGCCGGTTCGTGCCTAACCGGTACTAAAGGGGGGGGGACCTTTAGTCCCCACTCTTTAGTGCCAGATGCGGAACTGGCACTAAAGGCCCTTATGAACCGGTGATACATCCCGGTTTTGCACTAGTGTAACTCTGGTGGTAATTGGCCATTAAGCTGATTGGATCCAAGTGCCAGTGTTGTTAGAGACGCTCACTACTAGGAAAAGGCCTACTAGTGGCGCACCAGTTTTGCCTACTAATGGCGCACTACTGGTGCGCCACTAGTACCACGCCACTAGTATTAAATACTAATGGCACATCACTGGTGCGCCATTAGTATCTGGTATACTAATGGTGCACCACTGGTGCGCCATTAGTATAGGCCACGGTGCGCCATTAGTATAGGCCACTGGTGCGCCATTAGTATAGGCCGCGGTGCGCCATTAGTATTTTTGAATTTTGAAGGCGGGAAAATAGTAGTGGCGCACCGTCTAACCCCCACCGTGCGCCATTGCTATTTTTGAATTTTGAATTTGGATCTGGATCGCGATTTTTTTGCCCATTTTTTGCTTTTTTTTTGCTTTTTTCACGAATTTTTTTTAAAATTTTGTTCTCGTTTTTGGATCTTGTACGTTCTTTTGCCGTGTTCTTTTGCCGGAGAGGAGTTCGCCGGAGAGGAGGGCCGAGGTCACCGGAGAGGAGGAGGAGGAGGTCACTGGAGAGGCGCTCGCCTACATCGCCGGAGAGGAGGAGGAGGTCGCCGGAGAGGAGTTCACCGGAGCACCGGAGAGGAGGAAGGAGAAACCGTGAGGGGAGGGGAGGAGAGGAGGGAGGAGGAGCTCGCCGGAGAGGAGGGAGGAGGAGATCACCGGAGAGGAGGGAGGAGAAACCGTGAGGGGAGGGGAGGAGAGGAGGGAGGAGGAGGTCGCCGGAGGGCAGGAGGAGGAGGTCGCAGGAGAGGAGGAGGGTAGTATGGTGGAGGAGAGAAGGGGAGATGGAGTGGAGGAGAGAAGGAGATGGAGTGGAGGAGAAGAATGAAGAGGTAAGGAGGAGAGGACCACGCCCAGCCATATATACGGCATAGTAATGGCGCACCGTGGGCAGGTGCGCCATTACTAACTTTTTTTATTATTTTTTTGATTTATTTTAAATTTTGAAGGCGGGAAGATAGTAATGGCGCACCATGGGCAGGTGCGCCATTAGTAAGTTTGAATTTTTTTGCCTCTCCAGATCTTAAAAGCCCCGTATCTTTTTTCTGTTAGGTTTTTGAGGATTTTGAAAATGTTTAACGGGGTTCCCCCGGTTAAACTCGGATGTAACTTTTCGAGTAGATGATTTTTCATATAAAAAACTTTTTCATCCGAGTTCGTATGCAAAAGTTATGCCCATTTTACAAATTCTCGAGACATTTTGCAAAAAAGTCGAAAATTCATGTTTGTAAATTTTGCTAACAACTAGACCACATATCACATGGGAATCTTACTTTCTTTTTTTTGACATTTCTACCATTTTCTTTTATTTATTTTTTAAACTGAAAAGGCGGTCCACCGGGGGTGCATTCAGGGGAATGTTTGGGCCAAACTATTTATGGTGCATCGTGGGAGTGGTGGCGCAACGCACCCACGGTTGCTCCATTAGTAGTTTAAAAAATAAAATAAAATAAAATTTTGAAAAAAAGTTTGAAACATATTTACTAATGGCGCACCGTTGGAGTGATGCGCCATTACTAGTTTAACTAGTAATGGCGCGCTATCCCCTGGTGCGTCATTACTAGTTTTGAAAAAAAAATACTAATGACGCACCGTAGATGTGTGCGCCATTAGTATTTGCACACTAATGGCGCACCAACACATGGTGCGCCATTACTATTTAGTAATGGCGCAGTACATGCATAGTGCGCTATTAGTGTCCATATTGGCTATAACTGTTTTTGTAGTAGTGGCTAATTTCAAAATGGTCAAAGCGAAGGAACCATTTATTTGCTTGTTGCAAAGATCTAGGTATTGCAAACTCGGCAGATTTCCTATGGTTCCATTAAGTCCATTAGACAAAAGATTGTATGACAGATCGAGAAAACTTAGTTTAGTACAATCAGCTATTGATCCTGGGATAGGTCCATCAAGGAGATTGAAGTTTAAATTCAAGTATTGGAGATTGGCAAGAGTGCTGATAATTGATGGGATGGGCCTGAGAGATTGTTGTACCTGAGGTCTAGATGGACAAGATGGGGCAAATCTGCAAAGTGAAGAGGCTCATCAAATTCCATAGTCTTCCTACCATACTAGGCATGATAGAAAAAATGTAGTAAAATAGATCGATGGAGGATAGTTTTATACAGTTACCTAGGGATGGTGGGATAAATCCATCAAGATAGTTGCTGGATAGATCCAGGTATTCAAGTTTCGCGAGAGTGCCAATACTTGACGGGATTATGCCCGAGAGGGAGTTGCCACTGAGGTCCAAATGGGCAAGATGAGGCAAGTCTGCAAAGTGGAGAGGCTCGTCAAATTCCCTAGTGTTTCTACTGTACTAGGCATGGTAGAAAAAAAATGTAGTAAGAGAGATCGATTGAGGTTAGTTTAGTACAATTACCTAGGGATGTTGGGATGAATCCATGAAGACTACTGCCAGATAGATCCAAATATGCTAACTCGGCTAGAACACCAATGCTTAATGGGATTGGGCCCGAGAGATTTTTGTAACTAAGGTTCAGACGGACAAGATGGGACAACTCTGCAAAGTGGAGCTTATCAAACCTGCCACCAAGGCGACAACGCCTCGGAAGCCAAATTTCCACAATGCGGCCATGTGGCAGCCCGGTGCTGCAGGCAACGCCAGTCCAGTTACACGGGCTGGTTCCCTTTGTCCATGAATCCAGAGGACAGGTTCCGCTTCTGTATACGCCAGATTTCCATCGTAGAAGTGCCTCAGCCTGCCGATCAAGTGACGAATGCGTGGAATTTGAGGCAGAAGTAAGGTGTGGCAAGGCAAGCAGGAGCAGCAACAGCTGCAGCTCCAATGCAAGGACAAGGCTCATGTTGTGCATCTCTAGTGGTGAAGCTCCAAGGCACACACAGAACATACATGGACATGGGTAAATAGTCCGTTGATGCAGTTGATTGTTCTAAAGAAAGTGATTGCCAGGCTTGCCGTGTAGTCCATGCTCCAAGGACCGGGCGCAAGACCTCACGTTCTGTTCCACACAAGCATGCATCGCTGATCAGTTTTTCTTTTTTTTTCAAAATTGAATTAATACGGCTGAATTGAGCCTGGCGCTGCAGGAACAAGCTCCAAAGCACACACATTACATACATGCATATATAGTCCACTGATGCCATTATTAATAGTTCAAAAGAAAATTATTGCTTGGCTTGCCGTGTAGGCCATGCTCGGCCGGATTCTGGAGCTGTTTCCTCGAAAGACCAAGCGCAAATCTTCCTACAATATGCTCCACACAAGCATGCATCATTGACCATTTTTTCCTCCAAAATTGAATGTTTGAATGAAGACCGACAGTCGTGAGTCCTGAACTTTGTCTGGCTCTGGCGCTGCAGAAACAAGTCCGACGCGGCTTTTTTGCTCCTAGGTGCATATGCATCCATTATCGAAACACACATTTTGAAAAGTTGAAAAATTCGGAACAAAAATCCCGCGTGTATATCCGGACATTTTATATCCGTTCATAAGGTTTCGGTGAAAAATGACGTTTTTTGTGGCTTGTGTAAAAAAGATAAAGAAATGCCTCGTGAATAGTTAGAATGAAGCATCAGAAATTGTCTTTTTTACACAAGCCACAAAAAACGTCGTTTTTCACCGAAACCTTGTGAACGGACAGTCCGAATATACACGCGGGATTTTTGTTCCGAATTTTTCAACTTTTTAAAATGTGTATTTCGACAATGGGTGCATATGCACGTCGGAGCAAATGGGAATATCCCCCTCACAAGTCACTATCATTCCTTCCAGAATATCACAGTGATTTGTAGATCGATAACCTTTTTCCTCGGGTACCAGATGCAGGATTTGTAGAGAAATTAACCACCAAAGCTTGCAAAACGTCAGCTAGCATGACGGACTACCAATACTGTAGTTACCAACTTTTCATTAACCCTTCAGGTGGCCATGGCGCGGATGATGATTCACCCCAACCTGTAATTACCAAATGAATCGAATTATTAAGAGGATGCTGACTTAACTGAATTTGGGGAAGCCACCTGCTCTCTCCGGAGCCGGATGAGAGGTGAGGTCGGGCAGGAGAACGGCGCGACCTGAGACCGCTCAGTTGCATACTCGGCGGCGCTGGCGGGGGAGTTCGCAGATGCGGCGACGCGTCAAGGGCGACAGGGGCCCGGGGTGTAGGACAAGGTGAGATGACATCTGGGACCCACGTCGGAGGGGAGCTTTTTGATTTTATTAAGGGTACCATTGCAAAGAGTGAAAGAGGTTAACAAAAAATTGTTTGCACTGCAAGATCAAACCACACAGTAGAGTAGAATATTTTTCGTAATTAGACTATGTTAGGCACTAGTTAAAATGAGTTCAGAGTAAAACTGTACCATCTATATTGAAAATTGCTGAAAATTGCACTCCGTTATGAATTCTGCCAAATTTATCCCCATTGCTGGGGATGAGTTAAATGTGTGGTTTGGCTTTGAATTGGTAAAGGCTGGATGACAGAGAAATTTAGTTCCCTGTAGTTCTTTCCACGCTTGTTGTTTGAATTAGAAATCTAATCAAATTCTGATGAGTGTGGCATGGAATGTGGTCACGATTAACGAAGAAACTGGACCTAGACTACAGCTGAACCTTGCTTTCCAGAGTAAGACTTGACTGAATTTGGTGGACTCCAGTGTCTCAAAATAAAAAGGGATAATTAGATTTATGCCTCTAGTTGTGTCCCACTCGTCTGTCTTACCCCTAATTCCCAAAAGTCACTGGTTCTGTCCAAGTCACTTTGCTCCTATTATGCTTTTACCCTTTGACCATTTGACCATCAGTTTGAAAACTTCATAACTAATGCATACCAAATCAGAAAATGCAAATAAGATATCAAAATGTTCAGAAAAACATCACCTACATGTGAGTGTCATTTGTATTCATGAAAAGAGTGTTGAAAAGTGCCCATCCGAGTTTTAGCTCTTATGCTACCACCATGGATAGTAAAATCTAAAAAAGTTCAAAAAAAATTAAAAAAATTGGTGGCAAAGAATGACAAAAGTTTTAAGTGACTGCCAAGTTTCATCAGGGAATAACATTCGTGGGTGCCGCGGCAAAAAAAACAATCAGCACTCCAAAATAGATTTTTTTTGCCATGACTTCCACGAATGTCGTTCCCTAATGAAACTCGGCAAGCACTTAGAACATTTGTTGTTCTTCACCACCATATTTTTTTTTAATTTTTTTGATTTTTTTAGAGTTCACTATTCATGGTGGTATCAAAAGAGCTAAAACTCGGATGTGCATTTTCCATTACTTTTTTCATGAATGCAAATGACACTGACATATAGGTGATGTTTTTCTGAACATTTTGGTATCTTATTTGCATTTTTCTGATTCAGTATGAATTAGTTATGAAGTTTTCAAACTGATGGTCAAACGGTCAAAGGGCAAAAGCATAAGAGGAGCAAAGTGACTTGGACAGAACCGGTGACTTTTGGGAAGTAGGGGTAAAACAGACGAGTGGGACACAACTAGGGGCATAAATCTAATTATCCCAAATAAAAAACATAGGTCGCAAAATTGCTTCCAACTGGCATAGATGCTTAACAATGTGATGGCTAACACGCTTGTGCAGCTCCATCTTCGCCATGCAACCACGGTATATATAGATAGTTGTCATTCTCTTTGGGCATACGATTTCCATTTAGAGTGCATGTATTGTGTGTGAGTTGATCGTTCAATTACAATGGGATGTTGTCTGGAAATAAAAAAATTAATACTTATGGTTCCATTGGTTCAGCAATTAGGCATATTGCTTATTGGCGTAGGTATCGCTTTTCGGTTACACTCTCAGTCCACTTGATGTTCAGATTATAAATTAAATTGCATTCTACTCAATGCGGAACTTTTTTTTCTAAAAGGAGGATAACCCCTTCCTCTACATCAGAACGATGCATGCAGCCATATATTATTAGTAGTGCAAAATCCAGCAGTCGAACACCATCGACCCGGAAATAAAGCAGAAAACAAACCCTGATTCCGTATACCTCGCGACAGTAACTCCTCCAGATAGCCACTAACCCTATGATACAAGACACAACATAAACGAAAATACACAACCCCTAGGCTACGCCTTCAAGAAGGAATCACTACACGTGCGCCGATGATGGCGAGTCCACCACAATGTAGCTTCTCATCACCACAAGGTAACTCTGAATTCTCATCCCCAAAGCAAAACTTCAATCCACCACCTTCAGCAAGGACACCACACAGGCGCGCGATGATATAGCCTGATCAGAGATCTTGTGTTTTCACCGGAGTGCATAAACTCGTCGTTGAAGCCGTCGGTACCATCCACCCTTATCCGTCTACCGACGCCTCGATAGTCGATACCTCTGGAGGAGACAACGGAAGACAAAGACGTCAGATACCATCTGCCTCCCGCTACAGTCGTACCACCTTCGATCCAACAACAACATGCTAAATATGAAACCTCCGCCAGAGCCACCGTGCATCACCTGCCGGTAGCAGGCATGACTTGACGTCTCCGTATAAGACGTCGTGCGTAGCATCCGCCGACAGCGCATCCACCGGTGGCTTCACCTGCCGACGACAGGCACCGTCCGGCAACTCCGAAAGAGGCACATGTGTCACCTGCCGAGCCACATTGAACCCGACCTGTTGATGGAAGGGACGTCCTATACTGCTACCAGCCTCAGAAGGCCGCCACCACCTCGAGATCCGGGCTCCGAGTCGCCCACACGACCGTGGAGTCTGCCGCCGTTGATGAAGAGGGGCCCCCACCCCTATTCCGGGCGCTGGGAGTGTTGAGGATCGTAGCAGAAATTTAAAATTTTCTACGCATCACCAAGATCAATCTATGGAGTCATCTAGCAACGAGAGAGATGAGTGCATCTACATAGCCTTGTAGATCGCGAGCGGAAGCGTTCAAGTGAACGGGGTTGATGGAGTCGTACTCGTTGTGATCCAAATCACCGATGACCAAGCGCCGAACGGACGGCACCTCCGCGTTCAACACACGTACGGAGCAGCGACGTCTCCTCCTTCTTGATCCAGCAAGGGGGAAGGAGAGGTTGATGGAGATCCAGCAGCACGACGACGTGGTGGTGGAAGTAGCGGGGATCTCGGCAGGGCTTCGCCAAGCTCAACGAGAGGGAGAGGTGTTACGGGAGGGAGAGGGAGGCGCCAGGGGCTGTGGTGCGGCTGCCCTCCCTCCCCCCTCCTATATATAGGCCCCCTGGGGGGGCGCCGGCCCTAGGAGATCTGATCTCCAAGGGGGGGCGGCGGCCAAGGGGGTGGCTTGCCCCCCAAGCCAAGTGGGGCGCGCCCCCACCCCTAGGGTTTCCAACCCTAGGCGCAGGAGAGGCCCAAGGGGGGCGCACCAGCCCACTAGGGGCTGGTTCCCTTCCCCACTTCAGCCCATGGGGCCCTCCGGGATAGGTGGCCCCACCCGGTGGACCCCCGGGACCCTTCCGGTGGTCCCGGTACAATACCGGTGACCCCCGAAACTTTCCCGGTGGCCGAAACTGGACTTCCTATATATAATTCTTTACCTCTGGACCATTCCGGAACTCCTCGTGACGTCCGGGATCTCATCCGGAACTCCGAACAACTTTCGGGTTACCGCATACTAGTATCTCTACAACCCTAGCGTCACCGAACCTTAAGTGTGTAGACCCTACGGGTTCGGGAGACATGCAGACATGACCGAGACGACTCTCCGGTCAATAACCAACAGCGGGATCTGGATACCCATGTTGGCTCCCACATGTTCCACGATGATCTCATCGGATGAACCACGATGTCGAGGATTCAATCAATCCCGTATACAATTCCCTTTGTCAATCGGTACGTTACTTGCCCGAGATTCGATCGTCGGTATCCCAATACCTTGTTCAATCTCGTTACCGGCAAGTCACTTTACTCGTACCGTAATGCATGATCCCGTGACCAAACACTTGGTCACATTGAGCTCATTATGATGATGCATTACCGAGTGGGCCCAGAGATACCTCTCCGTCATACGGAGTGACAAATCCCAGTCTCGATCCATGCCAACCCAACAGACACTTTCGGAGATACCCGTAGTGCACCTTTATAGTCACCCAGTTACGTTGTGACGTTTGGTACACCCAAAGCACTCCTACGGCATCCGGGAGTTACACGATCTCATGGTCTAAGGAAATGATACTTGACATTGGAAAAGCTCTAGCAAACGAACTACACGATCTTTGTGCTATGCTTAGGATTGGGTCTTGTCCATCACATCATTCTCCTAATGATGTGATCCCGTTATCAATGACATCCAATGTCCATAGTCAGGAAACCATGACTATCTATTGATCAACGAGCTAGTCAACTGGAGGCTCACTAGGGACATGTTGTGGTCTATGTATTCACACACGTATTACGATTTCCGGATAACACAATTATAGCATGAACAATAGACAATTATCATGAACAAGGAAATATAATAATAACCATTTTATTATTGCCTCTAGGGCATATTTCCAACAGTCTCCCACTTGCACTAGAGTCAATAATCTAGTTACATTGTGATGAATCGAACACCCATAGAGTTCTGGTGTTGATCATGTTTTGCTCTAGGGAGAGGTTTAGTCAACGGATCTGCTACATTCAGGTCCGTATGTACTTTACAAATATCTATGTCTCCATTTTGAACACTTTCACGAATGGAGTTGAAGCGACGCTTGATATGCCTGGTCTTCCTGTGAAACCTGGGCTCCTTGGCAAGGGCAATAGCTCCAGTGTTGTCACAGAAGAGAGTCATCGGGCCCGACGCATTGGGAATAACTCCTAGGTCGGTAATGAACTCCTTCACCCAGATTGCTTCTTGTGCTGCCTCTGAGGCCGCCATGTATTCCGCTTCACATGTAGATCCCGCCACAACGCTTTGCTTGCAACTGCACCAGCTTACTGCCCCACCATTCAAAATATACACGTATCCGGTTTGTGACTTAGAGTCATCCAGATCTGTGTCGAAGCTAGCATCGACGTAACCCTTTACGACGAGCTCTTCGTCACCTCCATAAACGAGAAACATATCCTTAGTCCTCTTCAGGTACTTCAGGATATTCTTGACCGCTGTCCAGTGTTCCATGCCGGGATTACTTTGGTACCTTCCTACCAAACTTACGGCAAGGTTTACATCAGGTCTGGTACACAGCATGGCATACATAATAGACCCTATGGCCGAGGCATAGGGGATGACACTCATCTTTTCTCTATCTTCTGCCGTGGTCGGGCATTGAGCCGTGCTCAATTGCACACCTTGCAATACAGGCAAGAACCCCTTCTTGGACTGATCCATATTGAACTTCTTCAATATCTTGTCAAGGTACGTACTTTGTGAAAGACCAATGAGGCGTCTTGATCTATCTCTATAGATCTTGATGCCTAATATATAAGCAGCTTCTCCAAGGTCCTTCATTGAAAAACACTTATTCAAGTAGGCCTTTATACTTTCCAAGAATTCTATATCATTTCCCATCAATAGTATGTCATCCACATATAATATGAGAAATGCTACAGAGCTCCCACTCACTTTCTTGTAAACACAGGCTTCTCCATAAGTCTGTGTAAACCCAAACGCTTTGATCATCTCATCAAATCGAATGTTCCAACTCCGAGATGCTTGCACCAGCCCATAGATGGAGCGCTGGAGCTTGCATACCTTGTTAGCATTCTTAGGATCGACAAAACCTTCCGGCTGCATCATATACAATTCTTCCTTAAGAAAGCCGTTAAGGAATGCCGTTTTGACGTCCATTTGCCATATCTCATAATCATAGAATGCGGCAATTGCTAACATGATTCGGACGGACTTCAGCTTCGCTACGGGTGAGAAAGTCTCATCGTAGTCAACCCCTTGAACTTGTCGATAACCCTTAGCGACAAGTCGAGCCTTATAGATGGTCACATTACCATCCGCGTCTGTCTTCTTCTTAAAGATCCATTTATTTTCTATGGCTCGCCGATCATCGGGCAAGTCAGTCAAAGTCCATACTTCGTTTTCATACATGGATCCTATCTCGGATTGCATGGCTTCAAGCCATTTGTTGGAATCCGGGCCCGCCATCGCTTCTTCATAGTTCGAAGGTTCACCGTTGTCTAACAACATGATTTCCATGACAGGGTTGCCGTACCACTCTGGTGCGGAACGTGTCCTTGTGGACCTACGAAGTTCAGCAGTAACTTGATCTGAAGCTTCATGATCATCATCATTAACTTCCTCCCCAGTCGGTGCAGGCACCACAGGAACATCTTCCCGCGCTGCGCTACTTTCCGGTTCGGAAGGGGTGACTATCACCTCATCAAGTTCCACTTTCCTCCCACTCACTTCTTTCGAGAGAAACTCTTTCTCCAGAAAGGACCCGTTCTTGGCAACAAAGATCTTGCCTTCGGATCTGAGGTAGAAGGTATACCCAATGGTTTCCTTAGGGTATCCTATGAAGACGCATTTTTCCGACTTGGGTTCGAGCTTTTCAGGTTGAAGTTTCTTGACATAAGCATCGCATCCCCAAACTTTTAGAAACGACAGCTTAGGTTTCTTCCCAAACCATAATTCATACGGTGTCGTCTCAACGGATTTCGACGGAGCCCTATTTAAAGTGAATGCGGCAGTCTCTAAAGCATAGCCCCAAAATGAGAGCGGTAGATCGGTAAGAGACATCATAGATCGCACCATATCCAATAGAGTGCGATTACGACGTTCGGACACACCATTTCGCTGAGGTGTTCCAGGCGGCGTGAGTTGTGAAACAATTCCACATTTCCTTAAGTGTGTGCCAAATTCGTGACTCAAATATTCCCCTCCACGATCTGATCGTAAGAATTTTATTTTTCTGTCACGTTGATTCTCAACCTCACTCTGAAATTCCTTGAACTTTTCAAAGGTCTCAGACTTGTGTTTCATTAGGTAGACATACCCATATCTACTCAAGTCATCAATGAGAGTGAGAACATAACGATAGCCACCGCGAGCCTCAACACTCATTGGACCGCACACATCAGTATGTATGATTTCTAATAAGTTGGTTGCTCGCTCCATTGTTCCGGAGAACGGAGTCTTGGTCATCTTACCCATGAGGCATGGTTCGCACGTGTCAAATGATTCGTAATCAAGAGACTCTAAAAGTCCATCAGCATGGAGCTTCTTCATGCGCTTGACACCAATGTGACCAAGGCGGCAGTGCCACAAGTATGTGGGACTATCGTTATCAACTTTACATCTTTTGGTATTCACACTATGAATATGTGTAACATCACGTTCGAGATTCATTAAGAATAAACCATTGACCAGCGGGGCATGACCATAAAACATATCTCTCATATAAATAGAACAACCATTATTCTCGGATTTAAATGAGTAGCCATCTCGCATTAAACGAGATCCAGATACAATGTTCATGCTCAAAGCTGGCACTAAATAACAATTATTGAGGTTTAAAACTAATCCCGTAGGTAAATGTAGAGGTAGCGTGCCGACGGCGATCACATCGACCTTGGAACCATTCCCGACGCGCATCGTCACCTCGTCCTTCGCCAGTCTCCGCTTATTCCGCAGCTCCTGTTTTGAGTTACAAATATGAGCAACCGCACCGGTATCAAATACCCAGGAGCTACTACGAGTACTGGTAAGGTACACATCAATTACATGTATATCACATATACCTTTGGTGTTGCCGGCCTTCTTGTCCGCTAAGTATTTGGGGCAGTTCCGCTTCCAGTGACCACTTCCCTTGCAATAAAAGCACTCAGTCTCAGGCTTGGGTCCATTCTTTGGCTTCTTCCCGGCAACTGACTTACCGGGCGCGGCAACTCCCTTGCCGTCCTTCTTGAAGTTCTTCTTACCCTTGCCTTTCTTGAACTTAGTGGTTTTATTCACCATCAACACTTGATGTTCCTTTTTGATCTCCACCTCTGCTGATTTCAGCATTGAATATACCTCAGGAATGGTCTTTTCCATCCCCTGCATATTGAAGTTCATCACAAAGCTCTTGTAGCTCGGTGGAAGCGACTGAAGGATTCTGTCAATGACCGCGTCATCCGGGAGATTAACTCCCAGCTGAGTCAAGCGGTTGTGTAACCCAGACATTTTGAGTATGTGCTCACTGACAGAACTGTTTTCCTCCATCTTACAACTGAAGAACTTGTCGGAGACTTCATATCTCTCGACCCGGGCATGAGCTTGGAAAACCATTTTCAGCTCTTCGAACATCTCATATGCTCCGTGTTGCTCAAAACGCTTTTGGAGCCCCGGTTCTAAGCTGTAAAGCATGCCGCACTGAACGAGGGAGTAATCATCAGCACGTGACTGCCAAGCGTTCATAACGTCTTGGTTCTCTGGGATGGGTGCTTCACCTAGCGGTGCTTCTAGGACATAATCTTTCTTGGCAGCTATGAGGATGATCCTCAGGTTCCGGACCCAGTCCGTATAGTTGCTGCCATCATCTTTCAGCTTGGTTTTCTCTAGGAACGCGTTGAAGTTGAGGGCAACGTGGGCCATTTGATCTACAAGACATATTGTAAAGATTTTAGACTAAGTTCATGATAATTAAGTTCATCTAATCAAATTATTCAATGAACTCCCACTCAGATAGACATCCCTCTAGTCATCTAAGTGAAACATGATCCGAGTCAACTAGGCCGTGTCCGATCATCACGTGAGACGGACTAGTCAACATCGGTGAACATCCTCATGTTGATCGTATCTTCTATACGACTCATGCTCGACCTTTCGGTCTTCCGTGTTCCGAGGCCATGTCTGTACATGCTAGGCTCGTCAAGTCAACCTAAGTGTATTGCGTGTGTAAATCTGGCTTACACCCGTTGTATTCGAACGTTAGAATCTATCACACCCGATCATCACGTGGTGCTTCGAAACAACGAACCTTCGCAACGGTGCACAGTTAGGGGGAACACTTTCTTGAAATTATTGCGAGGGATCATCTTATTTAAGCTACCGTCGTTCTAAGCAAATAAGATGTAAAACATGATAAACATCACATGCAATCAAATAGTGACATGATATGGCCAATATCATTTTGCTCCTTTTGATCTCCATCTTCGGGGCGCCATGATCATCTTCGTCACCGGCATGACACCATGATCTCCATCATCGTGTCTTCATGAAGTTGTCACGCCAACGATTACTTCTACTTCTATGGCTAACGTGTTTAGCAATAAAGTAAAGTAATTTACATGGCGTTATTCAATGACACGCAGGTCATACAAAAAATAAAGACAACTCCTATGGCTCCTGCCGGTTGTCATACTCATCGACATGCAAGTCGTGATTCCTATTACAAGAACATGATCAATCTCATACATCACATATATCATTCATCACATCCTTTTGGCCATATCACATCACACGGCATATGCTGCAAAAACAAGTTAGACGTCCTCTAATTGTTGTTGCAAGTTTTACGTGGCTGCTATAGGTTTCTTAGCAAGAACGTTTCTTACCTACGCCAAAACCACAACGTGATATGCCAATTTCTATTTACCCTTCATAAGGACCCTTTTCATCGAATCCGTTCCGACTAAAGTGGGAGAGACAGACACCCGCTAGCCACCTTATGCAACTAGTGCATGTCAGTCGGTGGAACCTGTCTCACGTAAGCGTACGTGTAAGGTCGGTCCGGGCCGCTTCATCCCACAATGCCGCCGAAACAAGATAAGACTAGTAGTGGCAAGAAAATTGACAACATCTACGCCCACAACAAGTTTGTGTTCTACTCGTGCATAGAAACTACGCATAGGCCTGGCTCATGATGCCACTGTTGGGGATCGTAGCAGAAATTTAAAATTTTCTACGCATCACCAAGATCAATCTATGGAGTCATCTAGCAACGAGAGAGAGGAGTGCATCTACATACCCTTGTAGATCGCGAGCGGAAGCGTTCAAGTGAACGGGGTTGATGGAGTCGTACTCGTCGTGATCCAAATCACCGATGACCGAGCGCCGAACGGACGGCACCTCCGCGTTCAACACACGTACGGAGCAGCGACGTCTCCTCCTTCTTGATCCAGCAAGGGGGAAGGAGAGGTTGATGGAAGATCCAGCAGCACGACGGCGTGGTGGTGGAAGTAGCGGGGATCTCGGCAGGGCTTCGCCAAGCTCAGCGAGAGGGAGAGGTGTTACGGGAGGGAGAGGGAGGCGCCAGGGGCTGTGGTGCGGCTGCCCTCCCTCCCCCCTCCTATATATAGGCCCCCTGGGGGGGCGCCGGCCCTAGGAGATCTGATCTCCAAGGGGGGCGGCGGCCAAGGGGTGGCTTGCCCCCCAAGCCAAGTGGGGGCGCCCCCCACCCCTAGGGTTTCCAACCCTAGGCGCAGGGGAGGCCCAAGGGGGCGCACCAGCCCACCAGGGGCTGGTTCCCTTCCCACTTCAGCCCATGGGGCCCTCCGGGATAGGTGGCCCCACCCGGTGGACCCCCGGGACCCTTCCGGTGGTCCCGGTACAATACCGGTGACCCCCGAAACTTTCCCGGTGGCCGAAACTGGACTTCCTATATATAATTCTTCACCTCCGGACCATTCCGGAACTCCTCGTGACGTCCGGGATCTCATCCGGGACTCCGAACAACTTTCGGGTTACCGCATACTAGTATCTCTACAACCCTAGCGTCACCGAACCTTAAGTGTGTAGACCCTACGGGTTCGGGAGACATGCAGACATGACCGAGACGACTCTCCGGTCAATAACCAACAGCGGGATCTGGATACCCATGTTGGCTCCCACATGTTCCACGATGATCTCATCGGATGAACCACGATGTCGAGGATTCAATCAATCCCGTATACAATTCCCTTTGTCAATCGGTACGTTACTTGCCCGAGATTCGATCGTCGGTATCCCAATACCTTGTTCAATCTCGTTACCGGCAAGTCACTTTACTCGTACCGTAATGCATGATCCCGTGACCAAACACTTGGTCACATTGAGCTCATTATGATGATGCATTACCGAGTGGGCCCAGAGATACCTCTCCGTCATACGGAGTGACAAATCCCAATCTCGATCCATGCCAACCCAACAGACACTTTCGGAGATACCCGTAGTGCACCTTTATAGTCACCCAGTTACGTTGTGACGTTTGGTACACCCAAAGCACTCCTACGGCATCCGGGAGTTACACGATCTCATGGTCTAAGGAAATGATACTTGACATTGGAAAAGCTCTAGCAAACGAACTACACGATCTTTGTGCTATGCTTAGGATTGGGTCTTGTCCATCACATCATTCTCCTAATGATGTGATCCCGTTATCAATAACATCCAATGTCCATAGTCAGGAAACCATGACTATCTATTGATCAACGAGCTAGTCAACTGGAGGCTCACTAGGGACATGTTGTGGTCTATGTATTCACACACGTATTACGATTTTCGTATAACACAATTATAGCATGAACAATAGACAATTATCATGAACAAGGAAATATAATAATAACCATTTTATTATTGCCTCTAGGGCATATTTCCAACAGGGAGCACCCACCATCGCGCAGCCGCTGTTATCGCCCATACAACGACAATCGCCGCCGCGATCCCGCATCAAGCGCCGTCGACGTTGGAGAAAGCTCCGTCCGCCATGCGCGTCCTGCGACAAACCCGGACACGGGATCCCAAGATCCGCCACCACCAGTGCCGCCACAAGGACCCACCTCCTGGCCCGTCGTCCCCGGCAGAGGGGACGCTGCCACCACCATGGCCGGATCTGGGCTAGCCATCGTCGTCGCCACCGCAAAGACCGCATTCGGGCTGGACGCCGCCACCGCCACCGTCCATGCCCATCCGATCTCCATGCCACGTGCATCAGAACTCCACCCGTGCCGCCAAGCACGCCGCGCCTCCGTGGATCGAGGGAGAGCCCCCCCCCCCCTACGGATCCAGCGCCCTCGCCATAGATCCGGGAGGAGGAGGAACAACCCTCTGCCACCGCCGGCCAACGCACGGCCTTAGCCCGGTGCCAACCGCAGGCGGCAACGGAGGGGAAGGAGGGAGGTCGAGGGGGTCGCTGGCGGCTGGGTTGTCGCCTCTCGCGTTGCCCGTGAGGGGGGCCGACACGAGAGGGTCGAGAGCACTCAATGGAACTATGGATATAGAAAACCAAAATAATGATCTTTGTTAAGGAAAAGCGATTATTCTTGTGTGCTATCACTGATATTTTCTTTCTTGAATTTGTACTTACAAATTTTACTAATTTTTGTTCACCCAGTTTGAAAAGGTTCCGGCGCGGCGTACAACCAGTTCATATTGACTTCGATGCACGGGTTGACATACCAGCCCAAGATGCGTCTATTAAAGCTATGACCAGTGATGTTTTTTCATATAGATTGATACTACTAGGTTTAGCATTGAATATGCCTATATATCTATAATATATGATATGCCATTGTTTTTTTATGAGGATTTCACCATGTATCAAGCAGGTGGAGCCACTCCAGCAGCCACCACGGAGGCAATCACAGGAGGCATGGCTACTCCAGCATTACAAGCGCCGCTACTCCCATAGTGCAGCACCACCAGCGCGTCGACCACTGGCCTGGGCGTGCGCAGAAACTCTGGCTACCAGGTGACCCATATTACAGGGAAACTGCAACCCAGCCCTGTCCGGTGTGCACCAAGGGATAATGATGCTACCTCTGACTGAATGCTCAGAATGTGGAGGTGAAAGGTTGATATTCAGTGAAATGCCCAAGGAAAGACAAGGACAAGAAGGTTGTTCGGAATGGGATGCTTGGCTGCTGAATCTAAGTTGGAGTAGATCATATGGTTCCCCTGTTCACGTAACTTGTTCCCCTGTTCTTTAATATTCATAGCCAAGTAGTATACCATATGGTTTTCCTGATGCTTGGTTGCTGAATCTAGTATGCTTGGACAGGTCAAAGGCTGGCGTTTCTTCATGTGGTTGGATAGGTACTTGGACATGATCACGGAAGTTTGGATGTTAAATGTGCTCATCATCAGCAATGCGGCTGATCCTAGAGAAATGTGGTGACACATAGATGCATTTGACAGGCAACTCACCATTTGACAGGCAGTATATCCACCTTCTCAGATCCACCTAGCAATGGTGCATTTGACAGGCAACTCACCATTCAGTATCCTCCTTGAGACCTTCAATTTAGTACATGTACAACGTACTTCCAAATTGCACATGATCTTGTTCTGTTTAATTCCACCAGCAGAGCTCCTTCAGTGCGTGACCACACATCTCCCCGCTGGCCTCTGGTAGCAGCGCCACCGCCCGCCGGTACAGTTCCACCTCCATACAAAAAGTGTTCTTAAAAGGGAAATGAAAAGAATATATGAAGCTATGTAGCTAGTACTCAGAAACTGCAGCCATACATAAAATGTTTTCAGGAACTCTAAGCTCAGAGCATTGCCCACACATAGACAAGGATGTAAATTAACTTCAGTAATGAGCCCAAAGCATGTGTCCAAAGAAAATATTCACCCTTCCATGTTGGGCACTACATTCAGAGTCCAGTCAGCAGCTTCAGCAGTTTTGGCAAACCTTGCGACTTTTTATACTGAAATTACAAGTAACAATACCAGGTCAATGTACAAAGCATGTATTTTCCTGTTATCCATCCTTCAACACATGAGACTGGCTACATAGCTTCATATATTCTTTATGGAGCCACAATAATCATGCAAATCTTGCAGCCTGATTTCATGAAGGGGCCTGAGCATGAGCGCTGGGAGGCTCCTGTTTGCGAGGGCCTGATATACCTGCTGCATTGTTGGCCGGGCTTTGGGATTGACGTGCAGGCAAACAAAGGCCACCAAGGCAACCAAAATGACCTTCTCCTCGTCAATGGTTGAGGGTTCTGTGATGCGTTGATCCAGGATATCCTTGAATTTCCCTGGCTGCTCTGTTCGGCAGAAGAATGGAAGGAGTAGATCACCTGGGTGCTTTCCAATCACAACTTCCAGCGCAAGCACACCGAAACTGAAAACGTCACACTTCTCTGTCAACATCATAGTAGATGACAATTCTGTAATAAAACAACATCAGTATATATATCAGAACAGAATCCAATTGTCTCTCTTTCGGAATCACATTTTCATATAAAGGATACAAAAATATAATAAGCCCATGTATGTACCTGGGGCTATGTAGCCACATGTCCCTCCAAAGATAGTGCTCCAGCTTGAGTAACCATGCTTCAGTTTCCTCGCCATGCCAAAATCCGAAACATAAGCTTTAAAATCATGGTCTAGAAGAATGTTGCTGCTTTTTATGTCGCGATGTACGATTGGATCTTCGCAATCATGGTGCAAGTAAGAGAGAGCTTGAGCTACATCCCTCACAAGAGTGACTCTCTTGGGCCAATCCAATTCCTTCACTAGCTCTTGGTCATGAAATATGGATGATAAACTTCCCCTCTCGATAAGATCATAGACGAGTAATTTGCACTTGGAGTGGGAACAAAAGCCATACAATTTGACGATGCATCGATGCCTGATTTTTGTCAACACTTCAATCTCAGTGTGGAATGATCCCTCATCGTTATATTCTTCCATTGAGTGGAGGAGCTTCACAGCAAAGGTAGTCCCCCCATGAAGGTCAACTCTGAAGACTGATCCATAGCCTCCAGCACCAATGCAGTATTTCTCATCGAAATTTTCTATTGCGCTGACTATGTCTTCGAATGCGATCTTCCCGTCGAAATTCCATATGGAAAATATATCTCCAGATTTGCTTATGCTACTGTTTCTTACAGATTTTCTTCTCTGACAAACAACCACGATGGTTGCTATTGAGAGGCAAATGAAGGAAAATGGAGCTAAAGCAAGAAGTAGTATGACATGCGGACGTTTACTGGTTTGTTGTTCCCTGTCAACCTCCAGTGCCTTACATGGTGTTAAGTCATACTTCGAATAGTCTGAATATTGTGAATCGCCGCATAAATTGATATTATGGCCAAGTGAAACGACAGTCAAAGATGCAGGAATGGATGTATATGGAACTTTGCCATCCAAAGCGTTATATGATAAATTCAGCCTGAACAGTCGGTAAAGCTTATTAAATGTCACTGGGATGGCACCACTTAAATTGTTTCTACTCAAGTCCAGCTCATATAGGTTGGTGAGATAACCCAATTCTTGTGGTATTTCTCCTGTCAATAAGTTGTCTGATACAAGTAACGATGACAAAAGGTGGCAATGTCCTATCTGAGGTGGAATGCTTCCTAGAAATTGGTTTCTACTTAGATCCAGATGTGTTAGAAGAACAAGAGATCCTAACTCTGGCGGTAATAGGCCATTAAGCTGATTGGACTTAAGTGATAGTGTTGTAAGAGAAATCAGTTTTGACAATGTCGAAGGGATAGAACCATTTATTTGATTGTTCGAAAGATCCAAGAACTCTAAACTTGTTAGATTTCCTATGCTTCCAATGGAACTTGTGACTCGATTGTTGGAAAGATCTAAGTATCTTAAACTCGTTAGATTTCCTACGCTTCCAATGGAACTTGTGATTCGATTGTTGGAAAGATCTAAGTAACTTAAACTCGTTAGATTTCCTATGCTTCCAATGGACCCTTTGGGCACAAAATTATGAGAGAGATCCACAGAGGTTAGTTTAGTATTATTACCTATGGATGGTGGGATAGGTCCATCGAGAAAATTGAAGGATAGATCTAAGACCGCGAGCTTAGAAAGAACGCTAATGCTTGCTGGGATTAGGCCCGAGAGAGAATTGCGACTGAGGTCCAAATTGACAAGATGGGGCAAGTCTGCAAGATGGAGATGCTCATTAAATTCCCTGGTGTTCCTACTGTACAAGGCATGGTAGAAACAAATTGTAGTAAGAGATATGGATGGAGGTTAGTTCAGTACAATTACCTAGGTATGTTGGTATAGATCCGTTCAGGTCATTGCCAGATAAATCCATGTTTTCAAGCTTGGCAAGAGCACCAATGCTTGATGGGATTTTGCTTGAGAGGAGGTTGTTACCAAGGTTCAAATGGACAAGATGGGGCAAATCTGCAAAGTGGAGAGGCTCATCAAGTTCCCCATTCTTCCTATTGTACTAGGCATGATAGAAACAAATTGCAGTGAGAGAGATTGCTGGAGATTAGTTTAGTACAATTACCTAGGGATGTTGGGATAGATCCGTTCAAATCATTATTGGATAGATCCAAGTGAGTGAGCTCCGCAAGAGCACCAATGCTTGATGGGATTGGGCCCAAGAGACTGTTCCGGGTGAGGTTAAGATAGATAAGATGAGGCAAGTCTCAAAGTGGATATTGTCCAACCTGCCTTCAAGGTAACAGCACCCAAGCGAAATGTTGGACACAACTAGGACGGCATCAACCTGGTCATGGCCACGAGACACCACAGTGCTGCAGGTAATACCGGCCCAGTTACAGGGGCTGGACTCCTTTCTCCATGAGACCAAATCGTCACCATTGCTTAGGCTAGATTTCCATTGGAGAAGTGCTTCTGCTTGCCGATCCAGTGATGGATGCGTAGAATTTGAGGCACAAGAAAGCTGTGTCAAGGCAAGGAGGAATAGCAGGAGCTCCAAAGCAAGGAGAAGGCTCATTTTGTGCAGGTCTAGTTCGTAAGTGAAGCTCCAGAGCACACACATTACATGCATGGATATATAGTCCGCTGATGCCGTTGATTGTTCTAAAGATAAAGATAGTGATTGCAAGGCTTGCCGTGTAGCCCATGCTGGGCCAGATTATGGAATTGATTCCACACAGGCATGTACTATCATTGACTAAGGAAGAATCTGAAGTCTGAAGCACCGTGTGTACTGTTCATCAGTGACTGAATGAATAGTCCCGATGTCCTGATGCCGTCGACAGTTCAAAAGAAAGTGATTGAGAGGCTTGCCGTGTAGGCCATGCTCGGCCAGATTCCCCGAAAGACCGCGTGCAAGACCTAGCATTCTTGTCACACCGGCATCACCAGGACCTGATGTGGTGGACGTGTGATTCGGTGGGCCCCGCTGCCTACTAGCACGGACCCACCTGTAAGGCGAGTTGCCAAGTGTGGCCCGGCTATATAGCTAGCTGGAGCGAGTAGGTGTGCGTGTGTGAAAAATTATGTCAAGACTCTGAACCTCTCACCTAATCTGTACCTCCTCCCTTGAAAAGACTTCCCCCTTCTCCAAGTCTTGCCCCCCCCCCCTCCCCCCAAAATTTTCTTTCGCTGCCACTCATATCCTCTCGATCGAGCCGTAACATCCACCATTGCGGGTGCGGTCTTGCTCCGGCGAGATCCACGCAAAATCCCCAGCGGGGTTGGCTTGATTTGGAGCGAGTGCGACGGCGCCGCCCAGCAAACCTTCCGCTCAGACTCGCCACATCATCACCGCCATGACGGAATCCACGGGAGAGCTCAAGACCATGTTGCAGGCGCTCATGAAGCGCTTCGACGAGACCACGCTTGCGAGCGACAAGCAGCGCGAGGCCCAGATCGCGTTCAATACGCAGGTCTCCACGGATCTGGCGCACATCCGCAAGCAACTGGACCTCACCCAAGCAGACGTCGACGAGGTTCGCCAGCAGCAACGCGAACTCCCGCCTTCGCCGCCCGCAGCGGAGCGCCACCCACCGAACACCGCCGACCACCACGACGGCGACACCCAGGCCTCAGCGGTGACATCGCTTGAGCATGCCCGCGGGTCTCGCCCTCAAGGTCCAGCCGTCCGCCTCGCCAACAACGGCCCTCCTCTGTTGCCCACGCGGCACACCATGCCGTACGGGGGCGCGGGACAGACCGCCGCGTTCATGGCGGGCCGCGATGCGCACACCGGGCAGCGCGAGGAGTACACGGTCAAGCCGCCGAAGCACGACTTCCCACACTTCGACGGCGACGCGCCCAGCCTCTGGATCGACCGCTGCATCACCTACTTCGACCTGTACCGCGTTCCCCTGCACAGCTGGGTGACCACGGCTTCGCTCTACATCGACGGCCACGCCGCGCACTCGTACCAGGCGTACCGGCAGACACATCGCGCGCCGACGTGGGAGGAGTTCACCGCAGCCATCATCAGCGAATTCGCACCGGATGAATTCGAGATGGAGATGCATAAGTTGCTGCAACTTCGCCAAACCAGCACCGTCACCGAGTACAGGACGGCGTTCGAGACACACATGTACCACATGCTTGCCCTGGATGCGTCGCTCAACCCCAAGCTATTCGTCACACAGTCCTGCTGGGTTTGCGCGATGATTTTCGGGCTGCGGTCCGCCTCCAAGAGCCGTCAAGCATCACGCGCGCAGCGGTGTTGGCCCGGATCGTGGAAGAAGAGGCCGGCACGCAACGTGCTCGACCACGGATCATTCCGACAGGGCGACCTCCACCACCCCCACCACCATGCCGCTTCCTGCCCGAGCTGTGGGAGCGCCCAGGCCGGGCGGCGCGGCGGCCCCCAACGACAACCTGGCGCGCGAACGGCAACTGCGTGAGCATCGCTGCCCCAACGGACTCTGCTTCAAATGCGGCGACCGCTACTCCCGCGACCATCGATGCAAGCCGGCCACACAACTGCTCACGATTCAAGTAGGCGACTACGGTGAAGTGCTTACTGACGACGCGGTGCACGCCCTGGACTTGCTCGACGCCCCGGTGCATCAGGACCCCGCGCCCGAATGCTGCGTGCTCTCCACCCATGCGGTCGCCGGCACCGAGTCGCCGCGCACCATTCGTCTGCGCGCGCTCGTCGGCAATCAAGTCATGTTGCTTTTGGTGGATTCAGGGAGCACGCACAGCTTCGTCTCCAAGGCGTTCGCCGAGCGCGTGCACGCTCCAACCGTTCCAGTGCCCGTAGTGGAGGTTCGCGTGGGCAACGGCGAGCGCATGACCTGCAACAGCATGGTGCAAGGTCTGAACCGGTGGATTCAGGGCCACACCTTCACCACCGATATGCGGCAACTAGAGTTGGGTGCTTACGACGGCGTGCTCGGTATGGACTGGTTGGAGCAGTTCAGTCCGATGAGTTGCCACTGGCTCGACAAGACGCTGACCTTCGAGCACCACGGCGCCATGATCACCCTGCAAGGTGTTCGACCGAAGCAGCACGAGCGGGTGGAGGAGATCGAACCAGAGCAATTGCGCAAATGGCAAGCCGGCAACGACATTTGGTACATGGCCGTGCTGGATTTGCCACGCTCACCCGAGCCGCAGGCGACCAAAATCCCACCAAGTGTTCAGAGTGTCCTGACGGACTTCGCTGATGTGTTCGCCGAACCCAAGGGCCTGCCTCCCCACCGCCGCTACGATCACGCCATCACCCTGGTGGACGACGCGCGCCCCGCGAACTCGCGCCCGTACCGCTACTCGCCCTTGCAGAAGGACGAGATAGAGCGCCAAGTTCAAGAGATGCTCCAGTCGGGTGTCATTGAACACAGTATGAGCCTGTTCGCTGCGCCTGTGCTGCTCGTCAAGAAGAAGGACGGCACCTGGCGCTTTTGCATCGACTATCGCCGGCTCAACGACGCCACGGTCAAGAGGAAATTTCCCCTGCCAATCGTCGACGAACTGCTCGACGAGCTGGCTGGAGCGGCATTCTTCTCCAAGCTGGACCTCCGCGCTGGTTACCACCAGATACGCATGCGCACGGGCGACGAAGAGAAGACGGCGTTCAAGACGCACCATGGCCACTTCCACTTCAAGGTCATGACATTCGGGCTGACGAACGCGCCGGCCACGTTCCAGTGCCTGATGAATACAATCTTCGCCAAGTACGTGCGCAAGTTCGTAATCATATTTTTGGATGACATTTTGATCTTCAGTGAAACGCTGGAGGAGCACCTGGAACATCTTCTTCTCGTTCTCGCTCTGCTTCGCGAGCACCAACTGTACGCCAAGGAGTCCAAGTGCTCTTTCGCGCAAGACAGCATCTCCTACCTCGGCCACATCATTTCCAAGGACAGCGTCGCCACGGATCCCGAGAAGACGCAAGCTATGGTGGCATGGCCGACCCCAACAACTGCCACCGAGCTGCGTGGCTTCCTCGGCCTCACCGGCTACTACCGCAAGTTCATTGCGCATTACGGCATCATTGCCAAGCCGCTCACAAGTTTACTGACCAAGAAGGGCTTCGAGTGGACCGACAAGGCACAGGTGGTGTTCGACCTCCTCAAGCGCGCCATGGTGACCGCGCCGGTGCTCGCGCTCCCAGATTTCGCAAGGCCGTTCGCGATTGAGACGGACGCGTGCGACACCGGTGTCGGCGCGGTGCTGGCACAGGACGGACACCCGGTGGCGTTTCTCAGCAAGGCCCTGGGAGTGCGAAATCAGAAGCTGTCGGCGTATGAGAAGGAGTTCCTCGCCGTCATGATGGCCGTCGAGAAATGGCGCGCGTATTTGCAACGGGGCCCCTTCACCATCGTCACAGATCACAAGAGCCTCTGCAACTTGCAAGATCAACAGCTCGCCACTGACTTGCAACGCAAGGCCATGGCCAAGCTAGTGGGACTACAATTCCAGTTCCGCTACCGACGCGGCAGCGACAATGGAGCCGCGGACGCGCTCTCTCGAGTGGGCGCGACCCTGAACCTCGACGCGCTCTCCATCTGCCAGCCGGCATGGGTGCAAGAGGTGGCCAACTCCTACGCCATGGACGCTGACGCGCAGGATCGTCTGGCGCGCCTCGCGATCCACACTCCCGATGATGACGGCTACGAGCTCTACAAAGGGCTCATCCGCAAGCAGGAGCGCTTGTGGATCGGCAAGAACACGGCTCTCCGCACCAAGATCATCAGCGCTCTGCACGACAGCGCGTTCGGTGGCCACTCCGGCGCGACGGCCACCTACCAGCTCATCAAGAAGCTTTTCGTCTGGGACGGATTGAAGACCGACGTCTCCGACTACGTGCGGCAGTGCTCCGTGTGCCAGCATGCCAAACACGAGCAGTCCAAGCCGGCGGGCACGCTCGCGCCCCTGCCCGTGCCAACTGCTCCCTGGTGCGACCTCACCATGGATTTCGTGGAAGGGTTACCATCGTCAGAGGGCTTCGATTCCATCCTGGTAGTCGTGGACCGGCTGACCAAATCTGCGCACTTCATTCCGCTTCGGCACCCATTCAAGGCTCCTCAGGTCGCCAAAGTCTTCTGGGATCAGATCGTGAAGCTGCACCGCATCCCCAGCTCCATCTTCTCCGACCGCGACCGCGTCTTCACCAGCGCGCTCTGGCGTGAGCTCTTCGCCAGCGCGGGCACCAAGTTACTTTTCTCCACTGCTTACCACCCCCAAACGGACGGCCAGAGCGAACGCGTCAAACCAGTGCATGGAGATGTACTTGCGTTGCGCTGTGCACGACTCGCCCCGGCAATGGCGCCGCTGGCTACCTACAGCGGAATTCTGGTACAACTCGTCGTTCCACTCCTCGATCAAATGCACCCCCTTTAATGCTCTGTATGGCGTTGAACCCAACCTGGGCGCCATGGCACTCTGGGACGACAAGACGGTGCCCATGATCGACGGCGAGCCCTGGGACTGGGGACTGCACACGGCGCGTCTGCGCGAGCAAATTCTTCGCGCCCAGCATCGCTTCAAGAAACAGGCGGACAAGCATCGCTCCGAGCGCTCCTTCGAGGTGGGCGACACGGTTCTCCTCAAGCTCCAGCCCTACACGCAGTCGTCTGTGGCGAACAGACCGCGCGCCAAGCTGGCATACAAGTACTTCGGGCCATTTGTGGTGCTGGACAAGATCGGCAAGCTGGCGTACAAACTGGAGTTGTCGGACAGCAGGATCCACCCCGTCTTCCACGTCTCTCAGCTCAAGCCATTCACCCCCAACTACACACCGATCTTCTCCGACCTGCCCCGACCACCCGATCTTGCCGGCCACGACGACGAACCAGTGGAGATTGTCGAGCGCCGCATGGTCAAGCGGGGAGCCAGTGCTCTGGTGCAAGTCAAGGTGCGATGGCGCAGCGGCGAGGCAGCGGCTACTTGGGAGGACTACGACACACTCCGACGCCGTTTTCCTCAAGCAGCAGCCTGGGACGCGCTCGTTTTGAAGATGGCGCTCGTTGTGAAGAAGAGGGGAATGTCACACCGGCATCACCAGGACTTGATGCGGTGGACGTGTGATTCGGTGGGCCCCGCTGCCTACTGGCACGGACCCACCTGTAAGGCGAGTTGCCAAGTGTGGCCCGGCTATATAGCCAGCTGGAGCCAGTAGGTGTGCGTGTGTGAAAAATTATGTCAAGACTCTAAACCTCTCACCTAAGCTGTACCTCCTCCCTTGGAAAGAATTCCCCCTTCTCCAAGTCTCGATCTCATCCCCTTCCCTTCTTCGATCCCCTTCGCAAGGATGAGCTCGTGACAATTCTGCTCCACACAAGCATGCGTCATTGAGCAGTTAAAAAGAAAAACTGAATGAAGACCAACACTATTCAGTCCTGAATAGAGACTGGCGCTGCAGAGACGACAAACGAGTCACAACCTGTGGCTGCCGCCGGCTTGCAAAGGGCGTCGTCTCCCTTCAGGTGGCCGGATATTGACTGACCGCAACCTGTAATTACCGATCGAATCGATTTATTAAAAGAATACGACTTGACTGAATTCGAGGAGGACGCGTACGCGCAGTGCTACCTGCTCCTGGCATCCAAAGTCCTCCCTTTCCTGAGCCGATAGAGAGTGATGAGGTCGGGCCGACCTGAGGCCGCTCCGTTTGCATACTCGGCGGCGGTGGCGGGGAGCTCGCATATGCGGCGGCGCGTCAAGGGCGGCGGGGACGGCGGCTTGGGAGAAGTGGAAGAAGAGAAACGGTGAGATGACGATGACATGGGAGCTGCATCGGAGGGGAGCTTTTCGGTCTTGAGGGTTCCATTGCAGGAAGTTAAAAAAAAATTAAACGCCGTTGAAAACAAATACTCCCTCTCTCGGTTTACGAGACGTGCGCGTATCTTTAGATCGTCAATTTGACCAACCTAATACAGGTCGTATATTACAAAAAGTTATACCAATATAAACTGTAGATGTTCTATTTTCAAACTGTATAATTTTTGTGTTATATAGTTTATATTAGGGTGATAAAATTGGTAATCTATGTATATGTGCAGGACTTGTAAACTGAAACGGCGCAGGACTTTGTTTTGCACCACTGTATGTATGCACTCCTTTAACTGAAAGTACTCTGAATAAAATTAGTTCTTTTTTCAAGGAAAACTTCCAATCTATTTATCAATTGTCAAGATAGTACAAAGAACACCAGAAATAAAAATTACATTCAGGTTCGTAGACCACCTAGCGACGACTACAAGCACTGGAGCGAGCCGAAGGTGCGCCGCCGTCATCGTCCCTCTCTTTTTGAAGCTGGGCAAACCTTATTGTAGTAGACAGTCGAAAAGTTCTTACAATGTGAAGGTTATGAACCGTCATGTACTAAGCTCATGTCACCGCCACCGGTGCTTTCTTTTTTTTGTGTAGAAACAAAATTCCCATATGCCAACTCATGTACGCATTTTCTTGAAAGGACTTTTTTTAAGAACTAGCTAGGATTTATGTGCTATGGTGCAAAACAAGTTTTGTTGCTAAAAGATTGCAAAAGCAACAAGAAGCGAGATTTCAGAAAAGCCTATGAGAATAACGATGCTCTAAAGATTGGTTCCCTTTGTACTCCCACTGTTTCTAAATATAAGATTTTTTAGAGATTTTTATTAATCCTAAATTCTAAAAAGTGCATACGCACTAATTAGAGGAAACGAGCGGCCGGTCTTACACACGCATGCATGTAGTTTTGTGGTCTAAATTTTGTCTTTGTTCGTGACGTGGCATGTACTACTAGGATGGTCACATGGGTAAGACACCGCATTATTCCATGGATGCGCATGTCCATTTATTCGGGTTTGCAAATTTTTAAAAAGCCAATATCTTTTAAACCGTGCTTCGGAATTTAGATCCGTTTTCACTATTGGAATCCTCGCGACGAGATCTTTGAAACTAGATCCCGCATGGATATGTTTTGATGAATTTTTTGTGATGCCAACTTTGATGCTATATTGTGCAACTCTATTACTGTATTGTGCAACTTTATTACTACATCGTGCAACTTTTTTTCAAAACTAATGTTTGGAGCTGCACCTTCGTATGAGGTTGCAACCTAGCAACCACGACAACTTTGATGTGCAACTAGTCTATTGCCTCGACGAAAGTCGATGCGCAACCTCCTTTGTAATGTAGTCTAGTTGCACACACATTGATGTTTAGTTGGCTTGTAATGTAGTCTAGTTGCACACACATTGATGTTTAGTTGGCAGGAAGACTAGTTTCACACACATATGCTCAGTTGGCGCGGCAATCTAGTCTAGTTGCACACATATTGATGTTTAGTTGGCATGACTCTTTTGGCGCACACACATATGCTCAGTTGGCGCGGCAATCTAGTCTAGTTGCACACACATTGATGTTTAGTTGGCAGGACACTAGTTGCACACACATATGCTCAGTTAGCGCGACAATCTAGTCTAGTTGCATACACATTGATGTTTAGTTGGCAGGAAGACTAGTTCATCGAAACATCCCCATGTGGGATCTAGTTTCAAAAAGTACGTCGCAAGGATTCCAGCGGTGAAAACGGATCTTAATTCCGACACGCGGATTAAAAGTTATGCTTTTTTTAGTTTTTGAAACCACGAATTAAGTACATCAAAGAATAAAACGCATGCGCCCAAGGGATGGCTCTGCAGACATTTAAGAACAAGGTAAAAAGCTTTCTTAATTAGGATGGTTAATTAGGAAGGGGACACACAATTTCCAGTTTAGGCCGGCGGCTCGCGTAGGCTAATCGAGCAGCCGGCCGCTCGCTAGACTTGGCCTTTATTAATATGAAGTATATACATATGTATATAGCCGTGTTTTAGAGATGTAAACTCATTCATTTTGCTTTGTATGTAGTCCATCATAAAATCTTAAAAAATTCTTATATTTAGGAACAGAGGTAGTCCTAATTTACAAAATGCTGGTTCTAGGACAAACAATAGCACACTTAGTTATCTTATGGTATCGTAGAAGTCCGCCTCACATACGTGACTCAGGCAGCCGCCTCCTCCTTAACTAGGGTTCCTCTGCCTTTCACTGGCGCCAGTCTACCTTGTCTCCGATGGCCTTTGGGTCATGGGAGTGCGGCGGATCCCGGCCCTTGCCGGTAGGAGGGCTCCGTTTTTAGATGTGTCTTCGTTAGGGTTTGTGTCCAACTCAGGAAGGCGAGATGGCGGCGGCTCCCTGAATATGGAATAAGGTTCTCCCCGCCTAGCCCCTGTTCCGGTGGTGCGTTTAGCATCGTCGGTGGGCGTGTGGATGTGTGTCTTCGGCGGATCTGTCCTTAATGGATTTGCTTGGATCTGTTCGTCGTTCATCTGCGTTCGTGTGTTTTCAGGTTGGATCCTTCCGACCTACACTACTCTTCATCGGCGGCGGTTGCTGTGCTGGTGCGATGGTCCTATGGGGCTTAGCACGACGATTTCCCGACTATTACTACAACAAGTTTTGCCCGGCTCTGATGATGAAGAGGCGATGACGGCGGCGCGCTTTCGGATCGCTTCAGTGCTTGTAGTCGTCACTGTGTGGTCTATCAATCTGGATGTAATTTTTATTATTTCTGGTATTCGTTGTACCGCCATGATTAAAGATGAATAGATTGGATTTTTTTGGAAAAAAAAATAAAAAAAATACCACACTTGGTACATGTTTTCTTGTTAAACTTTATGTATTACTTGTAGAATGCCCGTGCGTTGCCACCGGCATTTTAGCTTTTTAGCAATGGAGATAGCTTATGTTGTTGTATAAAACTCGGTGAACTGTTGGCTCCTTCCAACGAAATTGACCCGGCCACTTGTTGAAGTATTCTTTTTGAACATCAACGTAATCTATATCCATCTCTCTCATACCCCGCAAAAAAAGTATTATCATGTGCAACATATATACGAGGAAGAATAATTATTTGTATGCATCTCATCGTGTAAAACAGGATGACTTTTGAGTCCAGTCGCTCATAGTTACATTCGTGACTTTGTCAATCGACATTTTCAAAGCTTCATCCGGAGCGATCAATTTTTATTATCTCTAATCTACAAAAGTGAACATATAAAAATATATAAATAAAAAAGGACAACACATCATGTCACTAGTAGAAAAAGAGGCTTCCATACGCCCCCATTAGTCCCCAAAACAATCGAACCGCGACAAAAGGGGTCTTTAGTCGCGGTTCGGGAGGAGACCCGCGACCAACTATCTGGGCCCAGCGTGCTCGGTCGACAGCTGGCGGACGGGAGGGGCTTTAGTCCCGGTTGGCCTGGCCAACCGGGACTAAAGGCCCATCCAGCTGGCGGACGGGAGGGGCTTTAGTCCCGGTTGGCCTGGCCAACCGGGACTAAAGGTCCCCGAAGGCCTTTAGTCGCGGTTGGCCAGGCCAACCGGGACTAAAGGCCCATCCCTATATATAGGACTCAGCTCACTTCACTTCACTCAGCTCACTTCACAATTTTCAGAAAAGGGTGGTGGGTTTGCTTTTGGTTCCTCCTATGCACACAAGGTGTTCGATGAAATGCCCGAGAGCCTGAAACAAACATGATATGAAGTGTCCGAGCCACACTTGAGCTTTCTCATTTATTTTTCCTCCGCGATCGCGGTTAGCAACTTGAACCTTTCATGTGTCATTGATAAAATATGCATGTGTGTAGTTCATTGTTTAATTTGTATTATTTCTAGCTAGTTAGTTTAACAAATGCATGATGGTTAATTATATACTTTATATAATAATAATGCAGATGAATCGGCAATGGATGTACGGTCCCCGACTCTCCGGCGAGTTCACTATGGGTTTGAAAGATTTCCTCGTAGTGGCAAATGCGAACAAGCAGCAAGGTTTTATTATCTGTCCATGTGCTGTCTGTAAGAATCAGAAGGGTTACTCCTCCTGAAGAGACGTTCACATGCACCTGCTTCGGCACGGTTTCATGCGAAGCTATAATTGTTGGACCAAGCATGGAGAAAGAGGGGTTAGAATGGAAGAAGATAAAGAAGGGGATGATATCGATGACAACTATCATGATCATTTCGGTGATACTTTCATGGAGGATGATGCTGAAGGTGGGGAAGGGTTAGGTGAAGGTGAAGAAGAGGCACATGATGAGCCCGCTGATGATCTTGGTCGGACCATTGCTGATGCACGGAGACGCTGCGAAACTGACAAGGATAGGGAGAATTTGGATCGCATGTTAGAGGATCACAAAAAGTCGTTGTATCCAGGATGCGATAATAGTCTGAAAAAGCTGGGTTGCACACTGGATTTGCTAAAATGGAAGGCACAGGAAGGTGTAGGTGACTCATCATTTGAAAATTTGCTGAAAATGTTGAAGAATATGTTTCCGAAGAATAACGAGTTGCCCGCCAGTACGTACGAAGCAAAGAAGGTTGTCTGCCCTAAAGGTTTAGAGGTTCTGAAGATACATGCATGCATTAAGGACTGTATCCTCTACCGCGGTGAATACGAGAATTTGAATGAATGCCCTGTATGCACTGCATTGCGTTATAAGATCAGAGGCGATGACCCTGGTGACGATGTTGAGGGCGAGAAACCCAGGAAGAGGGTTCCCGCCAAGGTGATGTGGTATGCTCCTATAATACCACGTTTGAAACGTCTGTTCATGAAAAAAAAAGCATGCCAAGTCGTTGCGATGGCACAAAGAGGACCGTAAGTCCGACGGGGAGTTGAGACACACCGCTGATGGAACGCAATGGAGAAAGATTGACAGAGTGTTCAAAGATTTTGCAGCTGACGCAAGGAACATAAGATTTGGTCTAAGTACTGATGGCATGAATCCTTTTGGCGAGCAGAGCTCCAACCATAGCACCTGGCCCGTGACTCTATGCATCTACAACCTTCCTCCTTGGTTGTGCATGAAGCGGAAGTTCATTATGATGTCGTAAGAGAAAGACGGACCGGGATGCAGATCTTATGGCGAAGTTTGCATCGGAACTCCATGAGTTGAAGCAGACCGTGCATGAACTAGTAAAAGAAAAATCGGCTGCAGGGCCGCATGAAGATCATGAAGCGGATCGTGGAAGCCAGCAGCGGAGAAGCAGCGTGGCTTCCACGGATGCCCCGCCTGGTGCTAGTGCACCGATGATCGAGATTCGTGCACCGGAGCCTCACTACCCCATGGATGATGTAAAGGAGATGAAAGAATGTGATCTGCATTATCCCGTGGGGAACGTTTCCATGAAGGTAGCTAGCGGCAGTGCTTTACCCTGTACACCTAGAGCACTCCACCACAACAACCCCATTGCATATGGCTATGCTCGTGTCACGGTGGAAGACATAGTCCAAGGGTTTGAGGACCTGGAGATTGACAAACCTACACCCGAAGGGGAGAGAAGACTTGGAGATGTCAAGCGCCAGATCATTCTATGGAAAAGGAAGTACATAGTGTTTCCAGGCGAGGCGCCAAGGCTAGCAAGTCCACCCCCCTCCGATGGTGGTGGTGGTGGTGGTGGTGGCGGTGGTGGCGGTGGTGGTGGTCGTGGTGGTTCACCTACACCTCCTTCACGCCATTCGACGCCGTCCCCCGATCCACAACCTCCGGCGGGTACGACGCCCCCCAATCCTCCTCCGGCGGGTACGACGCCCCCCAATCCACCTCCGGCGAAGAAGCAGAAGCAGGCGGACAGCAAGGAAACCCGCTCCTGGACTATTAACCCGGACCCTTATGTACCTAAGACCACAAGGGTACCGGAGCCATCACTGAAGCCTCTCCTCCCAAGGCCTTGGGAACTTAGTGAAGCTGAAACCAAATTGGCCGCGTCTGCTGATTATGAGAAATGGAAGGCGGATATGAAGGCGATAAAAGAGCCTGAGCCCAAGCAAGTATTCACTGAGAAGCAAAAGAAGTGGGCTAAGGATTTTTTGACGACACCGTCCCAAGCCGAGCTGAATATGCCTGACGACTATGGACATGAACTTCGTAGGCAAGCAAAAATATTGAAGGAGGAGAAAGAAGAAAGTAAAAAAAGCGGGAAACAAGTTGACCAGCTCAGGATGCAGAAGAAACAATCGATCCCCCCGCTCATAGTGAAAGCCGGTCCGGAAGAGGACCCCGAGATCATAGCAGCTGCGGCAGCACTTGGATTGACTATAGCGAGTGCCATGAAACAAGCGTCCGAGATGGGTTTGACTCTTCGTGCCTTCTTAGGCCTTGAGGATGCGCCAGTATGTGAGATAGCATTACAATATGTGCGGAATGGGCCTCTCGTCGAGCCTGCGCGGGAAAAGAGTCTACCACCACAAATGCGAAATCTGCTACGTTGGTACAAGCAATTCATAACATGGGCCGACAAAGAATATGTTTATGCGGATGTTACAGAAGAGCATCACACCAAACGGTACTCTGTACAAGTTCATATGAGTGAATTGTTCCAGCTGTTCAATCTGCGCGACCTGGACAAATCTATGCTGAGTTGCTACGTTCTGTAAGTGATTTATTTCTACCTCATCTCGTTCTTCATTGCCTGCACTATATATATATATATATTGTCCTAACTATATTGTTGCGTACGCTATTATGCAGATTGAAGATTTGGGAATGCAAAATAAGAAACATCCATGATGTTGGGTTCATTGACCCACATATCGTTAATGGACATGTGTTACAAAATCACCCCGAAGACGTGGAGAAAGACTTGTACAAGTTTCTTAGAAAGCATCAACTCAAAAGTCATATTCTATTTCCTTACTATTTTGGGTGAGTGTTTCTCTCTTGTGCCCATTCTCTTTTGTTTACTCCATGCATGGTATGTCTAATCGATGAGTTATGCATGACTGTGCATGTAACGTGTCCGCAGGTTCCACTGGATTCTGCTAAATATTGAACTTCACACCTCCAGAGTTCTAATCATGGACTCTATGGATTCGGATCCAAAGCGTTGGGCCGACATGAGAAAAATGCTGCAAAAGTAATTATTTTCAATCATTTGAGCTCTATATCGATCGGTCTCTTTCGTTCATTTCCTAATATCAAGTAACTAATAACTCCCTTGTTCATTTAATTTTCTTTGCCCTGTAGGGTTTGGAGACGGTTCTCAGAAGAAATTGTCGGTGAATTCAAACATGAGCTAGATTTTAGAAGGTTAGTTAATGTGGATAAGCAGCAACCGGGGACCAATCTATGTGGATACTATGTTTGTGAGAACATCCGGAGACACACCTCTGAGCGGAAGGCATCGGATAGCGTGCGGAACGCGACGGATAACTTGCGGAGGAGGCTTAGTCCAGAAGCTCGCTTCCGACCAATTCAAGAAGAATTAGCAGGATTTTTCATGAGGGAAGTCATCAATCCTAAAGGAGAACACTATACCGAGGACGAAGAAATTTATATGCATACCCGAGATTGAAACTTGTTCGAAGTTGTATATGGTCATCCATCCTAATTGTGTATGGAAACTTGTTCGAAGTTGTATATGGTCACCCGAGATTGAATATATATTATATATTCCTCTTGAATTCTTCTTGTTTGAAATTTCATATGCATGTATATAGTAGCGTAGAATATGTGTACTGAAACTTCATCAAAATTAAAATAAAACACAAAATAAAATATAAAAGAAATAAAACACTACAAATTAAAAAGAAACCAGGTTTAGGGGGGCTAAAACCCTAAACCTGCGGAGGAGGCCTTTAGTCCCGGTTAGCCACGAGAACCGGGACTAAAGGTCCTCCGCCCCGACGGACCCCTAGCGCCCACGTGGACGGGCCTTTAGTCCCGGTTAGCCACGAGAACCGGGACTAAAGCCTTTAGTCGCGGTTCGTAAGAGGCGCGACTAAAGGGGGGGTCTTTAGTCGCGCATATTTAGTCCCGGTTGCACAGCCGGGACTAAAAGCCTTTGCGAACCGGGACTAAAGGACTTTTTTCTACCAGTGTGTAGCATTGTTGTCACTTAGAAGGTATGTCATCTCACCGCACCATTTCTTGCATCTTTTCTAAACTTCCCCACATAATCCGAGAGATGATGGTGTACTGTACATCTAATTGAAAAAATGAGACGGCTATCACTACCTCGAGAGATCATGGCGTATCGAATTAGTTAACTGCCCGTGCATTGGAACGGGTCATAAACATCTCAGCAATCTCACTACTAGGAAAACCCTTACCAATAGCGCTGGTTTTTTGGCTATTAGTAGCGCGGGCAAGCGCGCTACTGCTACGGCGCTACAGCTATTTTTTAGCAGTAGCGCTTGTTTGAACCAGCGCTACTGCTACCTATATCTAGTAGTAGCGCGCCTCTGTCTGTCGCTACTGCTAATACTAGTAGCGTGCCTCTACAACCAACGCTACTGGTAAGGCAGCGTTGCTACTACTCCAATACCCCACGCTACTGCTAGTATTTTATTTTTTTTATGTTGTTGTATTCATATTTTTATAGGTTTTATACAATTACAACATACACATACACTGAAACTATCTGAAAAAGAATGTCTCATCATCATCATCCAAGTGGTACAACATAGTCTCATCATATCAACATAGTCTCAACACAAATGATGTCGATCTCATCATCATCTCGAAATAGCGATACAAGTTAATGATCACATGTCTCTTACATTGTCACCGTAGACACATGTTTCATCATCTACCTAAACTATGACATACGAGATAAGAGCGATCACGATGATCCAAAGCGGTATTATGTAGTAGTTTTTCCAGCGGCGCTAGTTCTGAATCCCCTGTTGTGTGCTATGAATCTCAAGTAACTAGCTTCGGCTTCCGCTTTGCTATGAAACCCTTTCTGGCTTCCGCCAGAGACTTGGGCCTGACACTCTGGCCAATCATCATACACACCCGCAACATGCCCTACATACACATCATTCCACTTCCTCGCCATCGTTGATCTATATACCTGTCAAAGATGCACACACACACACACACACACACACACACACACACATATATATATATATATGAAATAGAAGCAACATATATAGTAAACATAGTTAACAAATTTCATCGTACCGAAAGTAATTAACTAGAGCGCGGCACCATACGTCTAATAGTTTCGTCGTACACTGAGACATTCGAAGTTACGTCGTATAGAAAGTAACAAGTAACTAAACAGACACATTATTTTTAAGCAGTGCACTCTCCCCATCTGTCCATATCTGGGAGGGTGTCACCAAGCTTAGTGAAAGGCGTCATGTCTTGACGCTGTAGGGCAATGCGGGTTCGGACGTCAGCTCGCGATATTGGGCCGCCGTAGAACATCCCATTCTCTTCGAGGACATCTTTCATGATGATGGACGCAATTTCCTGCTGGATCCGGTAGAAATCATTTCAAAGTTGATTATCCGGCACGGCTCCAAAGGCTTCGGCCCGTCTCTGGATATGGGTATCGGATGAAGATTTCATGCAAAGTGATTGCACATCCCTTCTGTACTCCATCATTAGATGGATGACGTAGAATCCATCATTGTTTCTTGCCGGTTGCTGGATGCAACAGAAGTCAGTCTTGTGGCCGAAACAAAGCCCGGACTTATTTGTTTTTTAGCATTGGATGTAGCCACCCCGCATGCTGAAGCCCAGCGTAGCTCTGTCCAGAACATACTTTATGTGTGTGTAATCTTTCTTCTGTATGTTCTTCGACTGGTCCAAATATAGAGCGCAGGAGTAACGCGGGTAAAGAAAGATGAGAACGGCACGACACCCCCCGCTGCGCAAAATACACGATCAAGTTAGCCTCCATGCGTGCAAAGTAACTATTGAAATGCACGTATGTGTTATAGTGCTACCCGCAAATGACTTACCTGGGATGATAAGGTAGGAGAATCGTTTCTTTGTCCTTATTGCTGACCAAGAATTCTTTGATGTATTGACTCGCATATTAACGGTTGGCGTCGTTGATTGACAAGAAGCCCTCATGCATGTAGTATGGGTCCGCGACCGCAAGACCGGTGACTTGCTCTCTCCTGACGATGTAGTTCATGTGCAACGCATACAGGTGGACGAACGTAAAATCGAGTGTCCTCATTTGAAACATCTGGAAGATGTAATCAAACCTCAGGAAGAAGAGGTCCGTGTGGCATGTGTGGACATACATCTTGCAGCTGCTCGGCACATGAACCGTATAAAGTGGGTATCCTGGATCATCCGAGGCGAGGAGGCTTCTCTCTGTCGAAAGCACATGGTCATGGAGTCTCCTGAGATCCCCTGCTATGGTAGCTAGTGCATTCGCCGGTACCATTGGCTCTCCCGCGACATGGATTAATGGCACATGTTTCATCGGTACACGGTCAACCTTGGTCGAAGGCAGCTGGCTGCTAGAACCAACATTGCCAGCTTTATTGGATTTTCTCGCCGCCGGTCTCTTCCTCTGCTTCTTCTTGGTGGGCTCAGGTGCTGGTGGGTCTTTCAGACCCTCCCTGAGCACCACCCCTAGTGTTGTCGGCTCAGCATTGGACGACTCTGGCTAATTAGTTGAGCTTGGGTGGAGCCGGCATATGGAGGCATGTCCTGCGAGGATTGCATGAACAAAGACTTCTTGCACTCCCGAGGACATTCTGGCTCTGGTACATGCATTTCATATTCATATGGTTGACTCATTGTTACTTCGTTGTCAAAGGCAGTATTGAAATACTGGTTAGGGTCATTGGCCTCCTCCATGTCATGATCCATATCCTCTTCCATGGGAGAGATGGCATCATCTGCCGGAACGGTTGGCCCTCCTTCCTCATGTCTCTCCATCTCAGCAAGCCGCACAGACGATGGTTGTACTTGTGTAGGTGGTGTTGTGGTCATACCTTCCTGAGGTCCCGTTGGTGTGCTCCCGGCCACCTCAACACGAAGAAGATTTTTCGGCCACAGGATCGGCCAATTTTTGCATTGGCCAAGCTGCGTGGGGGTCTCGTCATCCTCTCCCTCGGTTTGTATCGGACGAGGGAAACCCTCGTCGCCCGCTTTCACACTCGCCACGGAGACCCTTAAGGCGTTATCAAGCGTCTGCCGGCGGTGAAACAATCGATCCTTAGGCTTGACTATAGTACCCTTCCCCACATCCACCAACCGCCCTTCATGTGGTAAAGGAGGGTGCACAGAGTGGAGTCGGCCTACAAAGACATATACGTGCAGCGTTAGAGATCCAAAAAGAACGGCAGCTGAAGATTAATTAATTAGTTGAGTTGATGAAGGTGCGACGCGTATTTACCGTGAGGGCGTCAAGCTCAGCCAATGTCGACGGCCCGACATTCAAGACAGAGACGGAGCTAGGGCTGCTGTGAGAGCTGGGTGTAGGAACAGGTGCTGGAAGAGGTGCGGATGCGGTTGCCATACTAGGTACGGGTATGGGTGCGGTGTTCATTGAGTTGCTCCCAGTGAAGCTGGGCATGGGAAAATCACTTGGTGGCGCGTTTGGATTTTGTTGCACCCATGTGACCACTGTTCGAATCAAGCTTGTAAAGGCAGCCACCATATCATCTCTACAGGCAGCGATTATCTCAGCTTTGGTCTCAGCTTTTGCTTTCTCCATCGCCTGTGCCACCTTCTCGTCGATCGTCACTTGACTGAACTTCTTTCTCTGCCTTTTGGCCTTGGGGTCCTCGTTATAATAGTACTTCCACATGGCGCCATCCCCGGCGCCGTGCACACGTCCATATTACGGCCGCTGGCCGGGCAGGTGTCCCATCATTATGTTCATGGCCCGGTTGAAAGGAGTGTCCCACTTGTACTTCGTCGACGACTGAGTCGACCGAGTCGACGAGTCGCGTTCGGCCGGAAGCTTGTGTTGCTCTCTCTGCAAAATGGACCATGAATCATTTACGAATGCGACTAGAATGTAGTAGACTTCATTGATTAGAAGCTAATATGTAAGGTGGTAAAAGGATAATTACCAGTATTCTCCTGAATTTCCTAGTCGGCCCGTCGGTGAAGAAAATCTTTTTTTTGGGTCCCAAGTGAATCGGGCCCTGATGAAGTCGTGCTCCTGTTGGTCGGTGAACTCAGCCAGTGGGTTTGGGATTCCCTGACGTTCACGTTCTGCGTCCTCCTTAGCCCACACGGACCTCTTTCCCGTGTAACCACGACTTCCAAGGCGGTGGTTCCCCATGTTCTTTGCCTGCAGCTGTTTGCCTCTCTCCGACCTGGCCTTGGCAGCTTCTTCATTGCAAGTATCCTTGAACTTTTCAAAGTCCTCTATCGTAATTTTCGGATTGTCTGCAACAATCTCAGCGTATGTTTCATGGTCTACTTCAATCGCCTTTTTCACCCTAGTTTTCCAAGCACTCAATGCGTTGCTGAACTTCCCTAGGGCTTTGTTGTTGATTTTTTTCATGGCATCATCATCCCATGGGTCGACATTGTCATTCCGACCGGGGAACAGGAATCTTGCGTGCAACCTAGTTAGGAGCAGCTTCTTCAAATTTTCATTCTTCCGTATTTTTGTGGTGTTGATGTTAGTTGTATCCCGTAGGATGCATTCTAGTTGGTTGCCGTAACACGCTCACTAGTAGAAAACAGGGCTTTCGTTCGGGCATGGCAAGCCCATTAGTCCCGGTTCAGTCACGAACCGGGACCCATGGGGGCATTCGTCCCGGTTCGTGAGCCCAGGGGGCCGGCCGGGGCCTCGTGGGCATTGGTCCCGGTTCGTATGGAACCATTTGTCCCGGTTCGAGGCACGAACCGGGACTAATGGGCCTCGCTCCTGGCCCACAACCATTGGTCCCGGTTCTTGGCATGGACCGGGACAGAAGGCCCGGATTTAGTATCGGTTCTAGCCATGAACCGGGACAAATGAGCTGCCTATATATACCCCATCGCCGCAGCAGAGCACTCCACAGTGCTCTATTTTTTCTGGCCGTCGAGGGGAGGGCATTTGGGTGCTCTAGCTCACCTCCTATGCACATGAGGTGTTCGATGAAATGTCTGAGCCACACTAGTTAATCTTTCTCCTCTCGAAACTCGACCTCCGAGCTCCATTTTCCCCGAGATTTGTCTAGGTTTAGCGGTCCGTCACGTCCCGTCCCCGTCTTCACCGCCGTCGATCGCCCGCGCCGATCTCGTCGCCAGCACCACCGTGGTGAGCCTCTTGTTCTTATCTTCTTTCTGAAAGAAAAAAAATTCTTACTTCAGATAGATACTTGTCTAATTTTGTTACTTTTATTATTCCTTCTTATTATATAGTGCGATGGTTTTGGTATCCGCCCCCGTCGGCCCTCGTCCTGTCTATGATTCGGATGTGGTATATATTATCTTTTTATAACTATTTGGTTCATTTATTGTTTATGACAATTATGCCGACCAACGTGACATAGATTTTATTTATCTAGGAGGTGGTTGAACCGGAAATTCCAACCGACCCTATTGTCGAGAGGTTAAATTTAGTTGAAGAAGAAAACAATTACTTGAAGGAAAAAATAAAAAAATTGAGGAGGAGAAGATGATATTGGAGTTGCATGTTGCGGATGTCGTCGATGATCACAAGATCAAGATGGATGCAATGCGCTTGAAGATTAGAAAGATTAGAAAATATGCCATTCATACCGAGGCTTGGTATCATTATGCCGTTGGATCAATTGTTACCTTGGTTGCGATTATGATCGCATTTGTTTTCGCATTGAAATGTTTTACATAGTTTCAATGTATGGTTTAATTAATTAGATGCTCTGGAGAGCTATATGTTGTTAGATGAGAACTATGTATGTACTTTGGTTTTAATGTGATGATGAACTTCTATTAATTTGGTCACTTAATTATCTATTCATGATGTTCTGTAATGGTTTTTGACACACTTAATTATATATAATGCACGCAGATGAACCGGCAATGGATGTACGGTGACAGACACACCTCCGAGTACATTAAGGGCGTGCATGATTTTCTCGAAGTGGCTGAGGCAAACAAGCAGAATGGTTTTATGTGTTGTCCATGCCCTACATGTGGGAATACGAAGTCTTACTCTGACCGGAAAATCCTTCACACCCACCTGCTTTACAAGGGTTTCATGCCACACTATAATGTTTGGACGAGGCACGGAGAAATAGGGGTTATGATGGAAGACGGCGAAGAAGAAGAGGACGATGACAACTATGTGCCCCCTGAATACGGTGATGCTGCAACGGGGGAAGCTGCTGAAGATCAAGAGGAACCAGACGATGTGCCCAATGATGCTGCAACGGGGGAAGCTGCTGAAGATCAAGAGGAACCAGTGCCCGATGATGATGATCTCCGCCGGGTCATTGTCGATGCAAGGACGCAATGCGAAAGTCAAAAGGAGAAGCTGAAGTTCGATCGCATGTTAGAGGATCACAAAAAAGGGTTGTACCCCAATTGCGAAGATGGCAACACAAAGCTCGGTACCGTACTGGAATTGCTGCAGTGGAAGGCAGAGAATGCTGTGCCTGACAAAGGATTTGAGAAGCTATTGAAAATATTGAAGAAGAAGCTTCCAAAGGATAACGAATTGCCCGACAGTACATACGCAGCAAAGAAGGTCGTATGCCCTCTAGGATTGGAGGTGCAGAAGATACATGCATGCCCTAATGACTGCATCCTCTACCGCGGTGCGTACAAGGATCTGAACGCATGCCCGGTATGCGGTGCATTGCGGTATAAGATCAGACGAGATGACCCTGGTGATGTTGACGGCGAGCCCCCCAGGAAGAGGGTTCCTGCGAAGGTGATGTGGTATGCTCCTATAATACCACGGTTGAAACGTCTGTTCAGAAACGAAGAGCATGCCAAGTTGATGCGATGGCACAGTGAGGACCGTAAGAAAGACGGGAAGTTGAGAGCACCCGCTGACGGGTCGCAGTGGAGAAAAATCGAGAGAAAGTACTGGGCTGAGTTTGCAGCTGACCCAAGGAACGTATGGTTTGGTTTAAGCGCGGATGGCATTAATCCTTTCGGGGAGCAGAGCAGCAATCACAGCACCTGGCCCGTGACTCTATGTATGTATAACCTTCCTCCTTGGATGTGCATGAAGCGGAAGTTCATTATGATGCCAGTTCTCATCCAAGGCCCTAAGCAACCCGGCAACGACATTGATGTGTACCTAAGGCCATTAGTTGAAGAACTTTTACAGCTGTGGAATGGAAACGGTGTACGTACGTGGGATGAGCACAAACAGGAGGAATTTAACCTGCACGCGTTGCTGTTTGTAACCATCAACGATTGGCCCGCTCTCAGTAACCTTTCAGGACAGACAAACAAGGGATACCACGCATGCACGCACTGTTTAGATGACACTGAAAGTATATACCTGGACAAATGCAGGAAGAATGTGTACCTGGGCCATCGTCGATTTCTTCCGACCAACCATCAATGTCGAAAGAAAGGCAAGCATTTCAAAGGCGAGGCAGATCACCGGAAGAAGCCCGCCATGCGTACCGGTGATCACGTACTTGCTATGGTCAATGATTTACACGTAATCTTTGGAAAGGGTCCCGGCGGACTAGCTGTTCCGAATGACGCTGAGGGACACGCACCCATGTGGAAGAAGAAATCTATATTTTGGGACCTACCCTACTGGAAAGACCTAGAGGTCCGCTCTTCAATCGACGTGATGCACGTGACGAAGAACCTTTGCGTGAACCTGCTAGGCTTCTTGGGCGTGTATGGGAAGACAAAAGATACACCTGAGGCACGGGAGGACCTGCAACGTTTGCACGAAAAAGACGGCATGCCTCCGAAGCAGTATGAAGGTCCTGCCAGCTACGCTCTTACGAAAGAAGAGAAAGAAATCTTCTTTGAATGCCTGCTCAGTATGAAGGTCCCGACTGGCTTCTCGTCGAATATAAAGGGAATAATAAATATGCCAGAGAAAAAGTTCCAGAACCTAAAGTCTCATGACTGCCACGTGATTATGACGCAACTGCTTCCGGTTGCATTGAGGGGGCTTCTACCGGAAAACGTCCGATTAGCCATTGTGAAGCTATGTGCATTCCTCAATGCAATCTCTCAGAAGGTGATCGATCCAGAAATCATACCAAGGCTAAGGAGTGATGTGGCGCAATGTCTTGTCAGTTTCGAGCTGGTGTTCCCACCATCCTTCTTCAATATCATGACGCACGTCCTAGTTCATCTAGTCGACGAGATTGTCATTCTGGGGCCCGTATTTCTACACAATATGTTCCCCTTTGAGAGGTTCATGGGAGTCCTAAAGAAATATGTCCGTAACCGCGCTAGGCCAGAAGGAAGCATCTCCATGGGCCATCAAACAGAGGATGTCATTGGGTTTTGTGTTGACTTCATTCCTGGCCTTAAGAAGATAGGTCTCCCTAAATCGCGGTATGAGGGGAGACTGACTGGAAAAGGCACGCTAGGAGCGGACTCAATAATATGCAGGGACGGGCATTCTTGGTCTCAAGCACACTACACAGTTCTACAGAACTCTACCTTGGTGACCCCGTATGTCGATGAACACAAGAACAGTCTGCGCTCCAAACACCCGGAGCAGTGTGACGACTGGATTACATGTGAACACATCAGGACTTTCAGCAGTTGGTTGGAAACACGTCTCAGAGGTGACACCACTGTTTGTGATGAGTTGTACTCGTTGTCCAGGGGACCATCTTCGACTGTATTGACTTACAAAGGATACGAGATAAATGGGAATACATTTTACACGATCGCCCAAGATCAAAAGAGCACCAACCAAAACAGCGGTGTCCGCTTTGATGCAGCAACCGAGAGGGGAAAGGACACATATTATGGTTACATAATGGACATATGGGAACTTGACTACGGACATGATTTTAAGGTCCCTTTGTTTAAGTGCAAATGGGTCAATCTGTCAGGAGGCGGGGTACAGGTAGACCCACAGTACGGAATGACAACAGTGGATCTGAACAATCTTGGGTACACTGACGAACCGTTCGTCCTAGCCAATGATGTGGCACAGGTTATCTATGTGAAGGACATGTCTACCAGACCGAGAAAAAGAAAAGATAAGGAAGCGAATACATCATACGATGAGCCAAAGCGCCACATAGTTCTTTCAGGAAAAAGGGACATTGTGGGAGTGGAGGGCAAGACAGACATGTCTGAAGATTATGAAAAGTTTCATGAAATTCCTCCCTTCAAAGTCAAGGTTGACCCAAGCATCCTGATAAACGATGAAGATTATCCATGGTTACGGTGCAATAAGCAAATGACACAAGCGAAGAAAAATTGAAGACTTTCTCCCGCAACTATTATGATTATACCATGCCAACTTTGTAACAGACGAGTATGATACCATTGTCCGTTTTGTACACGAAGTGCATCTAGTTTTTGCCGTAACCATCTCAACTTTCTTGCACATGCTATGTGGATGAAATGATGATACCATGCCAACTTTCAACCTTTTCAGAGTTCATTTGAAATGCTTTTCAATTTTAGGGTCTTATAGCTCAAAATAATTAGTAAATGCATAAAAATAACAAATAAAATAAATAAGTAATTGGAAACAAAATAATATAAACTTTATTAAAATATAAGTAGAAACAAAATAAAATAAAATTTATGAAACTAAAATTAACAAAGTATTTTCTGTTCAAAACATTATAAGAAACCTCTAGTATTATTGAAACTAAAATCATATAAAATTGATGCAACTAAAATTATCGAAGTATTTTCTGTTCAAAATCATTAAAAGCAAAAAGAATTTTCATAAAGAACTTTTTTTGATAGAAACTTTAATAGCAAAAAGAATTATCATAAAGTAAAATAAATAAGTAATTAGAAACAAAACAAAATAAAATAAATAAGTATTTTGTTGTAAGTAGAAACAAAATAAAATAAATAAAGGAAAAAAGAAAACAAAAAAACTGGGAAAAAAATAAAAAAATGCCACCTACTTGGCCACCACGGCCTGAATACGACTAGAAACCCATCCATGGGTCAGGATTCAGGCCCGCAGAAGGCCCAGCAGGCCCACAGGCATAGCAGTGCAAGATTAGGCCCAGAGGCCTGCAGTTCAGAGGAGTTCAATGGAGATGGCGGGGCAGGGCTTATAAACAGGTCCTGCCGCTCCTCGGCTAGCGAGGTGGACTAAACATCCCACCGCACCGCGGCTTTGCCAGGCGCAGAACATTGGTTCCGGTTGGTGCCACTAACTGGGACCAATGCAAACCTTTGGTCCCGGTTCGTGGCACCAACCGGAACCAATGCCCCCCTTTAGTCCCGGTTGGTGCCACCAACCGGGACCAAAGGCCGCCGCTTCCTGCCCTTTGGGCTGCTGAAAAGAGACCTTTGGTCCCGGTTGGTGGCACCAACCGGGACTAAAGGGGGGCATTGGTCCCGGTTGGTGCCACGAACTGGGACCAAAGCTCTGGGTATATAACCAACACTTGTGAAAATTTTCATCTTCATCTCGCAGTTGCCCCTGACGACCCCTCGACGACATCGACGCCGCCAGGCTGCCCCGACGCCGCCCGCCGCCCCCGCCATCGCCGTCGCTCACGTCCGTCGTTGCCGTCGCCCTCGCCGTCGCCGCGCCCTCGCCGCGCGCCGTCCCTGCCCCGACGCGCGCCGCCCCTGCCCCGCGCCCTCGCCGTCGCCGCGCCCTCGCCTGACATCATCGCCGCGCGCCGCTTCTGCCCCAATGTATTTTTTAGATATATGTATTTTTTGTGTATGTATTTTTTCAATTGTAATGATGTTTTAAAAATACATATATGCAAAAGTTAGATTTTTAGAAAAGTTTTATCTATATATGTTCTCTGAGTGTGTGTACTGTCATGAAGTTGGAGTAATTTTTGTGGTTGTAAAAGAGTTAGGGAAATTTAGAATGTGCTAAATATGTCAAAAATGTTTTTTTGTTCATAGAAAGTTTTTTGTTCATATACAGAAAGTTTTTATATATGACTATGGATATATGAGCAATGATGATCCATGGATGTATGCATTGATATATATGAGAAACGATGTTCATAGAATATTTACCAAGTATATATGTATTTTTGTTCATAGCATTTTTTTCCATTTATATATGTATGTGGCTATAGATGGATATATATGAGAAATGATGATCCATGGAAAAGTTTTATATATGCAAAAGTTAAATTTTTAGAAAAGTTTTATATATCTTCTCCTCTATTCCTTTCTTCTTCTCCTCTTTTTTTTCTTCTTTTTTTCTTCGATCTTCTCCTCTATTCCTTTCTTCTTCTCCTCTTTTTATTTCTTCTTTTTTTCTTCAATCTTCTCCTCTATTAATATCTTCTTCTCCTCTTTTTATTTCTTCTTTGTCTTCTTATTTTTTTATCGGATATGTCGTTGTCGATATACCCCGTGTCCCGATAACTTCAACACGAGGGGGGGTTCGACCTACCCCCTCCCCGATAACATTATTTTCCCATGTATGTATGTCGTCGTTGTCGATATAACCCCCTCCTGGATAACTTCGACCGTGATAACTTATACCACGGGAGCACCCCCCGGCCCTCTCGCTCGACCAAAACTCTCGAGGACACCCAAACCCTAGAAAAAATGATGTCGGTCTCCTACCCCCTCCCACCGCGCCCCTACCCTTGAAGCGTTGCCGAGGCCACACCAAACCCGGAATAAGCTAGGTCTACGTTTGCACTAATATATCCACCTGCCGTCATGTTTGTGTAACAATTGCCATGTTGTAATATTTGTAGAAACAATGGAGCACGGACGAGACGAGGAAGCAGAAGAGCTGTTGGGGGACATAATCTTAGCCGGAGGTGATATCTTGTCGTATCTTAATGACAATGATGGTCTGGAAGAATAGGGTGAAGAAGCAGGCTACGGTGATCGAAGAGTGGAGGAGGAAAGACATGATTATGATGGCTCCGGTGACCCAATGCTGGTGCAAGAAGGAGCCCGTGGTGACGGCTCCGGTGACCGAACAGAGTCCGGCCAGGTAAATATATTAGTTAAGCCTGTGCTGACTAGCTAATTGATGCATTCATTGTTTTGGTATGTACACATATTAATTAACTCTCGTCTTCCTTTTTTTTCTAGCCCTCCGGATCGAGCACAACTTCGGTAAAGAGATGAGGCCCGAAGAGAAAGTTGCGTTCGGATGAAAGGTTTGAGATCACAGCAATCGCGCGCGACGGCCAACCGATTGAACCCATCCGGACAAAGGAAGCATTTGCTGCTCAGTGCGGGGTTCTTGTTAGGGACAAGATCCCGATCAGCATCCACCAATGGTATAAGCCTAAGAAGGAAGACCCTGAGGTGTCTTATGTCAATGATATGCAGAAAGATGATCTTTGGACTGAGCTGAAGGCAAATTTCACCCTACCGCCAGAGGAGGATCCGGAGAAGCCAGTTAAAGAGCAATTAATCAAGTCTCATGCTCTTAAGAAGATGGCAGACCTATTCAGGAGGTGGAAGAATGAGCTGAAAACGTTTGTCGACAAAGAAGAGACACCAGAATTCATCGGCCGGTATGAGAAGATCAGAGATCACTGGCCCGCATTTGTGGCCCACAAGACATCGGAAAAGAGTAAGAAGATGTCAGCGACAACCAAGAAGAATGCAGCGAAGAAGAAGCTTCACCATCGCATGGGGTCAGGTGGCTACCTCAAAGCCCGGCCTTAGTGGGCCAAGGCTGAGAATGATCTGCTTGATAAAGGGATCGAACCAGAGACAATGAACTGGCCAGACCGTTGCCGGACTTGGTTCTTCGGGGCTGGCGGAAAATTGGACCCTGTATCAGGGAGGTGCATTTGGACGGACGAGCTTTTGAGAATACCAGTCAAGAGGCTTCAGCACTATATCGATGCAGCGCAGCAAGGGACGTTCGTTCCAGACAGAGAGAACGACGAGCTCACAATGGCCCTCGGGAATCCTGAGCACCCTGGACGGACACGAGGCACGCCAGGCTCCGTTCCGTGGAAGGCTGGTTTTCCGGACGCAGGCGGTTACAAAAGCCAGGAGAGGAGGAAAAAAGTGAAGCAGACCCAAATTCAGAAGCTGCACGAAAGGGTTCAAGCGCTAGAGGAACGAGACGCCAATCGACATGCCGAAACTACCCCCGAAGCTACCCCGCCGTCTCAGCGGAGAAGCAGCGTGGCTTCCACCAAGCTGCTTCAGCCGGAGCATGTCTTGACGGCTCCTGCTAGCTACCCCGTGGATGCTATCATGGAGTCTCAACATTGCCACCTTATGACGCAATGGCAGAACTTCAAAGTCAAGGCGGCTATTGGCTCTGTTTTACCTCCTGAACCCGGCGCAACCTACCACTGCCGGCCGATTCCAGAAGGATATGCTAGGGTGATGGTGGATGAAATAACGGAGGGATTTGAGGACCTCCGGCTTGACCACCCTACCGGTGAAGGGGAGACTCGGCTGGGTTCTGCTCTGAAGACTCCATGCCTATGGCGGAAGGAGCTCATCAACCTTCCGAACTGGACGCCTCCGGCGAGTAAGGGCACTCCGCCTCCTCCTCCGGCGAGTGATTAGGGCACTCAGCCTCCTTCTCCGGCGCGTGGCGGCACTCCGCCTCCTCCTCCGCCTCCTCCTCCGGCGAGTGATCAGGGCACTCAGCCTCCTTCTCCGGCGCATGGCGGCACTCCGCCTCCTTCTCCGCCTGCGCCGGCGCGCCAGAGCAGCCAACCTCCTCCTTCTCCGCCTCGTCAGCAAGGGCGGAAGAGACCCGCCGCCGCTCCGGCTGCTCCGGCGCGTCGTAGTCCTTCTCCTCCGCCTCGTAAGCAAGGAAAGAAGACAGCCGTAGCCGCTCCGTCTGCTCTGCCGGCGTCTAGCAGTACAGCCAGAGGCGGGAGGCAATACAGATTCGGTCCTTCTCTGAAGACTCCAGAGAAGTTACCATACGAGAGGACCGAGGAGGAAACCAGGAAGATCGTGCGAGCCAAAGTGACGAACTTCTTTGAAGGGGTGAAAGCAAATAAACATCCACCTCCGGAGGAGAAGGTAGATCCGGTGAAAGCGAAGCGCACTCTGGCTGCCCTGACAAAACCACCAAAGTCTCCGCCGAAAGGCAACTATGAGCGCATTATTGCAAAGACATTTGCCGAAGCGGAGCGGTCGGGAAGTACTGTCAGTGATCAAAGGTTAAAAGAACGATGAGCTGGAAAAAAAATTGCCTAGCTCGGCGAACAAGCGAACCAATCGTGCCCCCCGCTCAAGGTGTCTAGCGACATCGTCGCTAATGATCCGAGGATGGTGCCCGGTTATAGCAATCTTGGAGATTACCTGCCCGACGATGTACATTATGATATCTTGGAGGTGGACGAACACAAATACCATTACGGGAAGCCTCTCGTCAAAGATGAAAGATCTCTAACAACGATGATGCGAAGATTACATGATTGGTACATGAAAACCTGCAGAGAGTCTGGGGGAGGAATACTTTGACGCTGAGAGTTAAACCGGAGCATGACCTCGTTGGAATTGAACTGTTGAATGTTCCAATGGAGGAGTTCTTCCAGTTTTTCAATCAAAAAGCCCTCGATAAATCAACGATCACTTGCTACTGTCTGTAAGTAGTGCTACTTCTGTAATTAAGTCTCTCTATATAGGTCAGCTCTTTCATTGAAGATCGCCGAATTGAAGAAAAGACAAATCGGTGATATTGGGTTCATTAACACAAATCCCATAGATGCAACTGAGGTTAAATATCATGCCGAAAATACCGAGGCCAACTTGCTACGATCGTTGGTAATAAATGAAAACAAAGATATAATACTCTTTCCTTCCAACTTCAAGTGAGTGTTACTGTCTTGTGCATATTCGGTTTCCCTTATTAGTCCAGGTTATAGTAATGTAATTGATGACTTATGCATGCGTGCGCAGCTTCCACTATATTCTCCTAGAGATTAAGCTTGAGCAGTGAGTAGTAACCGTCTTAGACTCGAGACGAAAAGATCCCCAGGACTATGCGGACATGACTCAAATGCTCGAGAAGTAAGTTAAATCGATCATTATCCACCATATCAGCAACTTTGTTCATTTCCTGATATCAAGTAATTGTTTTCTTTGTCTGGCAGGGTTTGGAGAAAATTCACCAAAAAAGCTCCGGGACTGCCGAAGAAGCTACAATTTAAACACCCGAAAGTAAGTACTATAGTAGCATGTTCCGCGCATCTCCTAGTGATTCAAGCGCTAGTTTCATCAATACCATTTAGCATGCTTGCTTATCAGTTTGATTGACCTCTATTTCTTGTAAAGTTGTTGTGGCAGGAACCCGGGAATAATTACTGTGGATACTACGTTTGCGAGTCCATCCGCTACACGACCTGTAAGCGGGGCTACTCTGACGAACAATACGAAGTGCGTAAGCAATAATGTTCACAATTTTATTTTTTTACCATCATTTGTGTTGAGTTTCATTTATTCATATATATATGTATTGACCCCCTTCTTCAAATTAGATGTTTCGGAAGCGGGATGAACTCCTAGCACCAGATCGTATGCGAGCAATTCAAGAGGAATTGGCGGCATTCTTCCTTGACCACGTGATCGCTGAAAACGAAGAATACTATGTGGACCATGTGTTCTTACAATTTAATTAGGAGATTATATTGTAAGAGATAATTATTGTATATATGTAGCCGGTAGTGTCGGATAGATATACGAGAACTTGTTGTTCGACCAATCACTCGGAGAAGGAGAGGTGGTCGATATCACTTCTCTCTGTGTGCATATGTTCATGACGATCTTCTGTTTCCTTCATTTGATTACTAGCTAGCGTGTCTACTCCTCTCCATACGTATATAGTACGTAGCGTCGACCAAGCATGGAGATAAGAGAGGACACTTCTCTCTATTAATTAGCTAGCTAACACAATTTATGAAACACCTAAATTAACCCCCCAAAACCCCCAACCCCCCCCTTTCAAAAAAAACAAAAACCCCAGCCCCTGAAATGCTGACGCGTGGATGCCTATTGGTCCCGGTTAGTGCCACCAACCGGGACCAAAGGCCCTCCTGCCTGGGCTCGCCGCACCGGCCACGTGGAGGCCCATCTGTCCCGGTTCGTGTAAGAACCGGGACTAAAGGGTTAGGGCATTAGTAACGACCCTTTAGTCCCGGTTCAAAAACCGGGACAAAAGGCCCTTACCAACCGGGACAATAGGCCCTTTTTCTACTAGTGGCTGCCACTTCCCGCGGCTCTATTGGCTCGAACTCGCCAGGGTGCACCGCCGTGACCACCAATCTTCCGGTGCCGAGCTCATTTGGGCGTCGTGTCCTCTTTTCCTTCTTTCCCTCACTGGCTTGGGAGGTCCCACCTTCCGTGTTGTAGTTAGCAACATCATCAGCGCCAGCCTCAGTGACGGTGTCGTTGGTGGCATCAGTGTCGGTGCCCGCGCCACCACCGTCGTCATCCGTCATGACAAGGGGGTCCTGACACCCAGCTTGTTGTCTCTCCTGATCCGCCAGAAAGTCGAGGTAGGCGTGTGCTCAACCTAATTGGGACTGAGAACCTCCGGCCTCATCGGTGTCGGTCATGTTTCCTAGGGTTCAATGTCGTAGTCGTTTAATTATCGAGCTTTATATAATAAAGTGAATAATGAAAAAAGTGACCTTTGTTTTGCCGGAAATGTCGTTTCATTCCCGTCGCGACAAATCTCGAGCACTCGACATGTCCAACTTTATAGCACAAGTCATGCCGAAATTCACGGAAAATTTCGGCATGACCTTTGCTAGAAAGTGCACATATAGAGCGCCTGAAATTTGCCGGAATGGAAAAGAATCAACATTTCCGGCAAAACATAGGTCACTCGCAATCAATTTCCCTGCAAATGACAATAAGCACTATGTGCTGAAGTAGCATTTCACTACCATGTGCTAACACTAGTAGAATGCAATGGAGCCACAAAATGGACTCACTAGCATTTTTTAACTGTGTAGAAATAAGCGGCGACGGACGGGTTGATGCCTAGCAGCGGCCAGTACTTACGTAGTTAGTTTGGACCCATCCCAAAGTGATCAAGCCTCAAAACTAGAGCACTAATGTACTTCCTTTGTGGCTTACTGAGCAGAGCTAGCAGAGACCTAGCTAGCTACAGTTAGCTTGGACCCATCTGATGAGTGAGTGATTAAGCCCCACACCTAGAGCAGAGCACTAATTAACCATGTAGTATGCGCGACAGCAAGCAAGCCTGAAGATTTGAAGCCTAGCCAGGCAGGTTAATTATCTGCCATATATAGGTCTGTTAAAATGTGATCATAAGGCAGTCAGTGCAAGAAGTTAACTAGTGATGCTACTATAGCATTTCTTAAGAGGATTTAACAGTAGCATTCCTTAAGAGGATTTAACAGTAGCATTTCTTAAGAGGAACAGAGCAAGTGTAATGAAGCAATGAAGCAAGTGTAGAAGATGCAATATGTACAGAAGATGCAATTGATGATGATGGCATCCAGATCTTGAGGTAGAGGAGGGCGGGGGAGGGATGCACCTTGCTGCCAGAGGAGCCACGCACCTTGCGTCCAGCGTCCTTCTCCTCCTTGCCGAGCACCTTGCTTCCGGAGGAGCCAAACCTGCTGCAGAGAACACGTACAGCCGATAAGAGAGAGAGAGGGAGAGAGAGAGAGAGAGAGAGAGAGAGAGAGAGAGAGAGAGAGAGACTGTTGGGGGAGGGGCGCCGGCCGGTGGAGGGACTGCTCGGGGGAGGGGCGCCGGCCGGTGGAGGGGAGAACTCGGGGAAGAGGGGCGGCACGGGGGGAGGGGCCAGGCCGGGGGTGGACCTATGGGGACGGGGCGGCAAGGGGGGAGGGAGTGTCGGGGCGGCGCGCGTCGACGGCGGAGTGGGCGGGCGCGGCGTCGACGGCGGGGGAGGGGCGGCACAGAGAAAGGGGATCGATCGGATCGAGCGAGAGTGAGACAGAGGAAAGAGATGGGTGCAGTGGCTCTGATACACAACTTAGCTATAGCGCGTCTTGGCAAAACGCGCTATAGCTAAGTTAGCTATAGCGCTTGCCAAGCCAAAACGCGCTACTGCTAACTTTTTTCTTTTTATTTTTTTATTTTTCTTTTTCTTAGCTATAGCGCTGCCCTAGCAAAAACGCGCTACTGCTAACTTTTTATTTTTTTATTTTTATTTTTCTTAGCTATAGCGCTGCCCTAGCAAAACCGCACTACTGCTAACTTTTTCTTTTTCTTTTTTTTTCTTTTTCTTTTTCATATTCCACAAACTTCCTTCCTTTTTATTTTATTTTTATTTCTCTTTTTACTTTTATTATTCTTTTTCTTTTTCATTTTCATTTTACTTTTTCTTTTTGTTTTTATTTTTCTTGTTCTTTTTCATATTCCACAAACTTTCTTCCTTTTTATTTTATTTTTATTATTATTTTTCTTTTTCATATTCCACAAACTTCCTTCCTATTTATTTTTATTTTTCTTTCATTTCATTTTCCACAACTTATTAGTTCCTTTTTGTTTTTCTTTTTATTTTTCTTTCATTTGCACGTTTCTTTTTCTTATCTTTCATTTGCATTTGTACAAAGTTTGTATAGCGGGGGTATATATAGCTCTAGCTAGCTAGGGTTTAATTGGTTTGTCGTTGGAGCAATACCATTGTTATCCTCCGGATAATAATTAGTATAATATATATTACATCATTTGACCGCTATCGGCGGTATACAAAATAGCTAGACACACACAAAATTTGTGGATTAGTTTGTCAGCTTGGGCGACGACGACGCTTCAGACTGATCTTCTTCCCTCTTTTGTTCGTTGTCGAATAATTGAGCCCATGGTCGTGACTTTTCCTTCTCCAGGGATTACGATCTTTCGTAGGTAATGTAGTCTTCATTCTTCTTTTGACGTATGTTTCATCGTCATCAGCATCATCTTCCCTCATCGGATCACCGTACTGGTCGTAGTCTTCCTCGTTGGCGACTCCATCCATTCCGGCGATGCTCCTTTTGCTTCTCCTCACGACAACACGGCTGGGATTGATCGGATCAGTTATGAAGAAACATTGTGTCACGTGTTTAGCGTGTACCCATGGCTCATTTTTGGCGATGGCGTTGACGGTACCGCTATCGGAGTCGGGTATACACATGGTAGTGAAATGTCGGTTTTCTCTCTGTACATTCTTAGCCCATCTGACACGGAACATCGTCGCGCTATGCAATCCAGAGTAGTTAAGCTCCCATATCTCTTCGACCCTTCCGTAATATCTTTCAATTACATTCCCGGTCATGGCTTCCATCGTCACCCCTGAGTTTTGGTCATCACTGTTTATATCTTTCTCCTCCGTGTAGAACGTGTATCCGTTGATATCGTATGCTTGATAAGTCGCGAGGTTGGTCGAGGGGCCATGTGCTAAGGCGTATATGAGCGTTCCGTTCGGACAACCCTCTTCCGGGGGATTAGCCAGAACTCGCTCTTTGAACCAACGCAAGAAAGTGGAGTTGTGCTCTCTAATAACTTCAGCGTCCGTCCTGTGCACCCCACGGTCACGGTACTTCTTTGCGATGGCTTTGTGCAGTGTCACGAAATCTTCTAGCACATCTAGGTGTTGTAGCACTAATAAGTTTGCCCTGTCAAGATCATTTTGTTGGGCCGAGCGTAACACATTCACATCCCTATGACCGTTGGTGTGACCTTCGCCTTCGAGCCTTCCACAGTGCTTGTTGACGGGCAAACCAACAACAGGGTCTCCGGTGCCTACTAGATAACTCTCACAGAAAGAGATGCGCTCTTTGGTCAGATATCCCTGGGCTATGCTTCCATCTTGACGGGACATGTTACGAACGAATCCTTTGATGACGCCATTCATCCTCTCGAACGGCATCATGTTGTGCAGGAATGTCGGCCCTAGGTCGATGATGTCGTCCACGATGTGGACACATAGATGCACCATGACATCAAAGAACGCGGGCGGGAAGTACATCTCTAGCTCATTCAGTATGACAACGATCTCTTCCTGTAGCCTATGGAGTTGCTTCACACTGATCGACTTTCGAGAGATAGCATCAAAAAAGTGGCATAGGTCAGTAAGCGTCTCACGCACATGTGTGTCCATAATCCCTCTAAGTGCAACCGGGAGTAACTGCGTCATCATCACATGACAGTCGTGAGACTTCATCCCACTGAACCTTTTTTTCTTAGTGTCTAGATATCTGCTTATCTTCCCACAGTATCCAGAACTAACTTTGATTCCGGCAAGGCACTTGAACAATTGATCGACCTCCTTCGGATCTAAGGTGAAGCAAGAGGGGGGGGCCAATATTGTTCTTCCTTCTTGTTTACTTTTTTGCCCCTATCTTCCGTCTCCGTCTCGGTCTCCTCTGACGACCTTTTACCGGGCATTTGGAGATCTTTCCTGATATTCAAAAATTCCAAGTCTTTTCTTGCCTTCGGCCCATCCTTGGTCCTCTCCGGCATGTTCATCAATGTTCCAAGCAAACTCTCAAGGATATTTTTTGTGATATGCATTTGATCAAGGCTATGAGGCGTGTCGAGTATGGGCCAGTATTCCAAGTCCCAGAAAACAGATCTCGTCTTCCATACCTTCAGCAGGGGCTCCAGCGCCTTTTTCTTCGTCTTTCCCGGCGAGGGGCACTCTTCCCAATTCTTCAATAACTTATATATTTCTGCACCGCTACGCTTACGTGGAGGACCTCGATGCTCAGCCTTACCATTGAATAGATCTCCACGCTTTCTCCACGGGTCATCCTTCTCGAGCCATCTTCGATGCCCCATGTAAACGATTTTCGAAGACCCGCCATCTTTCGATAGCTGCAGAGAAGTTGTATCATCCATGCACCTCGTGCATCCGCAATATCCGTGGCACACCTGGCCGGAGAGAGTCGTAACCGAGATAGTCCTGCCCCGTCGTGATCAGCGCGGCTCTCATGTAGAAATACTCTCCTTTGCTTGCATCCCATGTCTTGGCCGGCGTTGTCCATAAGGTATGTAGCTCCTCTTTCAGTAACCCGAGATACAAATTTATATCATTTCCCGGTTGTCTCGGCCCTTGAATAAGCATAGCCATGTGTATGTATTTTTCCTTCATGCACAACCAGGGGGGAGGTTGTACATCCATACAAACACGGGCCATGTGCTATGATTGGTGTTCTGGTTGCCAGGATTCATGCCATCACTACTAGCGCCAAGCACAATGTTCCTTGGATCATTTGCGAAAAAAATCAAATTCAGCATTTAATGCTCTCCACTGGCTAGCATCTGCGAGGTGTCTCAGCTTCGGCTCATCTCCGTCATCTGGCTTCACCCTCTCCGCGTGCCAGCGCATAAGCTTTGCTTCCTTAGGATCTACGAAATACCGCTGTAGACGCGGAGTGATCGGAAAGTACCATACAACTTTCTGTGGAGCTTTCTTTCCGGCCTTTTTATATCGTGAAGCATTGCACTTTGGACAGATGGTTTTTTCCGCGTGCTCGTTCCGATATATGATGCAATCATTGATGCATGTGTGATATCTAATGTGTGGCAGATCAAGAGGGCACACGATTTTCTTTGCCTCCTCGACACTAGTAGGACACAGGCTTCCCGCGGGAAGAACCTTCTTTAGATACTTCAGAAGCTCATCCAGGCTTGTATCTGTCCATTTGTTTTTTGCCTTCGTCTTTAGAAGTTCTAGTGTGAAACTCAAGCGGGTCACCTCGGGATTGCAACCATCATACAAAGGAGTCATCGAGTCTACCTCCAGTTGCGCCAGTTTGGCCTCCTCTCTAGAAGCAGCTCTGTCGCTAGTCGTCTTCTTGCGAAGCAGGTCTCGAACATGCGGGTCCCGCATGGCTGAACTTAGTAGCGATGAAGACGGCGGCGTGTCCGCATCTTCTCCGCCTTGAACTGCCTCTTCGCCATCGACATTTCCGAGGCCGTCTTCCTCTTCGGGCACATAATCGGTCATCTCTTCGTCTGGTGGCCCCATGTCATTATTTCCTGCCCCGTCGACATCCTCATCATCATCATCTTCACTTATCCATCGAGTATGGCCATGCATGAAACGATGCATGAGCAGGTGCGCCTTGAATGTGCCACCCTCAAAGGGGTCGAGCCTGACTATTCCTTTGCATTTTCGACATGGACATAAAACATCCTTCAGTCTTTTTTCATGCATGTCGTCCATAGCGGATTGCCAGTATCTTTCCACCATCCTTCCATTGACCTTCATGATCACTTGCGCGCGGAGCAAATATTATAACCACGTATATATGCATGGATCAAATTCATACAAAAATTCGGCATGACCTTCCCTAAACATAGGACATATTGAGTTTCCCCGAAATTCGCCGAAACGGAATTGAATCGACATTTCGGCAAAACATAGGCAACTCATGTCACCCACATTATTTCATCAAATACACAATGTAGGCAACTCAAATTATGCCACACACAATTCGGTATATATATTCTCATATCGCCCATATATATATAGTTGCGGTCCTATCCACACAAACACCTTTTTTTGCTCACCTATGTGTCGAGAGGGATATCAAGCACCTTTCTTCTTAATTACCTAGTAGATCTAGATATATAGCTCTAACTAGCTAGCTAGCTAGGGAGAGAGAGAGAGAGCTAGGGAGATAGTGGGAGAGGAGAGGGAGAGAAGAGGGAAGGCATTAATGGAAGGGGGTGGAGGGCAAAGAAGAGGGGGAGGGAGGGCATTGATGGAGGGGGTGGTGGTGGAGGGCACAAAGAAAAGGGGGTGGTGGAGGGCAAAGAAGAGGGGGAGGGAGGGCTCTAATGGAGGGGGGTGGTGGAGGGCAAAGAAGAGGGGGTGGTGGAGGGCAAAGAAGAGGGGGAGGGAGGGCTCTAGTGGAGGGGTGGTGGAGGGGGAGCACTGAAAGGAACAAGTAAGGTGCAAGGAAAGTGGAAGAAAGGAAGGGGGAGAGGAAGAAGAAAGGGGAGGAAGGAGGGGAAGGTGAGAGGTGGCTAACGACCATAGCAGTAGCGCGGGGAGCCAAAACACGCTACTGTTATGAGTGCCAGCCAAAATATCTACTGGTACGTAAAATTAGCTATAGCGCTTGTACAAAAACAACGCTACTGGTATAAGTTTACCCATAGAAGAAATAGCAGTAGCGCGTCTAGGTGCACAGGCGCTACAGCTATTTTCTTAACAGTAGCGCTAGTTAGACTACAAACGCTGCTAATATTTTTTTGGTTGGGTGGTGTGCTGTGGCAAACTTACCAGTAGCGTGGCCTCCAGAAACCCACGCTGCTACTATGTTGTACCAGTAGCGCGCTTTATAACAGACGCTACTGGTAATTATCAGTAGCGTGGGGTCCAGAACACACGCTACTCGTAAACTTCTATGTATAAGCCTTTTCCTAGTAGTGTCTTGTTGAGCAAGAAAGAGGCCTTATCCACCTGCTCCATCTCTGAGCTGTTGACGAGAACCACCTCCCTCTTGAATTACTTGTTGATCTCCTCCACCTCCGCCATCTGCCACTCCGCCACCTTCGTCGCCACCCCCTTCTTATTCACCTACTTCACCTCAACCAATGGCGATGGGCCCATGGGGCAACCTCCAGGTCCAGCTGCACCACCCTATCGCTGCCTCGGCTCATGCTGGTTGGCATGTCGATGTAGATAGACTACATCGATTAGTACATATGTCACAATAATCAATGAAGCTTGATCTATATGTAAATCATATATATGCACTCGCAAAATGACAGTTCAGACAGTTGTTCTTGAACACATCAATTACTTCTTCTCAAGTAAAATAAACAGTCATCCATAAATCTGCATTTAGAAATCAACCATGAACACTAAACTTGTATACTTGTGTGTACTATACCATAGAAAAGAACTTATGTACTACAGAAAAAGATGAAAATAAGTTCTTACTTCTGGACCTTGCATGGCAGCTTCAAGCTTCTTCATGTCGACACCGACCAGTTCGCTAGCCTTCTCACCTTTGTGATAAAAGTGGAAAGTTGGCTGTGCAAGATCCAGCATTAGTCAACTATTTGCATTACAAATTAGGATGAAGGGTGGTGAGAATCATGTTAATATTCCTATAATCATGGTTATCTTTAATTGAACAGAACGAACATGCATATAAGCATTTAACAGGGTAAGGTTAAATCACTATGTTTTTTCAGATTCCTCCATTCACTAAAACACATACAACGCATCATTACCATGAAACAGAATGAAAGTAACACTGAACTTTATATCATATAAGAACGAAAATGAAATGTCATAAATTATTGTTTAGGATATGCAACTTACAACAGAGAATAATTTCAAACTACCAAGTCTGGATCCAATTCCATCCTGCATCACGAGAAGTGGCAGAGAAAAATTGCTTACCAGTAACCATGTGAAAGAGCGGGTATACTTTTTAACACATTCCATTTAACAAACTGATCTAATCAGTTGAACATATGTCCCCTTTGCACACAATCAAAAATTCACAATAGAATAAAACCACACCAGTTAACACCACGTGAACAAACAACTGATTTGATCTTGAAGGTATGCACCAACTCATAAGCCAATCTTCCTACTGTAGGGGCTCACCATGAGTGGAGAGGTAAGGCGTGGCGGCAGGTGAACGGAGTGGAGGAAGACAACCGAATTCGACCAAGGTTGTAGCCTGTGAAGGGGGTGGCTTCGCCATGTGCGTCAGACCAGGGCTGTTGAGTTCACCAAACACAAGGCGGTGACCACCAAGGAAGGCGGCGAATACGAGAGGGAAGCAGGGGCGCAACAGCAGGAGGCGGGGCTGATCGAGGAGCTCCTATGCTGCAGCGGCGCGAGGAACCCTAGCACACGCGAGGGCTATCTGGGAGATGAGCGGGCGCAAGGAACCCTCGGCCCTCATTACCTCGTCCTCGATCTCAGGCGGAAGGAACCCTTGGCCCTCCTCACCTCATCCTCGATCTCCATCCCGGCGTGGCGTCGCGGTGAGCTGGAAAAGCGGTAGGAAGAAGCGGGGCAGGTAGCGCGACCATGGACGGAAGGCAGTGCGCCGGCGGACGGAGAGACGAAGCGTGGTGACCATGAACACGCGAAGGGATCCAGTCGAAGGCGTGGTTCCGGTCGTGGTAGCGGATAGATCGAGGGCGTCAGATTTTTTTTTTCGTGCGAGGGGTCCTCGTTGGCTCGCTCCCAGGGTCGTGCAAGGGGCCTCGCTCGTCCGATTCGTCCAGTTTATTTTCGTGCGAGGGGGCTGCAGTCGTCGTCCAATTTTTTTCGTGCGAGGGGGCACGAGGGATCTCTACTCCTAAGTCTAAGTCTAAGTATGGAAGGGGATCGGTGGAAAAAATAAATCGGAGAGAGGGGTGATCTGTTTGGAAGCTGATCTTATTTATATGATATTATTTCTGAATTCTTACTTATCAAATATTTACATGCTTGATTTCAATCTACACCTGCCAAAGCAAGCACGAATAAATGGAAAGAGGATCGGACACGATCCGGTTTTAGTTGCGAAGGAGAAAAAAATTAAAGTGGGAGAGATGGTGGGAGGAGGACGAAAAAAACCCAGCGAAAATAAACTGTGAAGACTATGCACCAACTCAGACATTAGTAATAGAGATGACTGTAGCGTGAAGCATCCTTCTCAAATTCGACACGTTGCGGCTCTAAACAATTTTGTTCTCTTTTTGCCTTCGGTGTGATTTTGTGGGTACATAGATATTCGACGATTATAAAATTACATTTCTCGTGGCATTGGTGTTGAATTGAGGTTTGGTGCTCACGGTAGTGTTTGGACTGCAAGATCATTATAGTGAGGCTATTTCGAGGCCTTTGGGATGATTTTAGCCTAATAAATGGTCACCATCTGCCAGAATTTGGCACAAAGACTTTTCGCTTACTTCGACCACTATGGCGCTCTCATCTACATGCATCGCGAGGTTTCTTTCATTTCTGGCGTTGTCCCTCCTAGCATGGACCGGAGGACTACTTCATCCATTTCAAAATAAAAGTATATTACTATTTTTTTTCAGAAATCAATTTTGTGTATGTTTGATCAAGTTTTTACGAGAAATATCAATATCATACAATATCCGCGCATTCAGCGTCGGCTAACCAAACTGGCGCCCACAGCAGCGCCCTTGTGGGCCGGCCCGCATTCACGCATTGGCAATGAATAAATGCTGAAAAAATTGTTGTGGGCAGCAATCGAACCCAGAATGCTGCGTTGTTGCTCGCGCCTGCCTAACCAATAGAAACACAACGTCCTACTGGTAAAAATAACCGCCAAATTCTTAAGGACAATTGTCGCCGCCCTGTCCCAAAATTTGCAAGTTCACAGATTAAGAAAAAGTTTACGGATTCGTTTATGAAAAGAAAAGGTTCACGTATTCAAAAAAGCTCAAGAAAATTGGAAAAAGCTCACTAATTTGAGTAAAAAGTTCATATATTTGAAAAAAGTTCATGGAATTTGAAAAGGTTCACTAATTTCAGAAAAGCAGCGGGATTTTAAAAAGTTCATGAGTTTGAAAAAAGTTAACGGATCGAAGAAGTTCATCATTTTTTTGAAGTTCATTAAACACAAAATAGTTCAAGAAAAACTGAAAAAAAAATGCTTCCAAGTTGAAAAAGTTCATCGGATTTGAAAAAAGTTCATCAAAATTCAAAAATGTTCATAGATTTGAGTTCATCAAAAATTGAATTTTTATCAAATTCCAAATAAAGTTCATCGATTCGAAGAAAACATTCACGTATTTGCGGACAATTCAATGAATGAAGGAAAAAACATAAAACAAAATGGAAAAGGAAAAAAAAGTTCATCAAATTTGAAAAAAGTTCATCGATTTCAAAAAAAGTTCACCGGAGTTATAAATAAGTTGATCAATTTTCAAAAAATATCACTGTGAAAAAAGTTCATTGATTTGGAAAAAAGTTCACAAATTTGAAAAATAACTTCATCGATTTGAAAATAAGTTCATCGAATTTCGAAAGAATCAACGAATTAAAAGAAAAGTTCACGAATTTTCAAACAAATCAACGAACCAGAATGAAATAAAAATAAAAAACTGAATACGAAAAAGAAAAATGGTTTCCAAACAGGAACTGCGCGGCAGTTTGTTTTTGCTGTTTTAAATACAGAAGAGAGAAAACTAGATGGGCAGGCCCAGCTAACGCGCCTGCAGGCGCCGGTTTGCCTAAATAGTAGTAACCGGCGCCTGCAGCGCCAAATAGGGTTTCCGGTCCGATCTCATGAATTAACCTAAATCATTTTGTTTTCTCATGGATTGAACTAAATCATATTTTCTTCATTTTTTTGTTTTTTGTTTCTCTTTGTTTCATTTTTATTTTCTTCTTCGTTCTTTTTTTAATGTTGTTTCTTTTTATGTTTATTTTACTTTTTATGTTTTCTCTCTCATGTCTTTTTTCACTGTCTTTTCTTTTTTTGATGTAGTTTTTCTGTTTTTCCATTTTCATTGGTTCTTTCCATAACTATTTTTATACTTATAATATATGTAAACTTCCAAAATATACATTTAAATTTCCAAAATAAAGATTAAATATTTATAATTTTTTTAAGTATTTTACATCCATGACGAAGTTTTTCAAATAATATGGAAAATTAATGCACAAGGACCGTTAATCAAATAATGTCGAACATATTTTAACACATGTTTAATTTTTTGTACTATACACTGAAAAAATAATATATAATAAAAAGTTTAAGTAATTTTTAACATTTTAACACACATTGAAATTATTTAAAGTAAATGACGAACATTTTTATTATAAAAGATAAACATTGTTCATATAATGCTGAACATTCTTTGTACGTGTAAAACATTTTTTCAATACATGATGAATATTTTTGATTCAATATAAATATTGTACAAATAATTTTGATCATTGTTTATACAGTTTGAATATTTTTAAATACACGACCATTTTTTCAAATATTGTTGAACTTTTTTTACTACATGAGAAACATTGAAACTTTTTCAAATACACTTCGCACATCCCCACACCTTATTTTTTGTTTTCTCTTTTTTCTTCTTATTTTTTTAAACCTTTTCCTTTTGAATTCCAGTTTTATTCCATAGTTTTTATCCTTTAGTTATGTGATCAGATTCTTTCCTTTTGATTTTTTATCAATTTTTTTTATTTAGAAATATAATATTTTTAGTGCATTTACATTTTTTAATAGACAATGAACATCATCTGAATACATGATGAATATATTTTGAATGTTCTTAAATACTTGATTGCTATATTTTAATACGCATGAAGGTTTTATAAATACACACAGAATATCTTTTGAAATACCCGATGAACTATTTTAAATACACAATAATATTTTTAAAATATATGATGAGCATTTTATATATTAGTAAATGAACACCTATAATTATTTTTGGAACATTTCAAAATATTCAGAAATAGAAAAAATAAAGAAAGTGGAAAATAATGAAAAATAATAAAAAAATGGTAATACTCAAACTATACGAAAGTGCCCGAGAACATTCTTTCACGAGCAACCGTCCTAATGCTCAAACGATTCCAACCGTGAAGTTGTCTTAGTATCTCCCCCCTCCCCCCCTGATTTTACTTGAGCCCGTTAGATCCCTCCTCTAATTCCTCCCCCCCCCCCCCCCCCCCGGCGGATTGTAACGTGGGGAGGGTGAGATATCTCCTCTAAATTCTAAATTCTCACCCCCGGTTAAATCTTCCCACTTGTCTATTCCTTCCTCCAAATTACAAGGCTGGTCATAATGAAAGTATCATAGGTATCATTCATGCCAACTAGAAAATTTTGTTGAAGTGACACATAATAGAATGATGAAAGAGAGGATTGAGTATCATGATATGATACCGCATCGTATTGAGTATCAAAAATTATTTAAAAAAAATCAGAAAATGGAATTAAATAATGTTTTATTTTTTTTAAAATAGAGTTTTAAAATTTGTTTAAATTTTCAAAATATGTTAGAATTTCAAAATTTGTTTAAATTTTTGAAAATGTTCTGAATTTCAAATTTTGTTTTAATTTGCAAAACAAAACGGGAATTCCAAATTTTGTTTAAACTTTTGTTCATGTTTTTTTAGAATGTTGTTCATTATTCAAAAAAGTTATTCAGACTTCAAAATTGTTCAACATGTCTAAACACATGCAGGCTGCCAAACAAAGTCTCAGCTCAGCATGTCTCAGCAAATACACCGCTACCAAACAACAACATTTGCGTGTACTCATCTAGAATTAGCATGTGGGAATTGCTACCAAACACACCCCTAGTGCTTCACCATGTCCTGGATGCCTAGATCTGCTTGTACTTGGCAATTAATCTCATATAATCTATCATTAACAACTGCTCAAGTGAGTAATTAATCTGCTTCTCGTACCCCTGGTCATGCCATTTTGCGCACATGGCCTTGAACTGCCCATCCTGTAATTCTCCCACTCTTTATCAATGAAAAGATATGCAAATCTATTGTGTATTTGCGAAAAAAGAGTAACTAATCGGCTTGATGATAGAAGACTCCTTGCTCCTTCAGAAGAACGGAGCTAAATTCATGGGCTCTTTTCCTGAAGGCAGACAGAAAAGGACTGACATAATTTAGAGTGCCAAACTGCAAGGCCCTTACTAGTTACTACCAATCAAAGGAATTGATCAAGGGATTGGTTAAAGGGAGTACTCAACTTGACTAGCCACAACTGTCCCATTTTCCTCCATTCAGGGGAAACAGTTCTAGCTGGTAGATGAAGATGAAACCTGAATCATTCGCGGGGGGGGGGGGGGGGGGGGGGGGGGGCTTCTGAGAGGCATGTTGATCTAAATACCATCAGCAAGACAGCGGGAAATGCCTGATTAGTTAGCAGTACATTGTTAATGCTAGGCGTGGCCCTCGATATATGTACCCGCATATGCATATTAATCCCTAACCACAGGTTTTAATCATGAGAATTGCATGCCTGTTAATGCTTTTCGACATAGCTGTCCTGTCCACACGCTGAACTCATTTGCAGAACTATTTGATCTGTACCATCTATGCTGAAAATTGCTACTGTCCACATTAGTTAAAATGAGTTGAGCGTAAAAGTGTCCATTTATGCTGAAAAGTACTGAAAATATCATTCCTTTTGAAGTTTGACAAGTTTATTATCACTGCCAGAGATTAGTTAAAAGTGTAGCCTAATTTTGAATTGGTTAAGGCTGGATGACAGAGGAATTTAGTTCCTGGTAGTTCTTTCTACATTTCTTGTTTGAATTAGAAATCAAATCAAGTTCTGATGAGTGTGTAAAAATACACCTATCATTACCTTCCAACCAGCGCTTTTGATCCCACGATACAGAAACCTATAATGTGGTACACTGTTAGAGATGTTAACGGACGACACAAGACATGGAATGTGCTCACGACTACGACCCAGCACTACTTTCCTCAATAAGACTTGACTGAAATTGGTGGACTCCAATCTCTCAAAATAAACAACATAGGTCATAAAATTGCTTCCTAATTGGCATAGATGCATACCAATGTGATGGCCAACATCCCTATGCAGCTCCATCTTCGCTATGCAACCACGGAATATATAGATAGTTGCCCTTCTCTTTGGGCATACTATTTCCATTTAGATTGCATGTATTCAGTGTGAGTTGACCATTCAATTGCAATGGGATGCTGCCTGCAAATAAGAATTTTAATACTTGTAGTTCCATTGGTTCAGCAATTAGGCATGTTGCTTATTGGCATAGCTTGTTGAAACTGGCAATGACCCTCGCTCGGGCTGGCGTGACACGGAGAAGCCCGGGCTGGCGTGCACAAAGGAATGATGAGCCTCCCTCCGACTGAATGCCTAGAATGTGGATGAGAACGGTTGCTCTCAGTCTTCCACATTTCTGAACCCAGCCAATTTTATTTTTTGGGGGGGAAATGCCCAACGAATGTGAAGGACAAGAAGGTTGTTCTACTGTTCTTTTCAGAGTCAAGTAGTGTGTCATATGATTTTCCTGATGTTTGGTTCAAGCAAGTTACTGAATTCAGTATGCTTTGAAAGGTCAAAGACTAGCGTTTCTCCATGTGGTCAGGTTCTTGGACAAGGTCGAGAAAATGTAGATGATAAATGTGCTCATCATGGGCAATGTGGCTGTTCGTAGCGTGTCATGAGAACTGAGATTGATGCTATTATTAGGGTTGAGAATGCAGCACCCGATTGACGTATGGAGAAGTTGGCCGCCGAAAATACGAAGCTTCAGGTTTTTATGTACTTTCTTTTCGTCATTCTTCTTCTAGTGTTGCTAGTGAAACTAGTGAAGTAGAATGTGCAATGGATCGTGGTCGCCTTTCCATATGAGGCAGTGCTCCCTAGAGTTTGAAGAAATTGCATGTTTACAAAAGAAAAGAGGGAGATCCGGCCAGTATTCAGAAACAGCAACCATGCATAAAATGTTTTTAGAAACTGCAACCAGACAAGGATGGAAATTAACTTCAGTTATGACCCACGCATGTTTGTCCAAAGCAGATATTCTTCCTTCCATATTCATCGCACTACATTCGGAGTTCAGTCTACAGCTTCAGCACCCTCTGGGCTGTGAGAGCTAGTGTGAATGGAACATTCTGATAACATTATTGCAAGTAAAGCCGACCTACTCCCCGTCCCCTAAGAAAAGAAAGGAATGCACATATGTAAGTGGGATCGGCACAGCTATAATTTATAGGCTAAAAGGCTTCGGTCATTTCAGGTATTGCCTGTTAAACATCCAGTCTGTTGCATAAGTTTCCACTAAGACATACTGTGTCTATTCCAATTAAAAAAATTGGCAATTAGAAACATAACCATATGGAAAAAAAGGTGATTCCGCCTACTTCAGATGAATGAAGAGGGCAGGATAAGGGGAATGCATATATTTTCAGCCAACAGTTTTGCCAAACGATGACATTTTCAATACTGAAATTACTAGTAACAATACTAAGTCAACATACAAAGGATGTTATCTGTCCTTCTGTCCTTGAAGTCTACACAAAAATACAAATACACATGCCAAATATACACGAGATTAGCAATATAGCTTCATATATTCTTTATGGTGCCATAGTAATCGTGCAAATTTTGCAGGCAGATTTCATGAAGGGGCCTGGGCATGAAAGCTGGCCGGTTTCTATTTGTCAGTGCCTGATACACCTGCTGCATTGTTGGCCGTGATTTGGGATTGACTTGCAGACAAGCAAAGGCCACCAAGGCAACCAAAATGACTACCTTCTCCTCATGAATGGTTGATGGCGCTGCGATGCGTCGATCCAGGATATCGTCGAACTTCCCCAGCTGCTCTGTTCGGCAGAAGAACGGAAGGAGTAGATCACCTGGGTGCTTTCCCATCACAACTTCCAGCGCAACCACACCGAAGCTGTACACGTCGCACTTCTCGGTCAACACCATGGTGGATGACAATTCTGTAATAAAAATCAATATATCGAAACATAATCAGTTTTTGTTTCTGTTATGACCGGCATATTAGGGGCTTAGCCTAGTGGGTTGTGGCCCAAGTTATCTTATCATTATTAGGGGCTTAGCCCAATTATCTTATCGTTATCAGGATCGTTTGCTTAGGAGTCAAGTAAACCTCTCTATATAAGGAGAGGAGATGTATCAATCTAATCAAGCAAGAAACAATCATATTTGCTCGGCTTCCCGAAGAGAGCCGGGAGACCTAAACCCTAGCCGCCCTCCTGCCCTTGCGCCGCCTCCTCATCCCTCTCGCACGACGGCGCTTGGCCGCCGGCGACCGCGAGCCTCGCCACGTCCAACCCCCTCCTTCCCCTACAACCTACGCCCTAGACCTGGTAGGGCCCTAGGTCCTATCAATTTGGTATACAGAGACTCGGGTTCGATCATGTCTTTTTCAACGCCCTCGCCGCCGCTGCCCGTCGTCACCACCGCGCCGATGACCACCGTCCCGCTGTCCACCGCCCCGATGACCACAGCCGGGGCCCCCACGCTGTCGGGCCTGGTCACCACCGCGGGCTCCCCACCGCCGCCGGCCCCCATCACTTCCGCGCCGCCGACGGCCGCCGTCTTCACGCCTGAACATGTCACCAATACCTTGCGGGATCTCGTGACGACAGTCCAGGGCCTCCATCTGAACCAGTACTACCAGTACATGGCCGGGCCTTACGCACCTCCACCGGCTGCACCGATCGCCGCCTAAGGCCACCCCACGCTGCCGTGGCCGTCCCAGGGCGCACCTGCCTACAGCGGGTAGCCGCTGCTGCTGTTCCAGGCGGGGGCCCCCGCGCTGCCGTGGCCGGCCCAGGGCGCGCCGGCCTGCACCGGGCTGCCGCTGCTGCCGTTCAGGCGGGGCACCCCGGCGGGACCACCCCGGCCGCGGCTCCACTCTGGCATCTACCGCCGCCGCCAGCTGCGGCTCCCCTATGGCATCTGTAGCCGCGTTCCCCCGCGGCAACCGATGCACCAGCCCACCCTCCACAGCCGACGCTGAAACCACCAGCGCCACCTCTGCCCAGCTCGGGGGCGTGCTCGCCGGCCGGCCTTCCGATACATCAGGTCTGGTTCCCGCCCTCCCTGTCGCCACTACCAGCTTGGGCGGCTGGGTCTTCGCCATCGCCGGTCTACACCACGGCTCCGGAGCAGCCGACCCCGTTCCCGCAGTTCGGCGGGCCATCCGGCTCAGCCGGGCCCTACCCGGAGTACCCCGACCAGGCGCCACCCGCCTCGCTGCTCCGCACCTCCGAGCCAGCTCGACACGGCGCTCCGACCCAGACACCGCCGCGGTTCGCCAAGATCGACTTCGCCACCTATGACGGCACGGAGGACCCCCTCAACTAGCTCAACCAGTGCGACCAGTTCTTTCCTGGGCAGCGCACCCTCGCATCGGAGCGTACCTAGTTCCCCTCGTACCACCTCCGCGGCGCGGCACAGACCTGGTATTACGCCCTCGAGCAGGACGAGGGCGCCATGCCCCCTTGGGAGCCCTTCCGCGAGCTCTGCCTCCTTCGCTTTGGGCCTCCGGTGCGCGGGAGTCGACTGGCAAAGCTTGGCCGCCTTGCCTTCACCTCCACGGTGCAGGACTTCGCCAACCGTTTACAGGCCCTGGCGTGCCATGCGTCGGGCGTGACGGCACAGTAGCGGGCCGACCTTTTCGTCGGTGGACTTCCAGATCACATCTGCGTGGACGTGGAGCTTCGTGGACCCCAGGATCTCCAGACGGCCATGTACTATGCCCGCGCGTTCGAGCGCCGCTTGGTGGCCATCCAGCAGGAATCGCCGTCCCGGGCCGCTGGGTCGCTACCCTGGCCGGATCCCGCGCAGGGTCGGCCTGCTCAGGATTCCGCGGCACCCCTCGCCGCGACCGCGGCGCGCCCGTTCCGCCGGCTCACCTCGGCCGAGCTACTCGAGCGTCGCCGCCAAGGGTTGTGCTTCAACTGCGACGAGCTCTACACGCCCGGCCACGCCTGCCCGCGACTCTTCTACCTGGAGGTTGCAGACTACATTCCAGAGGACAACGCTGCCGCCGACCTGGCCGCCCCAGCTGTCACGAAGGTGTTTGACGCTGGTTGATCACCTCGAGGAGTTCAGCAAGCGCTTCCCCACCTTACAGCTCGAGGACGAGCTGTTTGTGCAGGCGGGGAGAAGTGTTATGACCGACACATTAGGGGCTTAGCCCAGTGGGTTGTGGCCCAAGTTATCTTATCATTATTAGGGGCTTAGCCCAATTATCTTATCATTATTAGGATCGTTTGCTTAGGAGTCAAGTAAACCTCTCTATATAAGGAGAGGAGATGTATCAATCTAATCAAGCAAGAAGCAATCATATTTGCTCGGCTTCCCGAAGGGAGCCGGGAGACCTAAACCCTAGCCGCGCCTCCTGCCCTTGCCGCCTCCTCCTCCCTCTCGCATGACGGCGCCTGGCCGCCGGCGACCGCGAGCCTCGCCACGTCCAACCCCCTCCTTCCTGTAAGGGCATATTTAGCCCTTAGTTGTTTTGGTGATTGATGACAATGCTTTTGCGGACTAATCGTGTGCCTTGAGTATTTCAGACTTTTCATCACTAGGCACAAGACGATTTGGTGCCCCTCGAAGACTATTGAAGACGGCGTTTCTCTACGTTTCTTTTCGGTGGATTTGAGTCGTAGGAAAGCCGTACTATTAAGAGGGGGTCCGCTTTGGAAAGGTTTGGGTGGAATCATCACGTACACGTCTACTCCTTTTGCACCGCATTTCCTTTGGCCTTTGGAGCATCCACCGTCTTTTCTTATCTATGCAAATTGTCGTGTTGGCTGAACTGGGGCATGCGGTAGTACTGCTCCTAGGAGCGGTAGTGCCGCAGGCCCTTGCGGTAGTACCGGCCCCTGGCGTGGTAGTACCGCAAGTGCCCACGGTAGTACCGCTTCCTTGGAGCGGTAGTACTGTGGCCTCAGGCCAGGCGCTGTTGCTTTGCGGTAGTAGGGGCGGATGTAATTTTTTTACATCCGCGCCCTACGCGGTAGTACCGCGCCAAGTGCGCGGTAGTACCATGCGCTCTGGCCTGGCTCAACTGCATGCGCGGTAGTAGGAGCGGATGTAATTTTTTACATCCGCGCCCCGTATGGTAGTACCGCTCCTGGCTTACGGTACTACCATGTCGGAATTTTGCACAGATCCCAACTCAGCGGAAGTTGCTACGGATGTAATTTTTTATGTCCGTGCCTTCCCAAAATCTGGACTATCCCTGCCTTGCGGTAGTACCTCAAGGGGGAGCGATAGTACCGCGCCAGCGGTTCTACCGCCCTCTGCTTCTTTGCATCTGGGCTGTTCCAGTTACTGCTGGGCAGGCGGTAGTACCGCGGGTGAAAGAACATGCGGTGCCCCCATGTTTGGTTTTGGTAATTGATGACAATCTCTATGGACTAATGGTTGCCTTGAGTTATATTTGAAGGATTTGTCCATAGGCATTTCTTGAAGTTCATGTGTTGGTTTCAAGGAGTTTATGTGGTGACCAAGGGGTTATTAAGGAATTATCCAAAGATTGGTCATGTGAGAGTTGAGCTTATTGCAAGCATGTCCTGGAGAAGAAGATTGTGTGATCATTCATGTACATCTTCAAGACATCATCCAAATGAAGAGAGTTGAAAAGATTCATGGTTGACCAAGACTAAGTCGAGAGTGAATCAACTTGATCAACTCACAAAGCGTAGAAGATGTACCGAGAGGGATCAAGCGATCCCATGGTGTGGTAAGCATTGTCAATTACGCTTTGTGTACTAACCCATGATCTTCGTGAGAGTTCTTTGTGGGGTTAGGTTGCGGTGTGCAAGTTCAAGTGAAGCATCATGAAGAGATCAAATGCTTGAAGCTTGCCGTCCATTGTGGTGACAATGGACTTGTGAAGATGTGCGGAAGAGTGGCTCACCCATAGTGGAGCATGGGGGAGCAATCAACTAGTCTTCATCGAGCCAACGCAACCAAGAAAGGTGGTCCAACTTGAGGGAGTCAAGATCGTCATCATCTAGCTCAAGTGGACCATGTGCAAGGCAAAGGTTTGCTCTTGATAGGTTTTCTATTTTACCGGTCTCATGATGTAGGTGGGAGACCGGGTTATAGGATCGATTGCCGTACTATCAAGGGGGGCTCTCGATGAGTAGCTTGATCGTATCGTTCATAGAGAGCTCAAACCATTGCATCATTGCATCATCTTTATTGGTTCTTGTTTGGTTCTTCTCTTTGTGAGTTTTGGAGCTTATGGTCATCTTGATGACAAGCTCGAGTTCATCGAAAACGGAGTTCACTCGCATCTTCTATGATGTTTTCGATGTTGGAGGTTATGCCGGTTCTTCTCGGTTGGAGGTTTCACTCCTCTATTTGTTGGCATACCTCCCCTGCCTCTTCTTACTATCCAACAAGCTTGAGTTTGCTCAATTCGGAGCTCATATGCAGAAGTTATGGCAGTTTTGGTTTCCTAGCGGTAGTACCGCGGGCCGGAGCGGTAGTACCGCTCCAGAGCGGTAGTACCGCTGGTAGCCCCCAGCCGTAGTACCGCTGCGGTCTTGTGCTAGTACCGCCTCGATTCGAGGGGTCTTTTTTCGTGTCGGGTTCTACGGTACTAGCCGCGGCAGTGGGGGCCGTAGTACCGCTCGTTTGCAGTAGTACCGCCCTGCCACCGCGGTAGTACCACTCTGGGCCCAGCGGCAGTACCGCGAGGGGGAGCGGTAGTACCGCTTATAGGGGCAAGCGGTACTACCGCTGGCCAAGCGGTAGTACCGCTCTCTGCGGGGCTGAAGTGGGGGTAACGGTTGGATTGTTCCCCCCACTATATAAGGAGGTCTTCTTCCCCAATGAACCTCATCTCTTGAGCTCGTGTTCTTCCCCCATTGTTGACCTTCTTCGAGCTTGCTAACTCTCAATCCCTCCATGGATTCTTGCTAGTTTTTGAGGGAAAAGAGAGAGGAGATCTAGATCCACATTTCCACCAATCACTTTCTCCTCTATGTGAGGGGAACCCATTGGATCTAGATCTTGGAGTTCTTGGTGTTCTCCTTCTTGTTCTTCCTCTCCTTTTCTTCGCTAGCATTAGTTGCTTCGGTGGGATTTGAGAGAGAAGGACTTGGGCACTCCGTGTGCCCTTGCCATTGCATTTGGTGCATCGGTTTGAGTTCTCCACGGTGATACGTGGAAGTTACAAGTTGAGAAGCTTATTACTCTTGGGTGCTTGGTGCCCTTGAGCTTGTTCCTCTTGGATGCTTGGGCGCCCTAGACGGTTGGTGGTGTTTGGAGCTCAATCATTGTGGTGTAAAGCTCCGAGCAAGCGTCGGGGTCTCCAATTAGGTTGTGGAGATCGCCCCGAGCAGTTTGACGGGTACCGGTGACCGCCCCCAAGGGTTGCCAAAGTGTACGGGTTCGGTGACCGCCCCCAAGGGTTGCCATTTGTACGGGTTCGGTGACTGCCCTCAAGGGTCCCTTAGTGGAATCACGGCATCTTGCATTGTCCGACAAACAACCGTGATGCTTGCTATTAAGAGGCAAGCGAGAAGGAAAAGGATGCAAAAAAAACAAGAAGTATCATACGTGAATGTTTTCTGTTTAGGTGTTCCATGTTGAGTTTCGGTGTTTCACACGGTTTTAAGTCATAGGAATCGCCGCACAAATCCATATTATGGTCAAGTGAGATCAATGTTGCAGCGGTAGATGGAACTCTGCCAGCCAAATAGTTATATGATAATTTTAGTCTATACTGTTGCGTAAGACTAGAAAAAGTCATTGGGATGGCACTAGTTTAATTGTTTCTACTCATATAGATTGGTGAGATACCCAAGTTCTTGTGGTATTTCTCCTGCCAATAAGTTGTCTGATAAGATTAACGATGATAAAAGGTGGCAATGTCCTATCTCTGGTGGAATGTTTCCTAGAAATAGGTTGCTACTTAGGTTCAGATCTGTGAGCAGAACAAGTGATCCTAACTCTGGTGGTAATAGGCCATTAAGCTGATTGGAATCAAGTGACAGTGTTGTAACTAAGATCAATTTCCAGAAGGTTGGAGGGATGGAACCATTTATTTGATTGTTAGAAAGATCCAAGAGTTCTAAACTTGTTAGATTTCCTATGCTTCCAATGGAACCCATGATCCGGTTGTTGGAAAGATTCAAATGTGAGAGAAGAAGAAGTGATCCTAACTCTGGTGGTAATGGACCATTAAGCTGATTGGATCCAAGTGCCAGTGTTATTAGAGAGGCTAATTTCAAAATGGTCAAAGGGAAACCATTTATTTGATTTCTGGAAAGATCTAGGTAGTGTAAACTCGTTAGATTTCCTATGCTTCCAACGGATCCTTGCGACAAAAAATTATAGGAGAGATCAAGATGGGTTAGTTTTGTACAATTACCCATGGATGGCGGGATAGATCCATTAAGAATACTAAATGATAGATCCAAGTATTCCAACTTGGCGAGAGCACAAATGCTTGATAGTATTCCGACTGAGAGAAGGTTATTACCAAGGTTCAGATAGATAAGATGGGGCAAATCTGCAAAGTGAAGAGGGTCATCAAATTCCCTACTCTTCCTATTGTACTAGGCATGGTAGAAACAAATTGTAGTAAAATAGGCGATGGAGGTTAGTTAGTACAATTACCTAGGGATGTTGGGACAGATCCGGTCAGGTCATTACCGGACAGATCCAAGTTTTCGAGCTTGGCCAGAGCGCCAACGCTTGATGGGATTAGGCCCGAGAGAGAGTTATAACCGAGCTCCAAATTGACAAGATGGGGCAAGTCTGGAAAGTGGAGAGGCTCATTAAATTCATCCTTACTGTACTAGGCATGGTAGAGAAAAAATTGTAGTAAAAGAGATCGATGGAGGTAAGTTTAGTAAAATTACCTAGGGATGTTGGGATAGATACGTTCAGGTCATTGACGGACAGATCCAAGTTTTCGAGCTTGGCTAGAGCGCCAATGCTTGATGGGATTAGGCCCGAGAGAGAGTTGTGACCGAGGTCCAAATGGACAAGATGGGGCATGTCTGCAAAATGGAGATGCTCATCAAATTCCCCAGTCTTCCTACTTTACTAGGCATGGTAGAAACAAATCGTAGTAAGAGAGATCGAGGGAAGATAGTTTTGTACAATTGCCTATGGAAGGTGGGATAGATCCGTTCAGGTCGTTGACGGACATATCCAAGTATGCGAGCTCCGCAAGAGCCCCAATGCTTGAAGGGATTTTGTCCGAGACGTGGTTATCACCAAGGTTCAAATACACAAGATTAGGCAAATCTGCAAAATGGAGATGCTCATCAAATTCCCTAGTCTTCCTACTTTACTAGGCATGGTAGAAACAAATTGTAGTAAGAGAGATCGAGGGAAGATAGTTTTGTACAATTTCCTATGGAAGGTGGGATAGATCCGTTCAGGTCGTTGACGGACAGATCCAAGTATGTGAGCTCCGCAAGAGCCCCAATGCTTGAAGGGATTCCGCCCAAGAGGTGGTTGTTACCAAGGTTCAAATAGACAAGATGAGGCAAATCTGCAAAGTGGAGAGGCTCACCAAATTCCCTAGTCTTCCAACCGTACTAGGCAAGGTAGAAACAAACTGTAGTTAGTACAATTACCTAGGGATGTTGGGATAGATCCGTTCAGTTCATTGTTGGATAGATCCAAGTGAGTGAGATGGGAAAGAGCACTAATGCTTGATGGGATTGAGCCCCGAAGAATGTTGCAACATAGATCCAAGTGAGTGAGCTGGGCAAGAGCACCAATGCTTGATGGATTGAGCCCTGGAGAATGTTGCCACTAAGATCGAGATACGCAAGATGGGGCAAATCTGGAAAGTGGAGCCTGTCTAACATGCCAACAAGGACAAACCCCGCAAGCGAAATGTTGGACACAACTAGCACAACATCACCCTGTTTGCGGCCAGGGGACAGAGCGGTGCTGCAGGTAACGCCGGTCCAGTTACAGGCACTGAAAAAAGTAGCACGCTATAACCTCGCTAATAGCACGCTATAGCATATTGAGAATTGTTTCGCTAAATATATCAGTGTACAACGTCTCGCTAATAGCACGCTATAGCGCGATATAGCACGCTAATAACATATTTTGAGGTCGACGCTATTTTGTTGTAGCACGCTATTTTTTTCATTGGTTACAGGGGCTGCTTCCCTTTGTCCATGAGTCCAGGAGATCATTGGACGAACTGCTTAGGCTAGATTTCCATTGGAGAAGTGCCTTAGCCTGCTGATCCAATGGCGCCTGTGTAGAATTTGAGGCACAAGAAAGGCGTGGCGTGGCCAGCAGGAGCAGCAGCAGCTCCAAGGCTAGGAGAAGGCTCATGTTGTGCAGGACTAGTTCATAAGTGAAGCTCCAAAACACACACATTATACATACGTGGATATATATAGTCCGCGGATGCCGTTGATTGTTCTAAAGAAAGTGATTGGGAGGCTTGCCGTGTAGGCTATGCTAGGACAGATTGTGGAGCTGATTCCCCCAAGGACCGCGTGCAAGACCTTATCACATTCTGCTCCACACAAGCATGCATCAGTGAGCAGTTAAATAAAACTGAATGCAGTCATGAACAGAACATGGCGCTGCGGGAACGAGACTCGCAAAACGCGTGGTGCCGCCCGCTTGCAAAGGGCGTTGTCTTCCTGAGCTGACTGAATTTGACCGCAAGCTGTAATTACCAGTAGAATCCGATTATTAAGAGAATGCGACTTGCAAAGGGCGTACCTGCTCCTGATCGTGGCACCTCCCATCCGATCCGATGTCCTCCTTGGCTCCCTTTCCCCGAGCTGATTGAGAGAGGTGAGGTCAGGCAAGGCGAACGGCGTCGACTTGAGGCTGCTCAACTTGCATACTCGGCGGCGGTGGCAGGGAGCTCGCGGATGCGGCGGCGCATCCAGGGCGACGGGGGCGGCGGCGTAGGAGAAGGGGGAGAAGAGGGAAGGTGAGATGAAGAAGGATGACATGTGGGACCCACGTCGGAGGGGAGCTTTTCGATTTTGAGGGTAACCATTGCAGGAAGTAAAAAAAATATGAACACCGTAGTTTGTTCGTTCAAATTCATGTACTCCTTCAATTTGAAGTATTACACACTAGTCCTTATAGTGTAAAGGTCATGAACCCTCTATGTACTTTTTATGGTATACAACAAAATTCTCATATGCCGAATCATTTACATGTTTTCTGGACACTACTGCAATTTTTATATACGCCGGGTGTGGGCGTCTTCGCCAGAGCCAAAACGCGGGCACTCGGCAAACTAAACGACGCCGAGAGCAGCACTCGGCAAACCTGGCCTCACGACAACTGCTTACTTTGCCGTCACTGGCTCACGACGAACAAGCACCGAACGGCAAACGGCGCAGACGCCAAGAGCTACGCACGGCAAAGAGGAGCCACATGGCATGTCCGTTCACACCAGACGGCTCCGTCAGTTAGCACCAGACGGCTCTCGATAAACGAGCAGTTGCCGAGAGTAGCTCTCGGTAAAGATAAGGCCACCATCAAAGTTTAGTCCCACCTCGCCCCCCGAGCAAGTCCTGCACCTGCTTAAATACCTTCATCTATTAGATTGTTACAAGGGTGGGTCTTCCTTGCACTATATTTGGAGGATACGCAGGATAAGTATGATTTATCATCTGTATTCATCGTGTATATTCTTCAAGTGGAGAGCATGGATGACTGATGTATTTTTTGGCTATACTCGGCTACCCGAGAGTGGCTCTCGGTAAACGAGCAGTTGCCGAGAGTGGCTCTCGGTAAAGGCCACCATCAAAGTTTAGTCCCACCTCGCCTACAGACAAGCAACAAGACCTGTTTAAATATAAATAGTGGGATAGTCCAGATGCAGTAAGCTTCGGTATTCATTACACCCTTGTTAAGGAGATGGACTATTTGTGATATCGATGGTAGGATTGCTCGGTATCTGGCACGGTGTCATCACAGGGCCTCTGTAGGGTGTGGTAAAAGTTTGGACGCGTTTCGAGTAAGCCTCCCCTGAGGCCGCTTGTAAACCGCAGCGTCTCCAAGCTAGTATCTGGGTATCGAGAGGGAACGTGTCTGGTTTGTGCAGGAAGTGCTGGTCCTATTGCTCCGTTGGCCTCGAAACTTCTCGTGCTCTAAGAGGGGGCAACCGCATGGAACGTGCCACGGCCTCGCATTTTTCGGGGACACGCACAATATTCGAGAAATTTATTGCTCTGCTAGGGTTCCATCGTCGGGAATTGCAAATCAGCAAGGCGGCACATGAAATCATGTCGGGTAGCGGCATGGGGAATCATTTTTGATGTCCTTGTGGCATGCCTACGCGTTGCACAGACGAGGGAGGGGGCATGCCCTGCCACCGGGTTACCAAAAGTACCTCGGTGTCATTCCTAATGCAACCGTTGAAATCCTCGGAAAATCGTACGATGGTAGGATTGCTCGGGATCTGGCACAGTGTCATCACAGGGCCTCCGTAAGGTGTGGCAAAATTTTGGACGCGTTTCGAGTAAGCCTCCCTTGAGGTCGCTTGTAAACCGCAGCATCTCCGAGCTAGTATTTGGGTATCGAGATGGAACGTGTCCGGTTTGTGCAGGAAGTGCTGGTCCTGTTGCTCCGTTGGCCTCGAAACTTCTCGTGTTCGAAGAGGGGGCAACCGCATGGCACGTGCCACGGCCTCGCATTTTTCGGGGACGCGCGCAATATTCAAGAAATTTATTGCTCTGCTAGGGTTTCATCGCCGGGAATTGCAGATCAGCAAGGCGGCACATGAAATCATGCCGGGTAGCGGCATGGGGAATCATTTGTGATTATTAAGAGAATGAGACTTGCAAAGGGCGTACCTGCTCCTGGTCGTGGCACCTCCCATCCAATCTGATGTCCTCCCTGGCTCCCTTTCCCCGAGCTGATTGAGAGAGGTGAGGTCGGGCAAGTCGAACGGCGTCGACCTGAGGCTGCTCAGCTTGCATAATCGGCGGCGGTGGCGGGGAGCTCGCGGATACGGTGGCGCGTCCAGGGCGACGGGGGCGGCAGCGTAGGAGAAGGGGGAGAAGAGGGAAGATGAGATGAAGAAGGATGACATGTGGGACCCACGTCGGAGGGGAGCTTTTCGATTTTGACGGTAACCATTGCAGGAAGTAAAAAAAAATGAACACCGTAGTTTGTTTGTTCAAATTCATGTACTCCTTCAATTTGAAGTATTACACACTAGTCCTTATAGTGTAAAGGTCATGAACCCTCTCTGTACTTTTTATGGTATACAACAAAATTCGCATATGCCGAATCATTTACATGTTTTCTGGAGATAAAAGTTGAGAACTAAATACGATTTGCATGCTATCGTATAAAACAAGTTTTGTTGCAAAAAAATTGTGAAAAGAACCACAAGTGAGAGTTGGGAGATCCTATGATAAATATGATGTATGCTCTAAATATTGGGTCTCTTTGTACAAATGTACGGAATGTTTGATTCTAGGACTAACAATGCCACATTTGGTTACTTTTGTCTATTGAACTTGTGTACTATGAGTATAGCATGAAGCATCCTTCTCGGATTCAACCAGTTGCAACCCTGACAACTTTGTTCACTTCTGCCTCCGATGTGATTTCCTAGGCACATATATATTCGATGGTTATAAAATTACATGTCCTGTGGCATTGGTGTTCAATTGAGGTTTTGGGTTCAAGGCAGTGTTTGAAATTCTTTGGACTGCAAGATCAAGCCACATAATAGAATGTTTCTCATAATAAACCCATGTTTAGCAAATTTGTATTCATTCACCACCACCGTCTTTCATTTGAACACATAAACATAATTACTTCTAGTGTGCTAATAGGTGCACGCACGGACGTGGAGTTTTTGCACCCGAGCTCACATGCTCCCTCATGAACAGTAAAATCGAAAAAGGTAAAAAAAGTAAAACAATTCTGTGTTTTCTTTGTGATAAACATGGACGAGTGTTTTCGTTGAACGCAAAAATTCGTGACGCAATGACATTTGTTGAATGTGGGTAAAAAAACAGAATCGATGCTTTGAAAATACTATTGTTGGAAGCATTTTGGAGCATCAATTTTGTTTTTTCTCCCCACACTTCCATGAATGTTATTTCATTACAAATTTTTGCATGTAGTGAAACACATTCATCAATGTTTCTCACCAAATTAACCAGTTTTTTTTACTATTTTTTGATTTTACTATTCATGAGGGAGCATGTGAGCTCTGGATTAAAAGAGCACTTTCACGTTTACTTTGGCTATACTTAGAAATAGTGAAAGTCTGTAAAATCGCAAATTTAAAATAGTATTCTCAATGCTAACCTCAACTATTAACAGCATAAATTGTTCCATCTTTATATACATGGGTCAATTCTTGGGGTTGAATATATGAAAAGTTAGGAACTAAGAAATATTTGCAAATCTAAAATATATTATTTTTACTTCTCGTCTGGAGGCAAGAACTTCCAACTGCTTCTCATGTTGTTCGGTGCATTCAATTTCTCTAAGAAAAGGGACACGATCGATCTTTTATTTTTCTTGTTCCGGCTTCTATATGACTCTTTGGGCGGGGTCTTGAGTTCTTTTAGAGATGGATGTTAATACCCGAGGTTCTACATCATTAAGATGCACATAACTATTTTTATTTAGACTAGCGTGAACATTAAGTGTATCCTTCCATGCTTAGGATCCCAGGAATCAAGTATATGTAAAACACCATCAATTGTTTCATGTTGGACTTACATTTCACATATCCATATTCCTGTGGATGAGAAGGCCAGCATGAAAGATAGAGCTTGAAGTTGTAATTACTAGTCATTTTATATGATAAATTATTCTACCATAAAAGTAAAGATCATAGTAGTGAGGCTATTTCGAGGCCTCTAAGATAATTTTAGGCTAATTAGTGGTCATTACCTTCTAGAATTTGGTACAAAAATATATATCTCGCTAGCTTACTATGTGATCACAATGTCATGCTTGCATACAGGCATCACGAGGTTGACCGGCCCAATATACTGGTTTTTGTTTCGATTATGGCAGTATCTCTCCTAGTGTGGACCGAAGAACTATTACATGTTTTTTTGGGTTTATTGTACACCTCAGTTGCTCCCAACGGGACCAAAGACTTATGTTGCCTTTTTTCTTGTTTCTTTCTACTAGTAAATATGCCCGTGCGTTGCTACGGTTAATTTAATTTAATTGCTTTGGCCATGGATAATTTAGTCGAAGCCCAATTGATTTTGGTTCAGTTAGCGCATTTTTTATTGTCGTTGTCCAGCCCATGGGGTATAGATGTGAAGAGCCGTACTCATTCCCGGCGGTACCTCCTTGAACTCCCCACACCCCTAGGGTTAAAGCTGTGGTGTGCATGGAAGAGTATTTGAGCCGGATAAACATATGGTGGAAGGGTTGCCGTTGGAGAGGAATGGGGACACGATGAATTTCAGTCAGGTGCCTATTTCTCGACTTTGAAACATATTCTTCAATGTGTTAACTACAATTTAAAGGATTTTCATATAGTATTATTTGAAGTAAGAGCACTGGTCTCAGTATGATGTTGTAGGTTGGATCATCGATGCCTAGTTACAAAGCATATCATATCAACAATTAACCATCATACTGACAATACAAATATTGTACACATAGCACCTAAAAAATCGAGAAGCCTAAAGAGAAAGGATTAATTAAAGGTTGCCCTGTTGTTGATGCATGTTGCGTGGATTAGGTGAGCTGGGAGCCGAGTGAACTCTCGCCAGCGAGTATGGCTTGCACAACATCGAGAAGATATATATAGATGTACCAAACATGTACAATATCCCAGAGATGGATATATTATGGGTGGAGGTAGCCGGTGACGTGATCAATATGTAGTCATTGAGCAGCTAGCTCACTGATCTAATTAGCTGCAAAGTGGATTCCCTACTTGCATTGGCTGATAAATTAAGTAAACAGGAAGTAGGCACTGGGCCGTGGTGATCTCTGTCTGGATTGATCCTTTTTTTATTGCAATTTTTGTTGGTAGCTTACAAAGTGGACTGCATGGTCTCGTCTTGATCAATCACCTGCATGTTTATGCCCAGATGGCAGCACATTGTGACGCTTTTTTAGTTTTAGCTGTTAACTTCACAGTTAAAAATGTCGAGTTCGAATTATTCGCCTCCTTTTATTTTTTCTGTTTCTATTTTATTCGTGATCATGAAAGATGATTCAACGTGCATGTCCCTCTCCTCCTTATAAATTATACATGCAGCATCTTTTTTTAGCCTCTTTTTAATTTAGCCTTCTCTTTTTGCCTTATATTTCCTCGATTCCTTGAAATCCTCTTTAAGAGAGTGCTTCCTTATATTTCCTCGCTCTCTTATGTCGCATATATAGAAAGCTAATTAGCCATCTCTTTTTTTCCTTATATATTTCCTTGATTCCTCGAAATCCTCTTAACTGCCCAATATAGCGCCACTGTTTCCTTCTTTAGCCTCTCTTCCCCTCCATATATTTCTTTATATCACGATCCCGAGATTGCTTCGTGATATCCAAAAACTTTAAACACCTATATAAATTGGGTAGATTGTATTTGGCGGAGCGAGGTGGGACTATTTATTATATGAGTCCACCTAACATCAAACACACACCATTATCTATCCCAGTTGGTTGTGATGTTGTTTATTGGACCGGATGTTCTGAGTTCAATTCCACTAAACGGCAAGTATTTTTGAGACGATTTGTTCGGACCGCCCAAATAGATGGGCCTGATTTGTTCGGCCAGGCTAGTTCGATTCCTGGTAGGGCGCTGTCTATTTTTTCTTCGTTTTGCAGTGCGGCTGTTTCTTCTCTTAATGACGACGGAGGAACGGAACGGGCCAGAGGCCCAATATGACCCCGATCCTTACGATGCCCAAGTGACGTACCAGAAAACGGTGTGGACGTACAAATTAGTACCACCTCGTGTATAATGCACTTAATGTAGGATTAGATGCGGGACGAAACCAAGAATATCACCTTGCTTTAATGTAGGCTGCTATGTTCGCTTGCATTGATTGACCTAAATCAACTTTTTATTCCTTTTATGTTTTGGGTTTTCTCCCTCCTTTTTGTTTTCTTTTTATTTACTTATTCTTTATTTTCCTGCTTTTATATCTTTTCCTTTTCCATTTCTTTCTCCTTTTCATTTTTTATCTTTTCCATTTTATCTTTTCATGTTTTTTCCCTTTTTGTTGTGGTTTTTGGTTTTCCCTTTTAAAGTTTTTTCCTAAATATTTTTGTGCATTTAATATATATACCTTCTAAAATATACTCCCCCTGTTCCTAAATATAAGCCCTTTTAGATATTTCAATATGGACTACATACGGAGCAAAATGAGTGAATCTACCCTCTAAAATATGTCTATATACATTCATATGTAGTCCCTATTGAAATATCTAAAAATTCTTATATTTATAAACGGAGGGAGTAGTTTTGAATTTTTATAAATACACTTTGAACATTTTATAAATACATGTTGAGCATTTTATAAATACATGAAGACTATTTGCAAATAATGTGAAACATTAATGCACGACGAACATTAATCAAATAATGCACAGTGAAAATTGTTGAATTAGTTTCAAAAATATTTAAAACATGTTGAATTTCTAATACACTTTTAACATATTTCAATACACAATAAATATTTGCTAACATAAATTCTAACATTTTTATCTCACATTGAATATTTTTAAATACACGACAAACAGTTTTACATATTTTTAACATTTTAAATACAAGATAAACATCTCCCATGTAAATAGGCCGGCCCATAAGAAGGAACTGCAGGCAATAGTGTTATTACACGCATTAAGCTATATAGCAGCTCACATGAAAAAGTTCAGTGTGTACCTTACTCGTGTATGCCTGCATAGTGTGATCCCCTCTGGTTTTTATTTTACCTCGATCCCAAGATAATAACTCAAAAGACATCCTACTACAATACGGACGCACACCTAAGAAACCTACTAGGTCACTAGGACACGTACTAATCCTACAAGTACTTTGACACGGCCTGACTACTAGTCCTAGCCGGACTCTACCTACGCACGTGACATAGACATAAGCACATGGGAAATACACTTTGGTTCCTGGTTGTATATGCACCCTATATGCGAATTGTTTTTTAATATTTTCAAAAAATTTGCACTAGGATATAAATTTTCATGAAAGAAAATCAAAGTTGACTTCACAGCAAAAAAGACAAAATTTATTTGCTATTATAGGTCACTATTCACACTATTTTGATCAAAAATTTGTCTTTTTTTGAAAAGAAGTCAAAGGGGGATTTTCTTTTTGTGGATTTTTCTCACGAGTACAATAAAAGGTCAAGTTTATTTCAAAAATATTTTCAGCAATTTTTGACTTCTTGTTGAATTACTAAAAAAGAATCATATAGGGCCCCATAGACCAAAAATCTGCCTCCCAAGCACATACGCTTTTACTTTTCCTAATCTAATCATCCGGCAACCTTGATCTTGGTAATCCGGACAAAATAAACTAGGTTCAACACAAACTCAAGATTATTTCTAACATGCTAGTACTGATTTTCCTACTAGAATTTGTACTTCAGTTTGTGACTACCAGTTTTTAAAAGGTTTCGGTGCGGCGTATCCCAGTTCATATCTACCTCGTTGCATGGGTTGCCCATACAAGCCGAAGTCTAGTAGCTAGGATGCCTCTATTCAAGCTATGACCAGTGATATTATTTGAAAGCGTACTAGATTGATACTACTAGGATTCAGGACAGTTATAACATTAAAATAATTACTATTCAAAATTACTGGATTGATTATCTCGTCAACCACGGGCACAGCGTGCGCGCGTGGAATCTCCGGTGACCGACTCTACCTGTTGATTTCGTCAGTCCTCCCTAGCTTTCCCTTCGTCTCTGTTCCCGACCATGGCAGCACAGGGCATGTCAGAGAGAAGCTCAACTCTGCCCCGGCTAGCACCAAGGGACGATGAGGCTCCCTCTGGCTGAAGGTCTACAATGTCGATGCTAAAGGTTGATCTTGCAGCAGTCTTGGACATCTCTGAACCCGGCCAAATATTCAGTGGAATGACAAGGACAAGAAGGTTGTTTCTCTGTTCTTTAATGCTCAGAATCAAGTTGCTGAATTTAGTATGTTTGGTGAACAACTGGCGTTTCTTCGTGTGGTTGGACAGGTTATATGGCATGGTCGAGAAAATTTGGATGATAAATATGCTCATCATAAGCAATGCGTCTGCTCGTAACATGTTCTACGTATCGAAAAGTTGGCTGCCCAAAATGAGAAACTTCAGTTTGTTGTGTACTTTCTTTTCATCATTCTTATTCTGGTGTTGCTAGTGAAGTAGAATTCTTCTGTAATGAATCGTTGTGGCTTTCCTGTACGTGGCGGCTCTCCCTGCTATCGAACAGGACGAACAGGCCTAGCTGATTGGTTCTGTTGAGCTATATCGAGTTTGGAGAAATTGTAAGTTTGCCAAGGGGCAAGATCTTCATTTCACTTAGCAATATTTTGCTCAGAAATTCGAAATGGCTTAAATAAGTTAATAGGGCATATGTATGATCAATAAGGCAAAGAAAACAAGGGCATATGATCAAATTTCCTGAGATGGCTTTGGGGGAAGATAAACACAATGGCAAAATAAACTACACACTAACTGATTACATACTCTCAACAAGAACCATTAATCACAGAACTATCATCCAAACACACCCACCAAATGTCAGTCAAACAAACTAGAGTAAATCGGTACTTAGGCAAATGTTAAGAAGCTAATTGCCATATCAAAATGCCGCTTCATTTATCAACAGAATCCACACAAATCCCTTGTTCATATCAATCCCTTGACACATGACACTTCAAATTTCAAGCCTGACAGTATAGATCCACTATCTCAAACAGACACGTGCCAAACATATACAGTTGCTAACACAGCAGACTAGTACATAGCTTCATATATTCTTCATGGTGCCACAGTAATCGTCCAAATCTTGCAGCCTGATTTCATGAAGGGGCCTGAGCATCAGCGCTGGGCGGTTTCTGTTCGTGAGTGCCTGATATACCTGCTGCATGGTTGGCCGAGCTTTCGGAGAGACTTGCAGGCAAGCAAAGGCCACCAAGGCAACCAAAATGACATCCTTCTCCTCGTCAGTAGTTGACGGTGCTGCGACGCGTTGGTCCAGGATGTCTTTGAGCTTTGTCGGCTGCTCTGTTCGGCAGAAGAATGGAAGGAGTAGATCACCCGGATGCCTTCCCATCAAAACTTCCAGCACAACCACGCCAAAGCTGTACACGTCACACTTCTCTGTCAATAACATGGTGATGACAATTCTGCAACAAAGAAAACAAAACCACATTTTGTCTCTTTCTGAATCACATTTTCATATTAATTCAAGGATAAACAAAATATTAAGCCCATGTACGTACCTGGGGCTATGTACCCACATGTCCCTGCAAAGATAGTGCTCCAGCTTGAGTAACCGTGCTTCAGCTTCCTGGCCATGCCAAAGTCCGAGACATAAGCTTTATAATCGAGGTCCAGAAGAATATTACTACTTTTTATGTCACGATGCACGATTGCATCGTCGCAATCATGGTGCAAGTAGGAGAGAGCTTGAGCTACATCCCTCACGACAACAACTCTCCTGGGCCAATTTAGTTCCATCGCTAGCTCTTGCTCATGCAGAATAGACGATAAGCTTCCCCTCTCAATAAGGTCATACACGAGAAATTTGCACTGGGAGTGGGAACAGAATCCATACAGCTTGACGATGCATCAGTGTCTAATTTTCGTCAGTACTTCAATCTCGGCATGAAATGTTCCCTCATTGCTGTATTCTTCCATCGAGTGGAGGAGCTTGACAGCAAAAATAGTCCCCCCTTCAAGCTCAACTCTGAATTCCCGTCAAAATTCCATATGGAAAGTATATCTCTGGACTTGCTTTTGGTAGTAATTTTTACGAGTTTTCTTCTCCGACAAACAACCACAATGCTTGCTATTACAAGGCTAACACATGAAAAGGGAGCAAAAATAATTACAATTAGGATCTTATTTGGACATTTACTGCTTTGTCCTTCTCTGTCAAGCTTTGGTACTTCACTTGGTGTTTCTAGCTTTGGTACTTCACATGGTTTTACACCATAAAAGTTTTCACCGCATAAATCCATATTATTGCCAAGTGAGATAAAGGCTCCAGGGCCAGATGCATATGGAAGTAACGGAACTCTGCCACCCAAACTTTTATATGATAAATTCAGCCTACAAAGTTGGTAAAGATTAGAAAAAGTCCCTGGGATGGTGCCACTTAAATTGTTTCTACTCAAATCCAGCTCATATAGGTTGGTGAGATATCCAAGTTCTTGTGGTATTTCTCCTGTCAATAAGTTGTCTGATATGAGTAAGGATGATAAAAGGTGGCAATGTCCTATCTGAGGTGGAATGCTTCCTAGAAACTGGTTGCTACTTAGGTCCAGATCTATGAGTAGAGCAAGAGATCCTAATTCTGTCGGTAGTAGGCCATTAAGCTGATTGGACTCCAGTGACAGTCTGATTGCTATTTTTCATGCATTTACTGATTTTTTGAGCTAAATAACCCTGAAATTGAAAAACACTACAAATGAACCCTGAGCGAATTATCCTATACGGGACTCCGTTCCAAAACAACTTTGGGGATCTTCGTACGATCATGCGCCTGTTACTTTCGGCTAATGATGAAGCCATGGTTTCCTTGAATCCTTTGACACTAGACAATGTGACATATAGAAGGGTAGATGAGATCAGGAAAAATATGGACCATTTTCTGCACACCCAGAATGGCGTCATTTTGTTAAATCCCTCTTAAAGGTTAAGAGAATCCGTTATGATTCTGCATCCTATTCCTATAGCAGGGACTAAAGGTTTTCCTCGTATATAAGAAATCACAATCCAACCATTTCAAAAATGTTATATTTGCATATAATTTGTTCTCGACGTCAATGATGCCCGGCCCGCATCCTCGCCGTCGACCCGTTCGCGACGACGTCCTGCTTCAGAGGAGCCATGTCCGGGACTGGGTTTCGCCGGACTGGCACTGGGAGGTGCTACCTTCAGGGGGCGCCGCTTGGTGAGGAACCCGGCCCCGGGTCCCGTCGTCGACCCGGAGCTCCTTTGGTGGCGTTCGCGTGGGCCACTTTCGGTGCGGAGGCAGCCGGCCCCGCCGGAGGTGGTACGTCGCCATGTCATGGAGGAGGACGAGCACGCCGGTCGCTACATGGCTGCGTTGGACGTCGGATTCTCCAATACCTGGCAGGTTCTTCGGGGATCTCACCCGAGCTATGATCCTGTGATGGTTCCTTCTCTTTGGGTGTCCACCGCCCGTGCCTCAAGAACCGCGAGTGAACTAGATTATTCGATAGTATTCGATCTGTATTAGCTAGTGATGTATTCGATATATTCGAGACGATGTATTCGAGATTATATTATTCGATAATATTCGAGATTATATTATTCTATAATAATCGAGACGATGTATTCGAGATTATTCGATGATGCATATCAATTATCTGGATTATTCGAGATGCATATTATATATCTACTATAATTCAATTTTATCTTTCGAGATGCATATCTATTATCTACTATTATTCGAGATGCATATCAATTATCTACTATTATTCGAGATGCGTACTAATTTTTTATCTTTCTTCTGGATTTAGTTAAATAAAAGCTATGGACAACACCGGGAGAGAAGGAGAAAAGACCTTATTCGACATCATACGCTCCCCGAGCCGGCCAGATGGGAGTGAAGAAGGTGACGGCTTGCAATACCGAAACCCTACCGGTGAGGGTGATATGATATTTGATGAAGACGAACGAATAGACGATGAAGTACAGAACTTCGATGACGAAGGAAATGTTGTTCTTGAAATAACAAAGACCGGCGAGGTATATTTATATAAGATGGCATCTGGTGATCATCACATGTTTTAATTGATTTGTATATATATTAAAGAATCGATCTTTCTTCTTTTAGCCCTCCGGATCGAGCAAATCTTCTACCAGCAGCAGGACAACTCGAGGCCCGGCCAAAAAGTTGAAGGATGGCGTAAAGTACAGCATCGATGCCATCAAACCTAATGGCGAACCGCGCGAACCTAAGAAGAATGTGAACAAGTTCATTCGTCAATGCGGAGTTATTGTCAGGGACCAAGTCCCGATCTCCATTCAAGAATGAAAAAAGCCAGCAAAGGAGCATCCAGATGTTACTTTTGTCGACCAAAGAGCAAAAGATTGGCTTTGGGAATCTCTCATGTCACATTTCACCCGACCAAATCATTTCACAGATGCAGATGTGGAGAAAGTCAAGAACTGTGCTCTTAAGAAGATGGCGATATCATTCAACAACCACAAGAAAACTATATGGGCCGCGTACGTGAAAGCAGGAAAGCAGGCTTCAGAATTCAAGGGAAGATTGGAGAAGGCAAGAGATCACTGGGATGCTTTTGTGAACTTCAAGGAATTGGAAGTATCTCAGGAACGGTCGAGAAAAAACAAGATGAATGCCGCGAAAAAGGAGTGGCACCATAAGCTGGGGCCATGTGGCTATGAGGTGGCCCCGCCTAAGTGGGATCTCGTTGAGCAACAGATGGTGGATGCAGGGGTGACTCCAGTTACATTGAGCTGACCCCCAGGTCTAGGACTTGGTTCTATGCGCATGGGGGGACGTTGGACCCAAAGACATGTGAGGTTTTGGCGCGGGCAAGTCTTAAAGGAGCCGACCTCAGTTTACTTGTTGCAATAGAAGAGGCTCGAATAGGGGTGTTCACGCCCAACAGAGAGAACGACGAGCTTACGCGCGCCCTCAAGAATCCTGAACACTCGGGAAGAACACGAGGCAAAGGCGTTGTTCCATGGTTTGAGGGGTTTGCGGACAGGAACGCCGACTACAGAAGCCGTACGAGAAAGAAGCAGCAGCAGGAGAAGCAGAGGAAGCTGGAGGAGGAGCAGAGGAAGCAGGAAGCAGACCGCCTTCAAGGCCTAGAATCAAGGCACGCGGAGTTGGCACTCGCTTTCCAGCGTCAGCAGCAGCAAATCGACACACTTAGCCAGGAAAGGGGGTCTTAGCAGCGGCAGCAGCTAGCGGATCCAGCATTGGATAGCACCGTCCCATCCATGCCGAGAAGCAGCGTGGGTTCCGCCCCGGGCGATGATGCACTGCTGGATAGATACCCTGTGGATGACATCATGGATATTACAAATTGTGAGCTACACTTTAAAATAAAGAACATATCGATGAAGGTGGCGGACGGCGTTGCTTATACAAATCCCCCTAAAGCAACCTTCCATTGCAATCCGATTCCAGCTGTCTATGCTCGTGTCACGGTTGATGAAGTGGTGGCACAATATTCGGGGCTAGAGCTTGAAATTCCGGGAGGTGACAACGAGCGCACACTGGGAGAGGCCATACATCATATCATTTTATGGAGAAAGGATTGCATCATCTTTCCAAGGCCACCGACACCACGTCAGCCAGCTCCTCCTCCAAGCCCGCCACCGCGTCAGCAGGCTCCCGCTCCTCTAAGTCAGCCACCGCCTCAGCAGACTCCTGCTCCTCCAAGTCCGCCAATGCGTCAGCCCACTCCTCCTCCATGTCCGGCATCGCGTCAGCCCACTCCTCCTCCAAGTCCGGCACCACGTCAGCCCAGTCCTCCTCCTCCAAGTCAGGCACTGCGTCAGCCGTCTCCGCCGCCTCAGCGGGCTTCGCCGCCTAAGCAACATCGGAAGGGAGGCCCCGCAGCTACGATGTCTAGTGGTACAACAGGAGGCAAGAAATACAAATATGGTCCAAGCCTCAAGACTCCTCCGAGGTTGCCTTATGACCTGAGTGACGCGGAAAACGAAGCCGAAGTGCAAGCCCAAGTGAGGGCCCATTTTGGACCGAAACCGCCACCGCCGCCAAAGGAGAAAGTACCTGAGAAGATCATTGACTACTTTATTCGTATGGCTGAACCACCAGCTCCCAAGCATATTGACTCAGACTATGAGCGTCAAATCAAGAAGTCATATCAAGCACAAAAAAAGGAGTCGAGCTCGAGCTCGAGTCAAGCAGCTGCCAAAAAAAGCGGGAAAAATGTTCCCCAGCTGGGAGAACAGGCGGTGCAATCGACCCCCCGCTCATTGTACCAACACATGTGAGTACCGGCGCCGATCAGCTGCTAATAACCGTCGAACATAGAAGGATGGCTGAAGAGGCCGGTATCACTGTTTATCAACTCATAGAGATCGAGCCCATGGAAACGTTTAAAGAGGAGGAACTAAAACGGAAATATGCCTGCGGTGAACCTCTGGTCAAGCCTGAGGAGATCAACCGTCTATCAACGAGAATGTATGAATTGCATGAATGGTACATGAAAGAAGTCAAGACTACCAATCGAGAGTCTCTCATGTGAAAGTCACGGGAGAGCATTACTACCATGAAAAGGCTCTATGGGTTCAGTTTCAAGAACTGTTTCAGTTATTCAATCAAGACGCACTCGAGAAATCTATCGTCAGTTGTTATTGTCTGTAAGTGATTTCTTTCTGTATTTTAAGTCTTTAGCTAGCTGTACTGCTCGTAGATCATTACCTGTAATTATCCTCACTATATTCTTTTCTATGGTATTATGCAGAATGAAGATCTATGAAATGAAAAAAGCTGGACGCTATGGCATTGGGTTCATTGACCGAAATACCATTAATGAAGAGACATGGTCACGTGAATATGATCGACCATATATACACAGAGAAAGTCTTGCTAGAGTTCTTGGTGCGACTAAACACCCAACGAGACATATTACTTCCTTATAATTTCGGGTGAGCGACACTGTCTTGTACTACAAATTCTGTTTTTGCTTACTAGATGTTAATAAGTGTAGTTGATGAGTTATGCACATGCTCGCTTAATTATACAAACGTGTGCGCATGCGATTTTCACTGGATCCTACTAATCATTCAAGTTGACGAGGGAAAAGTTGAAGTACTGTACTCACTACTTAAAAAGGCTAATGACTACGCAATCGTGAAGGGGATGGTCGACAGGTAATTTCAATCGTTATGGAACTATATGTCGGCCTCTTTAGTTCGTCATTTCCTGATATCAACTAATTAATAACTCCTTTATTCATTTTCTTTGCCCGCGGGGAGGGCTTGGGAAAAGTTCATCAAACAGGTTTCAGGCTAATGGAAACAAAAGTTGAAATGGGTGCGACCCAGGGTAATTAATTAAGTAGCTAGTACTATCTAGCTACCATCTCTTTAATTCTAGTTTTAGTACCATTATCATGCGTTATTAATTATTATCTGATTGAATTCTATTCTCGTAAAGGCTATGAGGCAGGCCCCGGGGAATTTATGTGCATAGTACGTTTGCGAGAACATTCGCATGATGACATCCGAAAGGAGCAGAACTGATAGAGAGATATGAGTACCTTTGCCAGAACACTATTCACAATTTTTACATCATTATCTAACATATATACACACAACTAATACATGCATATTGATATCCTTTGAAGATAGATGAGATGCGGGATAAGCTCCTACCAACGAATCGCGTCCGAACAATTCAAGAGGAAATAGCGGGATTTTTGCTCGACCAGGTCATAGATCACAAACGAGAATTCCATTACCCGCTATAATACCTTCATGTAATGATCTGCAAATTGTAGGAGAAATTATATATATATATATATATATATATATATATATATATATATATATATATATATATATATATGTGTGTGTGTGTGTGTGTGTGTGTGTGTGTGTGTGAATGGTCGTCGTGTGAGAAATTCGATGATATATATATATGATCGATTCTACGAGAAATTCTATTTTTATATATATGCATAACATGTACAGTATGTAGTAGTGTAAAATATATTTGAAATGAAAAAGAATTAAATGGATAACACAAAATTAAAAAGAAAATTAAAACAAAAACCCCTAAACCCCTAAATCCCTAAACCCTTTAGTCTCGGTTCATGTAACCAGCCGGGACTAAAGGCCCCTAGCCTCCCGGCGCGGGCTCGTGCCACGTGGTGGGCCTTTAGTCCCGGTTCGTGTTGAACCGGGACTGGGGGGGCTTTAGTCCCCACCCTTTAGTGTCGGTTCCAGAACCGGCACTAAAGGGCCTTACGAACCGGGACTGTAGCCCGATTCTGCACTAGTGTTCCCCTGCCCGGCATCTCGTTGTGCTGTAGATTTGGGGTTGCGTTGTTACTGGCATAGAATCTCGTCTGTCTTGTGAGCTAGTTTAGGATTGATTGCTCTATTTTGGTTAGTTGCTTAAATTCGTCTGGTTGTCATGTACAAAATTAGTTCCTCTGTATCAATTTTTTTTTGCGGGTGAATTCCTCTGTATCAATTCCCCTGAAAGTAGTACTAAAGATACATCTGACTACGCTGTGGTTGTCGCTGCAATCAATTGCCATGAATCTATCGAGTCAGGTTGTGTTTTGTGTACAAGGAGATTAAAAGGGGTCATGTCTGAGTTTGTTTTCTGCTGCTCAGGAAGATTGGTATGGGAGCAACGGTATTTTGCACATGAGTTACACTAGTGCAGAACCGGGTTTTAGCGTCGGTTCGTAAGGGCCTTTAGTGCCGGTTCTACAACCGGCACTAAAGAGTGGAGACTAAAGGCCCCCCTTTACTACCGGTTCGGCACGAACCGGTGCTAAAGTGCCACCACGTGGCACGAGCCAGGCCCGGGTGCTGGTAGACCATTAGTACCGGTTGGTAGCACTAACCGGTACTAAATGTTTGGGGGGGGGGGTTGGTTTTAATTTTTATTTTTCCATTAATTTTGTGTTTTCCATTTAATTCTTTTTTGTTTGCTGGTATTTTACGATACTACATATTGTACACGTTATGCATATATATAAATAGATTTTCTTGTAGAACCGATCATATATATATAATTGAATGTCTCACAACCACCATTAATTATTCACACATACACATGTGTATATATATATATACACACACATGTGTATGTGTGAATAATTTCTCCTACATGTTGCCTTGGTGCCTTCGGAGCACGATGACAAGTAGTTCATGGGGCGGTAGCGGGTAATAGTATTCTCCTTTGGGATCTATGACCTGGTCGAGCAAAAATCCCGCTATTTCCTCTTGAAGTGTTAGTATGCGCTCCGTTGTTAGGAGTTGCTCCCGCACCTCTCTGGACTGTTAAGAAGGAGATCAATATGCATGTGTATTAGTTGTGTGACTAAATATCGATAATGGTGTAAAAATTGTGAATAGTGTTCTGACAAACGTATCCAGTCCTGTCTTTGAGATCTGCTCCTTTCGGACGCCATCATGCGAATGTTCTTGCAAACGTAGAATGCACACAGATCAGTCCCCGGCGCCTGCTTCAGGGCCTTTACGAGAATTGAATTTAATCAGGTAATAATTAATCAAACATGATAATTAATTAATGGTATTGAAACAAGAATTAAAGAGATGGTAGCTAGCTAGCTAGTACTACTTAATTACTTACCTTGGGTCGATACCAAAACAGCTTTTTCTGACCATTTTCCTGGAGTCACCTTGATGAACTTTGCCCATGCCCTGCCCGCCGGCAAAGAAAATTAATAAAGGGGTTATTGAATAGTTCATATCAGGAAATAACGAACTAAATATGCCGAGATATAGTTAATAATGATTGAAATTACCTGTTGACTATCCCCTTCACGATGCTGTAGTCACTTTCTTTTTTAAGTAGTGAGTCCAGTACTTCAACTTTTCCTTCTTCAACTTTGATGTCTAACAAGATCCAGTGGTACCTGCATGCGCATACGTTTGCATGTATAAATTAAGCGGGAATGTGCATAACACCAATCAACTAACCCTAAACCCTATACACTTTTTAACATCTAGCTAGTAAGCAAAAACAGAATTTGTAGTACAAGACAGTGTGACTCACTGGAAGTTGTAAGGAAGTAGTATATCTTCATTGGTATTGAGGCGCTTCAAGAACTCTAGCATTTTATTCTCTACATCTTGTCTATACCATTCCAATTTCCATGTGTATTCATTAACGGTATTTGGGTCAATGAACCCAATGCCATAACGTCCAGTTTTTTTCATTTCATAGATCTTCATCCTGCATAATACTACAGAAAAGAATATAGTGAGGATAATTACAGGTAATGATCGATCAATGAGCACTAAAACTAGCTTGAGACTTAAATTACAGAAAGAAATCACTTACAGACAATAGCAACTGACGAGAGATTTGTCGAGTGCATCTTGATTGAATAACTGAAATAGTTCTGAATACTCAACGGACACAGCTAGCTTATGGAAGTAATGATCTTCCTCGACTTTCACCATGAGGGACTCTTGATTGGAAATCTTGGTAATGTTCATGTACCATTGATGCAATTCATACATTCTCATTGGGAGGTTCTTGACCTCGTCTGGCTTGACCAAAGGTTGGCCCCGGACATATTTCCGTTTTATTTCCTCCTCTCTAAGCGGAGACATGGGCTTGATATTGAGGAGTTGTCCAACAGTGATCTTGAGCATTTCAGCCTGCATTATATGATCCTCGGTTATTACCACATTGCCCAGCTGGGGAACGTAAACGGTTTGCCCACAATAATATTGGGCGCGCATACTCTCATGTGTTGTTGGCACAACAAGCAGGGGGATCGATTGCGCCGCCTGTTCTCCCAGCTGGGGAACGGTTTTCCCGCTTTTTTGACAGCTGCTTGTTGGCTCGAGCTCGAGCTCGCTTCTTTCTGTAGTCGTGCTCGATGTGCCTTCCTGATTTGGCGCTCATAGTCTGAGTCAATAGGCTTGGGAGCTGGTGGTCTAGCCATACGAATGAAGTGGTCAATCTTTTCCTCAGGCACTTTCTCCCTCGGCGGCGGTGCCGGTTTCGGTCCAAAATGGGCGTCCACTCGGGCCTTCACTATGGCATCGTTTTGCTCCTCGGTCATGTCGTAAGGCCTCTGAGGAAGAGGAGCGAGGCTTGGACCATATTTATATCACTTGTCTCCGCCTGTACTTCCTGTACTACCTCGACTCGTACCGCTACGCACCATAGCTGCGGTGTGTCCCTTCTTCGATTGCTGAGGCAGCGGAGATGGCTGACGTGGCTGAGTTGGAGTAGGAGGAGTGGCCTGACGCTGTGCCGGACTTGAAGCAGGAGGTGTGGCCTGACACGGTGTCAGACTTAAAACAGGAGGAGTGGCCTGACGCTGTGTCGGACTTGAAGCAGGAGTCTGCTCACGCGTTCGTGGACTTGGAGGAGCGGGAGTCTGCTGACACGGTGGCAGACTTCGAGGAGGAGTCGGCTCACGCGTTCGTGGACTTGGAGGAGCGGGAGTCTGCTGACTCGGTGGCGGACTTCGAGGAGGAGTCGGCAGACGCGGTGTCGGTGGACTTCGAAAGATGATGCAATCCTTTCTCCATAGGATGATACGATGTATGGCCTCTCCCAGTGTGTGCTCGTCGTCACCTCCAGGAATGTCAAGCTGTAGCCCCGAATATGGGTCCACCACCTCATCAACCAAGACATGAGCATAGCCCGTTGGAATCGGGGTGCAATGGAAGGTTGCTTCGGGGGTAATTGTAAGAGCAACGACGTTCGCCACCTTCATGGATATGTTCTTCATTTTGAAGTGTAGCTCACAGTTAGTGTTCTCTATGATGTCATCCACAGGGTATGTATCCAGCAGTGCGTCGCCCGGGGCGGAACCAACGCTGCTTCTCGGCATGGATGGGACGGTGCTATCCAATGCTGGACGATCATCCGCTTGCTGCTGTCACTCTGAGACTCCCTTTCCTGGCTAAGTGAGTCGATCTGCTGCTGCTGCTGCTGCTGGAATTTGAGTGCCAAGTCCGCGTGCCTTGCTTCTAGGCCTTGAAGGCGTTCTGCGTCCTGCTTCCTTTGCTCCTCCTCCAGCTTCCTCTTCTTCTCCTCCTCCATCTTCTTTCTTGCACGGGTCCTGTAGTCGTCGTTCCATTCCGAAAAGCCCTCATACCAGGGAATAATGCCCTTGCCTCGTGTTCTTCCTGGGTGTTCAGGATTTCCCAGGGCGCGCGTAAGCTCGTCGTTCTCTCTGTTGGGCGTGAACACCCCCTTTCGAGCATCTTCTATTGCGTCAAGTAACTTTTGTTCGGCTCCTTTTAGACTTGCCTTCTTCGAAACCAGGCCTGTCTTCGGGTCCAACGCCCCCATGCGCATAGAACCAAGTTCTGCACCTGGGGGCCAGCTCCTAGTAACCGGAGTGACCCCTGCATCCTCCATCTCTTGCTCAGACTTATCCCACTTAGGCATTGCCACCGTGTAGCCACCTGGACCCAGCCTATGGAACTGCGTCTTTTTTGCGGCATTGGCCTTGTTTTTTCTCGACTGTGCCTTAGATAATTCTGATTCCTTAAATTTCACGAAAGCGGGCCAGTGTTCTCTTTGCTTCTCCAGTGTTCCCTTGAATTCTGGAGTCTTCCTTTCTGCAGCGAGGTAGTTGGCCCATACAGTTTTCTTGTGGGTGTTGAATGCAATTGCCATCTTCTTAAGAGCAGCGTCCTTGACTTTCTGCACATCTGCATTAGTGAAATAATCTGGTAGGGTGAAATGTTTCATCAGAGATTCCTAAAGCTTTTGTTTTGCTCTGTCGTCGACCCAAGTAACATCTGGACGTTTAGTTTTTGGCTCTTTCCATTCTTGAATGGAGATCGGGAGTTGGTCCTTCACAAGAACTCCGCACTGACGAACGAACTTGTTCGCAATGTTCTTAGGCGTGAGGGGTTCGCCACTAGCTTTGATGGAATCGATGTTGTACTTTACACCATCCTTCAACTTTTTGCCCGGGCCTCGCTTTGTCCTGCTGTCTGTAGAAGCAGATTTGCTCGATCCGGAGGGCTGAAAGAAGAAAGATCGATTCGTTAATATATCTTCAAATAAAAAAACATATGATGATCACTAGATGCCTGCTTATATAAATATACCTCGTCGGTAGTCTTTGTTATTTCAAGATCAACATTGTATTCGTCATCATAATCATTGTCCGCGTCATCATAATCATAATCATAGTTCATGACTTCATCAGCTCGGTCGTCGAGATCGAATATCTTATCATCACCCTCCCCGGTATTGTTCAGATATTGGGAGCCGTCATCTGCTTCATTCAGATCATCTGGCCTGTTAGGGCTGCGTATGATCTCGAACAGGGCCTCTTCTCCCTCTCTGCCGGTATTGTCCGCCATAGCTTTTATTTAACTAATACAGAAGAAATATAAAACAATTTTGTATTCAAATTACAATGCATGGATGCAATCAATAAGGAAAAACTGAATCATATAGTACATAATATGCATCGTCTCAAATAATATATAATCTCGAATACATCGTCTTGAATAATATATAATCTCGAATACATCGTCTCGAATAATATATAATCTCGAGTACATCGTCTCTAATAATATATATAATCTCGAATACATCGTCTCGAATATTACATATCGAATACATCACTGGCTAGGTAGCTAATAAAGATCGAATACTACAGAGGAATCTAGGCCACTCGCGGTTCCTGGGGCGCGGGCGGTGGACACCCAAAGAGAAGGAACCATCACAGGATCATATCTCCGGTCATCTGCCCAAAGAACCTGCCAGGTATTGGAGAACCTAACGTCCATAGCAACCATGTAGCGATGGACGTGCTCGTCCTCCTCCCTGACACGGCGACGCACCACCTTCGGCGGGGCCGGCTCCCTCTGCACCGAATGTGGCCCACGCGAACGCCACCAAAGGAGATCAGGGTCGACGACGGGACCCGAGGCCGGGTTCCTCACCAAGCGGCGCGCCCCTCCAGGTAGCACCGCCCAGTGTCAGCCCGACCGAGCCCAGTCCCGGACATGGGTCAGCCGGACGTCGTCGCGAACGGGTCGACGGCGAGGATGCGGGCCGGGCATCGTCGAGAACAAATAGTATATGCCCGCAAAAAGTAACATTTTTTAAATGATTGGATTGTGATAACTAAAATTCTATATGCAAATTCTAAATTTTTCTATAACTAAAATTATAACATCGATCATCGTCTAACAATTTGACATTAATCTAATTCATCTAGCTGAAACTAATTCTAAAATTTATAACGTTTCTCTATAACTAACATTTCTAATATTTCTATAACTAAAAAACAGAAAAATTGCTAACATTTCTATAACTAAAATTCATAACTAAAAAACTAAAAAACAATGTGTGTGTGTGTGTCTGGACATGGCGGCCGGGGCAGGAGCTCACCGGCGAGGCGCGGTGACGGGGGCGGCAACGGGGACGGAGACGGGCAGTGACGACGGGGATGGGGACGGGGCGGCGACGACGGGGACGGGCCGGGCGGGGACGACGGGGCGCGGCGCGGCGACGGGGCGGGGCGCGGCGACGGGGACGGGGACGGCCGGGGCGGCGACGGGGACGGGGACGGATGGCGACGGGGACGGCGACAGGGGCGGCGACGAGGGGCGGCGGCGACGGGGCAGAGGAGAAAGAAGCAGCGGGAGAGATGAGAAACTGAATTTTTTTGAAGTGCTTTCTTATATAGAACACCCCTTTAGTACCGGTTGGAGCCACCAACCGGTACTAAAGGTCTGTTTTGGCTAGACCAAGCGGCGGGAAGCGCCCCCCTTTAGTACAGGGTGGTGGCACCAACCGGTACTAAAGACCACCCTTTAGTACCGGTTGGAGGCACGACCCGGTACTAAAGGGGGTGCGCTGCCAGGCGAGGGGCCAGAAGTTTAGTGCCACCTCGCTAGTTGAGGAGCGCCAAGACCAGTTTATAAGCCCCGGCGCGGGCACTGCATTGAGCTCCTCTCAAAAGCAGGCCTTCTGGGCCTACCTCTCCTACTCTGCCTGTGGGCCTACTGGGCTTGCGGGCCTGCATCCTGGCCCAACTACAGGTTGGGTTTCTAGTCGTATGCAGGCCGCTCTAGCCCAGTAGGTGGGCTTTTTTATTTTCTTTTTTTTGCTTTATTTATTCTTGAGTTGTTTTTTGCTGTATTTAGAGTTTCTTTGTGAATATTTCTTCGCGTTTCAAATGCCAAAACACATAACTACCCTAACTATTACAGAGATTCCCTCCTGGGTGTGAAACACAGAAGAAAGTGATGATAGTGAAGCCGACCACATCCCAGATCTTTGGGTGTGAAATTTTTTCTTCGCGTGTGTCCCTTTGCGCCGTAGCCATGGAAAATCTTCATCATTTAACTGGATGCTCGGGTCAATATTCACTGTGAATGGAGCTATTTCATCAAACTTTTCATAATATTCTGACATGTCTGTCTTGTCATCCACTCCCACGATGTTTCTCTTCCCAGAAAGAACTATGTGGCGCTTTGGCTCATCGTATGATGCATTCGCTTCCTTATCTTTTCTTTTTCGCGGCTTGGTAGACATGTCCTTCACATAGAAAACCTGTGCCACATCATTGGCTAGGATGAATGGTTCGTCTGCATACGCAAGATTGTTGAGATCCACTATTGTCATTCCGTATTGCGGGTCTTCCGTTACCCCGCCTCGTGTCATATTGACCCATTTGCACCGAAACAAAGGGACCTTCAATCCACGTCCATAGTCAAGTTCCCATATGTCCTCTATGTAACTATAATATGTTTCCTTTCCCGTCTTGGTTGTTGCATCAAAGCGGACACCACTGTTTTGGTTGGTGCTCTTCTTATCTTGGGCGATCTTGTAAAATGTATTACCATTTATCTCGTACCCTTTGAAAGTCATTATATTCGAAGATGGTAACTGGGACAGTGAGTATAGGTCATCTTCAATAGAGGCGTCATGCATGGTACGTGTCTGCAACCAGCCGGCGAAACTCCTGGTTTGTTCACGTGTAATCCAGTCATCAGACCACTCCGGGTGTTTTGAGCGTAGAAAATTCTTGTGTTCGTCCATATACGGAGCCACCAAGGCGGAATTCTGTAGAACTGTGTAGTGTGCTTCAGTGAGAGAATGTCCGTCCATACATATTAGTTGATTCCCTCCTAGCGTGCCTTTTCCATCCAGTCTGCCCTTATGCCACGATTCAGGAACACCAATCGGCTTAAGGTCAGGAATAAAGTCAATACAAAACTCAATGACCTCCTCATTTTAATGGCCCTTGGAGATACTTCCTTCTGGCCTAGCACGGTTATGAACATATTTCTTTAAGACTCCCATGAACCTCTCAAAGGGGAACATATTGTGTAGAAATACAGGACCCAAAACGTTAATCTCTTCGCATAGGTGAATTAGGACGTGCGTCATGATGTTGAAGAAGGATGGTGGGAACACCAACTCGAAACTGACAAGACATTGTACCAAATCATTCTCTAACCTTGGTATGATTTCTGGATCGATTACCTTCTCAGAGATTGCATTGAGGAATGCACATAGCTTCACAATGGCTAATCGAACGTTATCCGGTAGAAGCCCCCTCAATGCAACCGGAAGCAGTTGCGTCATAATCACGTGGCAGTCATGAGACTTTAGGTTCTGGAACTTTTTCTCTGCCATGTTTATTATTCCCTTTATATTCGACGAGAAGCCAGACGGTACCTTAATACTGAGCAGGCATTCAAAGAAGATTTCCTTCTCTTCTTTGGTAAGAGCGTAGCTGGCATGACCCTGATGTATGCCGTCTTTTCCGTGCATACGTTGCTGGTCCTCCCGTGCCTCAGGTGTATCTTTTGTCTTCCCATACATGCCCAAGAAGCCAAGCAGGGTCACGCAAAGATTCTTCGTCACGTGCATCACGTCGATTGCGGAGCGGACCTCTAGGTCTTTCCAATAGGGCAGGTCCCAAAATATAGATTTCTTCTTCCACATGGGTGCACGTCTGTCAGCGTCATTCGGAACAGGTTGTCCGCCAGGACCCTTTCCAAAGACTACCTTCAACCTTGACCATATCATGTACATGAGCACCAGTACGGTGGCGAGGCTTCGTCCGGTGATCCGCCTCACCTTTGAAATGCTTGCCTTTCTTTCTTACGGGATGCCTGCTCGGAAGAAATCGACGATGTCCCAGGTACATATTCTTCCTACAATTGTCCAAATAAATACTGTCGGTATCATCCAAACAGTGCATGCATGCGCGGTATCCCTTGTTTGTCTGTCCTGAAAGGTTATTGAGAGTAGGCCAATCATTGATGGTCACGAACAACAACGCCTTTAGGTCAAATTCTTCCCCCATGTGCTCATCCCACGCACGTACACCTGTTCCATTACACAGCTGTAAGAGTTCTTCAACTAATGGCCTTAGGTACACATCAATGTCGTTGCCGGGTTGCTTAGGGCCTTGGATGAGCACTGGCATCATAATGAACTTCCGCTTCATGCACAACCAAGGAGGAAGGTTATACAAACATAGAGTCACAGGCCAGGTGTTATGGTTGCTGCTCTGCTCCCCAAAAGGATTAATGCCATCTGCGCTTAGACCAAACCATACGTTCCTTGCGTCATCTGCAAACTCCTTCCCATACTTTCTCTTGATTTTTCTCCACTGCGACCCGTCAGCGGGTACTCTCAACTTTCCGTCTTTCTTACGGTCTTCTCTGTGCCATCGCATTGCCTTGGCATGCTCTTTGTTTTGGAACAAACGTTTCAACCGTGGTATTATAGGAGCATACCACATCACCTTGGCAGGAATCTTCTTCCTGGGGCACTCGCCCTCGACATCACCGGGGTCATCGTGGCTGATCTTATAGCGCAATGCACCGCATACCGGACAAGCGTTCAAATCCTCGTACTCAACGCGGTAGAGGATGCAGTCATTAGGGCATGCATGTATCTTCTGCACCTCTAACCCTAGAGGGTAGACAACCTTCTTTGCTTCGTACGTACTCTCGGGCAATTCGTTGTCCTTTGGAAGCATATTCTTTATCATTACTAACAACTTTCCAAATCCCTTATCAGATACACCATTCTCTGCCTTCCATTGCAGCAATTCCAGTGTGGTGCCCAATTTTTTCTTGTCAGCTTCGCAATTCGGGTACAACAATTTCTTGTGATCCTCTAACATGCGCCGCACCTTCTTCTTCTCCAAATCACTTGCGTAGTTTCTCTTTGCATCGGCAATGGCCCGACCTAGATCATCAGCGGGCTCATCTGATGCCTCTTCTTCAGCTTCTTCCCGCATTGCCGGCTCAGTTTCTTCCCCCATTGTTGTATCATCGTATTCAGGGAACCCATGGCCAGGATAGCTGTCGTCGTCCTCTTCTTCTTCATTGTCTTCCATCATAACCCCTCTTTCTCCGTGCTTGGTCCAAACATTATAGTGGGGCATGAAACCAGACTTAAACAGGTGGACGTGAATGGTTCTTGACGTAGAGTAATTGTGATCATTCTTACAGACAGCACCTGGACAAGGCATAAAACCATCCGCCCGCTTGTTTGCCTGAGCCGCAAGCATAAAAGTTTGCACACCATTAATGAACTCGGGAGAGAATCGGTCATCGTACATCCATTGTCGGCTCATCTTCATTACACAACACCGAAAAGACCAAATTAATACAAGTTCATACAAGTCAACACTTAAATGCAACAAACAAATAACTCTCTAACTAAAGCATTTAAATGCAACAACAAATGCGATCAAGATCGCAAATAAGGTAACAATTGATCCAACAGCATAATGATACCAAGCCTCACTATCAATGGCATATTTTCTAATCTTTCTAATCTTCAAGCGCATTTTCTCCATCTTGATCTTGTGATCATCGATGACATCGGCAACATGCAACTCCAATTCCATCTTCTCCCCTCAATTCTTTTCAATTTTTCTTTCAAATACTCGTTTTCTCTTTCACCTAAATTTAACCTCTCGACAATAGGGTCGGTTGGAATTTCCGGTTCACAAACCTCCTAGATAAAAATATCTATGTCAACTTGATGGGCATAATTTGTCATAAACACGAAATGCAACAACTAGTTTTAAAAGAGAATATACCACATCCGAATCATAACAAGGATGAGGGCCGACGGGGACGGATATCAAAACCATGGCACTATGTATAACAAACAACGTACAGGTAAGATAATTATACAAGTAACTATATATCCAAATCACAAAAACATCAATTTGGTAATGTAAAACATTCATGAACAAGAGGCTCACCACAAGGTGGTGTCGGCGACGGGACGGTGCGGGCGATCGACGGTGGTTACGACGGAGATTTACAAGGCACTAAGTAAACCACACCTACATATGCAAACTAAGTGTTATTTTTGACCTCAAATTGCATATAAATCAAATACTAGCACATATATTTCCTCCCAAATTACTAAACTCATAAATTAATCACTATACAAAGCATTGCAAGAGACAAAGTTGCTAACTTTTGTGATCATTTGAATGGATGGGGGCCTTCAAATCTTGACAAATTTTGGGCAAAATGTGTGATGAGCTCGAGAGGAAGAGGGGAAGAACAGAGAGGAGAGGGGAAAGGGGAAGAACAGAGCGAGCTCGGGTGGACGAAGGGTTTATGTAGGACGATCTTTAGCACCGGTTCGTGCCACGAATCGGTACTAAAGGTGCTGGAGGGGCCCCGGACTGACAACATCCTGCAACCACTCACTTTAGTACCGGTCCGTGGCACGAACCGGTGCTAAAGGTTCGCCACGAACCGGTACTAATGAGAGCGGCCGGCTAGCCGTTGGAACCGGCACTAATGCACACATTAGTGCCGGCTCAAAATCAAACCGGCACTAATGTGCTTGACATTTGACCATTTTTCTACTAGTGTTAATTAGCTGCTCGTGTAAGGACTCAAATGTTATTTTACTCTGCTTGCCAGCATTTCGACCTGAGTTAGAACTTGTCCTGCTGAATAATCATAACCTCGCGGTTTCTTATATATAGAATCTCCTTTTACCCCTTGATTGTTTGTTTGCTTTACTGGGCATCCCAGTTACTTCTTCATGTAATTTTAGTCTTTGTAAGCTATATTTTGCACCGCATTTTCGTAGTATTTTTAGGTTATTTACACTCTTATTTTCCTAGTGGATTTGTAGTGTGTCCGCTTAGTGGTTTTGCACTGCCATCCTTAGTGGATTTTCAATGTATCCTTAGTGCATCTGTAATGTAATTCTTTAGTGGGTTCTTAGTAGATTTTTAGTGGATTTACACTGTATTTTTAGCAGGTTTTTACACTGTAATTCTTGGTTTATTTACACTGTAGTTTTAGTTCATTTTACAATGTAATTCTTATTTGGTTTTGCACTGTAACTCTTGTTTTTTACAGTGTAATTCTTATTGGAGTTATACTGTAATCCTTAGTGATCATAGTGGATTTACACTGTAATCTTTATTGAATTACAGTTTAATTTTTAGTGGAGTTACACTGTAATCCTTAGCAAGTGAGCCAGTCCATGGGTCTGGTCAGCCTGTAAATGCCGTCTGTCCTGCATTCAGATACATAATATCAAATCCACTTTGTTCACTGTGGTATTATGATAGCATCTATCTGTGAATTGTGCTGCTGAGATTCAGCTGTCATCATATAGTTTCTTCACACAGTTCTTTGGCAGCTTCAGCCCCGGTTCATTTTATATGGTTCATTTTGTATTTATAGCCCGTGCTGGGGCTTTTGTGATGATCTTGGCGTAATGTAATTTTCACTGACCCTTTTTAGATGAACTTGGTCCAATCCGTATGCACAATACTGTTGTAACATGAATTGTACTTTGTCTTGCTTTGGTTAAGCTCTTCTTGTAGCAAAGAGATTGACAATCTTGTACTGCCCTTCGAATAGTACTTTTGTCTAGCCTTGTTAACATCTTCTTGAAACCAAAGTGTTATCTGGCCTTGTTAACATCTTCTTAGTGGATTTACACCGTAATTTTCAGTGAATTTACACTGTATTTTGAGTGGGTTTTACGTTGTAATTCTTGGTGGATTTACACTATAGTTTTAGTTGATTTTACAGTGTAATTCTTATTGGTTTTGCACTGTAACTCTTTGATATTTACCGTGTAATTCTTACTGGAATTACACCGTAATCCTTAGTGATCTTAGTGGATTTACACTGTAATCTTTATTGGGTTACAGTGTAATCCTTAGTGATCTTAGTGGATTTACACTGTAATCTTTATTGGATTACAATGTAATTCTTAGTTGATATTTATAGTGTAATTCCTCAATGGATTTACACTGTAATTCTTAATACATTTTTGCAATGTATTTTTAGTTATTTTTTCAGGGTAACTCTCATTGGATTTACACCGTAATTATCTTAGTGGATTTTACAGTGTAAATCTTAGCGTCATCGAACTGTATTTTTCTTTTCTTATCAGTTATGTTTTCAGTGGATATGGTATTTGGATTTTTTGTGTGATATGTACTGTAAATATAGGCCATTCACTGGATAGTTTGTAATGCTCCTGCTTTGTTCTAGTGCCTTTAGTGTCATTTTTTTTTGAAAACCCCCCATATATTAAAACTTAAAAATAGTTGCATACAATCATTTCTTACAGCATTCGCCACGCAGTGCGGAAAACCATCAAAGATAAACTTCGCAATTTGGTGAGCTACCCCATTTGTTTGTTTATTGATATTCATCAGCTTAAAATTTGGTAGGAGCTTGATGATAGCTATCGCTTCCTTCTTCAGATCCACAAGAGATGATCTATCAAGCTTATCATGTGCAAGGAAGGAGACCACAAAAGCGTAGTCCGTTTCCCAAATAACATGATTATGCAAAGTGATACCAATATAAAGGCCATCGAGACACGCCCGAAGCTCCGCTTCATCAACGCTGGTACGCAGACCAATATAATCCCAGGAAGAGACTACAACTTGGCCCGCCGAATCCCTGGAAACAACCCCAACACTAGCAGAACAAATGCTCTCCACAAAACTAGCATCCACGTTAATTTTAATTTAATCAGAAGGCTGGAGGCTGCCATACCTCAGGACTTCTCGAAGGGGCATTAGGAGATTTTAACCCATCTTTAACTCCTTTTCCTTTGGCGCAAGGGACGGACTCAGTCTTGGAGAGGCAGGATGAATACGTCGTCCAGTAGTTATCCACAAAATTTGCTGAGTTAGATACATACTCTTTCCCCTTAGCAAAGATTAAATCATTGTGTAGGTGCCAAGCTCTCCAGAACATGAATAAGATTTGTTCGCGAACTGGATGTGATAGCTGGTCCAATAAAATAAGTAACCAATCGGGCCCTGAGCAATTGAAAACCTCTTCCCTTGGCATATTCCACAATCCTCTCAACTCCATACACAACGCTCTTGCCTTAGGGCAAGACACCAATGCATGAAAGGTACTCTCATCCTCCAATCCACATATAGAGCACCTGCCCGAGGTGCACTTTTGTTTATGGGGAGCCGAACGCGAGCCAAAGGTACGTCATGTGGGATCTTTTGAGGCGATTGAAACCTCTTGGTGCCGCTCCGTGGTTTTTGGTTGGGATTTTAACGAAGCCATGTGGCAGAGTGAGCATTTTTCTCATCATAAGAGATCGCCTCGGCTTATGGCAAATTTTTGGCAAGCTTTGTCAGATTGCAATGTTTTTGACTTGGGTTATCATGGTATCCCGTGGACGTATGATAATAAACAAGAAGGCAATAAGAATGTAAAGGTCCGTCTAGACCGAGCAGTTGCTTGTCCTATTTGGTCCTCTATTTTTCCGAAGTGCAAGGTGTCTCATATTCTCCAGGTCTGATCAGTGCCCTCTTTTTATTGAGATGTTGGGTCCGCCTACACGTGTTGGTCCTTTATCTAAACAGTTGAGATATGAGTCGAACTGGGAGAGGGAAGGATCTTTTCTGGATGATCAAGTTAAATCTTGTTGGAACTCTGGGCAGCGGATTAATGATTTAAATGATGTGGTTGGTAACTTGGACAGGTTAATGAAATCCCTTCATGGGTGGAGTCAGACAACATATTGGTTATCTTCCAAAAAAATTAGATGGGGCTCGTAAGAGATTATTTGCACTCTCTAAAAGAAATGACCAGACTACTTCATCAGAGAGAAAGAAGATCTTGAGAGAGATGGATGAGCTCCTTCTTAAAGAGGAGATCATGTGGAACCAGAGATCTTGCCTGGATAAAATGAAGTGGGGAGCCTGGAATACAAAATTCTTTCATAGGAGGGCTTCTTGGAGAGCAATGAAAAATAATATATCTGTGCTGGAAAAGTGATGGATATCTTACGGAGAATTTAGAGGAAATAAAGACTATGGTGAACTCTTTGTTCAAGAATCTTTATTCTTGTGATGCAATGGTTGATCCTGCTCGCATTATCTCGCTTATTAAACCTTTGGTGAGTGATGATATGAACGAAGCACTTTGCAAACCATTCTCAGAGCTTGTATATACCAAACTTATTAATCCTCTCAAGATCAACTTTCGTAGGAGTCGAGCTTGTATAGCTGCTCATCAATCCGCACTAA